>NC_088995.1:15235571-15560151 GCF_963932015.1 Anas acuta
AAAGTGCCCCCAAAGGAAGGCTTTTGGTACATCTGAACTCCCCAGGGGAGCCTTTACGCATCCCCAGATGCAACTGGACCCTCCTTATTCGCTCTTTCACAGCAAGCCTAAATATATCCCTAGCCGGAATCGGAGATGACTGAAAACTCGGGCCTCAGAAAATGCGATCTGAGCCCCTTTCGCCCATCCAAAAGTGCCCTCAAGGAAGGGTTTGGGTACATCTGAACTCCCCAGGGGAGCGTTTACGCAGCCTCACATGCAACTGGACCCTCCGTGTTCGCTCTTTCCGTGCAACACTAAACATAGCCCTAGCCGGCATGGGAGACGACTGAAAAATGGGGCGAAAGAAAACGCGTTTCGAGCCCCTTTCGCCCATCCAAAAGTGCCCCCAAAGGAAGGCTTTGGGTACAACTGAACTCCCCAGGGGAGCCTTTATGCAGCCCCATATGCAACTGGACCCTGCGTATTCGCTCTTTCACAGCAAAACTAAATATAGCCCTAGCCGTCATGGGAGATGACTGAAAACTCGGGACCCAGAAAATGCGTTAAAAACCCCTTTGGACCATCCAAAAGTGGGCCCAAAGGAAGGCTTTGAGTACATCTGAACTCCCCAGGGGAGCCTTTACGCAACCCCACATGGAACTGGACCCTCCGTTTTTGTTTTTTCCGAGAACCCTAAATATACTCCTGGCCGGCATTGGAGACGACTGAAATCTCGGGCCAAAGAAAACGCTTTACAAGACCATTTCGGCCATCGAAAAGTACCCCCAAAGGAAGGCTTTGGGTACAACTGAACTCCCCAGGGGAACCTTTATGCAGCCCCCCATGCAACTGGACCCTCCGTGTTCCCTCTTTCCGAGCAACCCTAAACATAGGCCTACTTGGCATGGGAGACAACTGAAAACTCGGGCCGAGAAAACGTGTTCCGAGCCCCTTTCTCCCATCCAAAAGTGCCCCCAAGGAACGGCTTTGGGTACAAGTGAACTCCCCAGGGAAGCCTTTACGCAGCCCCACATGCAACTGGACCCTCCGTATTCGCTCTTTCACAGGAAGCCTAAATATATCCCTACCAGGCATCAGAGACAAATGAAAAATCGGGGCAAAGAAACCGAATTACAAGACCCATTCGCCCATCTAAAAGTGCCCCCAAAGGAAGGCGTATGGTACAACTGAACTACCCAGGTGAGCCTTTTGTAGCCCCACATGCAACTGGACCCTCCGGGTTCACTCTTTCACCGCAAGCCTAAATATATCCCTAGCCGCAATGGGAGAAGACTGAAAAAGCGGGCCTCAGAAAACGCATTGCGAGTCCCTTTGGACCATCCAAAAGTGCCCCGAAAGGAAGGCTTTGGGTACAAGTGAACTCCCCAGGGGAGCCTTTATGCAGCCCCACATGCAACTGGACCCTCCTTATTCGCTCTTTCACAGCAAGCCTAAATATATCCCTAGCCGGCATCGGAGACGACTAAAAATTTGGGCCAAAGGTAACGCGTTACAAGACAATTTCTCCCATACAAAAGTGCCCCCAAAGGAAGGCTTTTGGTACATCTGAACTCCCCAGGGGAGCCTTTACGCATCCCCACATGCAACTGGACCCTCCTTATTCGCTCTTTCACAGCAAGCCTAAATATATCCCTAGCCGGAATCGGAGATGACTGAAAACTCGGGCCTCAGAAAATGCGATCTGAGCCCCTTTCACCCATCCAAAAGTGCCCTCAAGGAAGGGTTTGGGTACATCTGAACTCCCCAGGGGAGCGTTTACGCAGCCTCACATGCAACTGGTCCCTCCGTATTCGCTGTTTCCGAGCAACCGTAAATATAGCCCTAGCCAGGATAGGAGACGACTGAAAAATCGGGCCAAAGAAAACGAGTTACAGGACCCTTTCTATCATCCAAAAGTGCCCCCAAAGGAAGGCTTTGGGTACAAGTGAACTCCCCAGGGGAGCCTTTATGCAGCCCCACATGCAGCTGGACCCTTCGTATTCGCTCTTTCACAGCAACACTAAATATAGCCCTGGCCCGCATGGCAGACGACTGAAAATTCATGCCATAGAAAACGTGTTCTGAGCCTCTTTCGCCCACCCAAAAGTGCCCCCAGAGGAAGGCTTTGGGTACAACTGAACTCCCCAGGGGAGCCTTAATGAAGCACCACATGCAACTGGACCCTCCGTGTTCGCACTTTCACAGCAAGTCTAAATATATCCCTAGCCGTCATGGGAGATGACTGAAAACTTGGGACCCAGAAAACGCATTGCGAGCCCCTTTCGCCCATCCAAAAGTGCCCCCAGAGGAAAGCTTTGGGTACATCTGAACTCCCCAGGGGGGCCTTTATGCAGCCCTACATGCAACTGGACCCTCCGTGTTCGCTGCTTCCGAGCAACCTGAAATATAGCCCTAGCCGTCATCGGAGACGACTGAAAAATGGGGCGAAAGAAAACGCTTTACAAGCCCCTTTCGCCCATTCAAAAGTGCCCCCAGAGGAAAGCTTTGGGTACAAGTGAACTCCCCAGGCGAGCCTTTATGCAGCCCCACATGCACCTGGACCCTGTGTGTTCGCTCTTTCCTAGCAACCCTAAACATAGCCCTAGCCGGCATCAGAGAGAAATGAAAACTCATGCCCCAGAAAACAAGTTCTGAGCCCCTTTCGCCCATTCAAAAGTGCCCCCAAAGGAAGGCTTTAGGTACAAGTGAACTCCCCAGGGGAGCCTTTACTCATCCCCACATGCAACTGGACCCTCCGTGTTCGCACTTTCAAAGCAAGCCTAAATATATCCGTAGCCGGCATCGGAGACGACTGAAAAATCGGGCCAAAGAAAATGTGTTACAAGACCCTTTCGCCCATCGAAAAGTGCCCCCAAAGGAAGGCTTTGAGTACAAGTGATCTCCCCGGGGGAGCCTTTACGCAGTCCCACATGCAACTTGACCCTCTGGATTTGCTGTTTCCGAGCACCCTAAATATAGCCCTTGCTGGGATTGGAGAGGACTGAAAAATTGGGCCCCAGAAAACGCGTTCTAAGCCCCTTTCGCCCATCCAAAAGTGCCCCCAGAGGAAGGCTTTGGGTACAAGTGAACTCCCGAGGGGAGCCTTTACGCAGCCCCACATGCAACTGGACCCTCGGGGTTCGCTGTTTCCGAGCAACCCTTAATATAACTGTAGCCAGCATGGCAGAAGACTGAAAACTCGGGCTACAGAAAAAGCGTTTCAAGCCCCATTCCACCATACAGAAGTGCCCCCAACGGAAGGCTTTGGGTACAAGTGAACTCCCCAGGGGAGCCTTTACGCAGCCCCACATGCAACTGGACCCTCCGGGTTCGCTGTTTACGAGCAACCCTAAATATAACACTAGCCAGCATGGCAGAAGACTGAAATCTCGGGCCACAGAAAAAGAGTTTCAAGCCCCGTTCGCCCATCCAGAAGTGCCCCTAAAGGAAGGCTTTGGGTACAACTGAACTCCCCAGGGGAGCCTTTATGCAGCCCCACATGCAACTGGACCCTGCGTATTCGCTCTTTCACAGCAACCCTAAATATAACCCTGGCCCGCATGGCAGACGATTGAAAAATCGGGCCACAGAAAACGCGTTACAAGCCCGATTCGCCCATCCAAAAGTGCCCCCAAAGGAAGGCTTTGGACACAAGCGAACTCCCCAGGGGAGCCTTTATGCAGCCCCACATGCAACTGGACCCTCCGGGTTCGCTCTTTCCGAGCAACACTATACATAGCCCTAGCCGGCATGGGAGACGACTGAAATCTTGGGCCCCAGAAAATGCTTTCCGAGCCCCTTTCGCCCATCCAAAAGTGCCCCCAGAGGAAGGCTTTGGGTACAACTGAACTCCCGAGGGGAGCCTTTACGCAGCCCCACATGCAACTGGACCCTGCGGGTTCGCTCTTTCCGAGCAACCCTAAATATAACCCTAGCTAGCATAGCAGAAGACTGAAAACTCGGGCCACAGAAAAAGCGTTTCAAGCCCCATTCCACCATCCAGAAGTGCCCCCAAAGGAAGGCTTTGGGTACAACTGAACTCCCCAGGGGAGCCTTTACGCAGCCCAACATGCAACTGGGCCCTCCGTGTTCGCTGTTTACGAGCAACCCTAAATATAACCCTAGCCAGCATGGCAGAAGACTGAAATCTCGGGCCACAGAAAAAGAGTTTCAAGCCCCGTTCGCCCATCTAGAAGTGCCCCCAAAGGAAGGCTTTGGGTACAAGTGAACTCCCCAGGGGAGCCTTTATGCAGCCCCACATGCAACTGGACCCTCCGTATTCGCTCTTTCACAGCAACCCTAAATATAACCGTGGCCCGCATGGGAGACGACTGAAAAATCGGGTCCCAGAAAACGCGTTACAAGCCCCATTCGCCCATCCAAAAGTTCCCCCAGAGGAAGGCTTTGGGTACAAGTGAACTCCCCATGGGAGCCTTTATGCAGCCCCACATGCAACTGGAGCCTCCGGGTTCACTCTTTCACCTCAAGCCTAAATATAGCCCTCGACGCAATGGGAGAAGACTGAAAAAGCGGGCCTCAGAAAACAAATTGCGATTCCCCTTGGACCATCCAAAAGTGCCCCCAAAGGAAGGCTTTGGGTAATAGTGAACTCCCCAGGGGAGCCTTTACGCAGCCCCACATGCAACTGGACCCTCCGGGTTCGCTGTTTCCGAGCAACCCTAAATATAACACTAGCCAGCATGGCAGAAGACTGAAAACTCGGGCCACAGAAAAAGCGTTTCAAGCCCCATTCACACATCCAGAAGCGCCACCAAAGGAAGGCTTTGGGTACAAGTGAACTCCCCAGGGGAGCCTTTATGCAGCCCCACATGCAACTGGACCCTCCGGGTTCGCTCTTTCGGAGCAACACTAAACATAGCCCTAGCCAGCATGGGAGACGATTTAAAACTCGGGCCCCAGAAAAGGCTTTCCGAGCCCCTTTCCCCCCTTCAAATGTGCCCCCAGAGGAAGGCTTTGGGTACAACTGAACTCCCCAGGGGAGCCTTTACGCAGCCCCACATGCAACTGGACCATCTGGGTTCGCTGTTTCCAAGCAAACCTAAATATAACCCTAGCCAGCATGGCAGAAGACTGAAAACTCGGGCCACAGAAAAAGAGTTTCAAGCCCCGTTCGCCCATCCAGAAGTGCACCTAAACGAAGGCTTTGGGTACAAGTGAACTCCCCAGGCGAGCCTTTATGCAGCCCCACATGCAACTGGACCCTCCGGGTTCACTCTTTCACCACAAGCCTAAATATAGCCCTCGACGCAATGGGAGAAGACTGAAAAAGCGGGCCTCAGAAAACGCATTGCGATTCCCCTTGGACCATCCAAAAGTGCCCCCAAAGGAAGGCTTTGGGTACAAGTGAACTCCCCAGGGGAGCCTTTATGCAGCCCCACATGCAACTGGACCCTCTGGGTTCGCTGTTTCCGAGCAACCCTAAATATAACCCTAGCCAGCATGGCAGAAGACTGAAAACTCGGGCCACAGAAAAAGCGTTTTAAGCCCCATTCACCAATCCAGAGGTGTCCGCAAAGGAAGGCTTTGGGTACAAGTGAACTCCCCAGGGGAGCCTTTATGCAGCCCCACATGCAACTGGACCCTCCGGGTTTGCTCTTTCCGAGCAACCATAAATATAACCCTTGCCCGCATGGCAGATGACTGAAAAATCGTGCGCCAGAAAACGAGTTACAGGCCCCATTCGCCCATCCAGAAGTGCCCCCAAAGGAAGGTTTTGGGTACAACTGAACTCCCCAGGGGAGCATTTATGCAGCCCCACTTGCAACTGGAGCCTCCGGGTTCGCTCTTTCACAGCAACCCTAAATATAACCCTGGCCCGCATGGCAGACGACTGAAAAATCGGGCCCTAGAAAACGTGTTACAAGCCCCATTTGCCCATCCAAAAGTGCCCCCAAAGGAAGGCTTTGGGTACAACTGAACTCCCCAGGGGAGCCTTTATGCAGCCCCACATGCAACTGGACCCTCCGTATTCGCTCTTTCACAGCAACCCTAAATATAATCCTGGCCCGCATGACAGACGACTGAAAAATCGGGCCCCAGAAAACGCTTTCCGAGCCCCTTTCGCCCATCCAAAAGTGCCCCCAGAGGAAGGCTTTGGGTACAAGTGAACTCCCCAGGGGAGCCTTTACGCAGCCCCACATGGAACTGGACCCTCTTGGTTTGCTGTTTCCGATAAGCCCTAAATATAACACTAGCCAGCATGGCAGAAGACTGAAAACTCGGGCCACAGAAAAAGCATTTCAAGCCCCATTCGCCAATCCAGAGGTGTCCCCAAAGGAAGGCTTTTGGTACAAATGAACTCCCCAGGGGAGCCTTTATGCAGCCCCACATGCAACTGGACCCTCTGTATTCGCTCTTTCACAGCAACCCTAAATATAACCCTGGCCCGCATGGCAGACGACTGAAAACTCGGGTCCCAGAAAACGCGTTACAAGCCCCATTCGTCCATCCAAAAGTGCCCCCAGAGGAAGGCTTTGGGTACAAGTGAACTCCCCAGGGGAGCCTTTACGCAGCCCCACATGCAACTGGACCCTCCGGGTTCGCTGTTTCCGAGCAACCCTAAATATAACACTAGCCAGCATGGCAGAAGACTGAAAACTCGGGCCACAGAAAAAGAGTTTCAAGCCCCATTCGCCAATCCAGAGGTTTCCCCAAAGGAAGGCTTTGGGTACAAGTGAACTCCACAAGGGAGCATTTATGCAGCCCCACATGCAACTGGACCCTCCGGGTTCGCTCTTTCACAGCAACCCTAAATATAACCCTGGCCCGCATGGCAGATGACTGAAAAATCGGGCGTCAGAAAACAAGTTAGAGGCCCCATTCGCCCATCCAGAAGTGCACCCAGAGGAAGGCTTTGGGTACAAGTGAACTCCCCATGGGAGCCTTTATGCAGCCCCACATGCAACTAGAGCCTCCGGGTTCACTCTTTCACCGCAAGCCTAAATATAGCCCTCGGCGCAACGGGAGAAGACTGAAAAAGCGGGCCTCAGAAAACGCATTGCGATTCCCCTTGGACCATCCAAAAGTGCCCCCAAAGGAAGGCTTTGGGTACAAGTGAACTCCCCAGGGGAGCCTTTATGCAGCCCCACATGCAACTGGACCCTCCGGGTTCGCTGTTTCCGAGCAACCCTAAATATAACACTAGCCAGCATGGCAGAAGACTGAAAACTCGGGCCACAGAAAAAGCGTTTCAAGCCCCATTCACCCATTCAGAAGTGCCCCCAGAGGAAGGCTTTGGGTACAACTGAACTTCCCAGGGGAGCCTTTATGCAGCCCCACATGCAACTGGACCCTGCGTATTCGCTCTTTCACAGCAACCCTAAATATAACCGTGGCCCGCATGGCAGACGACTGAAAAATCGGGCCCCAGAAAACGCGTTGCAAGCCCCATTCGCCCATCCAAAAGTGCCCCCAACGGAAGGCTTTGGGTACAAGTGAACTCCCCATGGGAGCCTTTATGCAGCCGCACATGCAACTGGACCCTCCGCATGGCAGACGACTGAAAAATCGGGCCCCAGAAAACGCGTTACAAGCCCCATTCGCCCATCCAAAAGTGCCCCCAGAGGAAGGCTTTGGGTACAAGTGAACTCCCCAGGGGAGCCTTTACGCAGCCCCACATGCAACTGGACCCTCCGGGTTCGCTGTTTCCGAGCAACCCTAAATATAACCCTAGCCAGCATGGCAGAAGACTGAAATCTCAGGCCACAGAAAAAGAGTTTCAAGCCCCATTCACCCATCCAGAAGTGCCCCCAGAGGAAGGCTTTGGGTACAACTGAACTCCCCAGGGGAGCCTTTACGCAGCCCCACATGCAACTGGACCCTCCGGGTTTGCTCTTTCCGAGCAACCCTAAATATAACCCTAGCCAGCATGGCAGAAGACTGAAATCTCAGGCCACAGAAAAAGAGTTTAGAGCCCCGTTCGCCCATCCAGAAGTGCCCCCAAAGGAAGGCTTTGGGTACAAATGAACTCCCCAGGGGAGCCTTTATGCAGCCCCACATGCAACTGGACCCTCTGTATTCGCTCTTTCACAGCAACCCTAAATATAACCCTGGCCCGCATGGCAGACGACTGAAAAATCGGGCCCCAGAAAACGCGTTACAAGCCCCATTCGTCCATCCAAAAGTGCCCCCAGAGGAAGGCTTTCGGTACAAGTGAACTCCCCAGGGGAGCCTTTACGCAGCCCCACATGCAACTGGACCCTCCGGGTTCGCTGTTTCCGAGCAACACTTAATATAACACTAGCCAGCATGGCAGAAGACTGAAAACTCGGGCCACAGAAAAAGCGTTTCAAGCCCCATTCACCCATCCAGAAGTGCCCCCAAAGGAAGGCTTTGGGTACAACTGAACTCCCCAGGGGAGCCTTTATGCAGCCCCACTTGCAACTGGAGCCTCCGGGTTCACTCTTTCTCCGCAAGCCTAAATATAGCCCTCGGCGCAATGGGAGAAGACTGAAAAAGCGGGCCTCATAAAATGCATTGCGATTCCCCTTGGACCATCTAAAAGTGCCCCCAAAGGAAGGCTTTGGGTAATAGTGAACTCCCCAGGGGAGCCTTTATGCAGCCCCACATGCAACTGGACCCTCCGGGTTCGCTGTTTCCGAGCAACCCTAAATATAACACTAGCCAGCATGGCAGAAGACTGAAAACTCGGGCCATAGAAAAAGCGTTTCAAGCCCCATTCACCCATCCAGAAGTGCCCCCAAAGGAAGGCTTTGGGTACAAGTGAACTCCCCAGGGGAGCCTTTACGCAGCCCCACATGCAACTGGACCCTCCGGGTTCGCTGTTTCCGAGCAACCCTAAATATAACAATAGCCAGCATGGCAGAAGACTGAAAACTCGGGCCACAGAAAAAGAGTTTCAAGCCCCGTTCGCCCATCTAGAAGTGCCCCCAAAGGAAGGCTTTGGGTACAAGTGAACTCCCCAGGGGAGCCTTTATGCAGCCCCACATGCAACTGGACCCTCCGTATTCGCTCTTTCACAGCAACCCTAAATATAACCGTGGCCCGCATGGGAGACGACTGAAAAATCGGGTCCCAGAAAACGCGTTACAAGCCCCATTCGCCCATCCAAAAGTTCCCCCAGAGGAAGGCTTTGGGTACAAGTGAACTCCCCATGGGAGCCTTTATGCAGCCCCACATGCAACTGGAGCCTCCGGGTTCACTCTTTCACCTCAAGCCTAAATATAGCCCTCGACGCAATGGGAGAAGACTGAAAAAGCGGGCCTCAGAAAACAAATTGCGATTCCCCTTGGACCATCCAAAAGTGCCCCCAAAGGAAGGCTTTGGGTAATAGTGAACTCCCCAGGGGAGCCTTTACGCAGCCCCACATGCAACTGGACCCTCCGGGTTCGCTGTTTCCGAGCAACCCTAAATATAACACTAGCCAGCATGGCAGAAGACTGAAAACTCGGGCCACAGAAAAAGCGTTTCAAGCCCCATTCACACATCCAGAAGCGCCACCAAAGGAAGGCTTTGGGTACAAGTGAACTCCCCAGGGGAGCCTTTATGCAGCCCCACATGCAACTGGACCCTCCGGGTTCGCTCTTTCGGAGCAACACTAAACATAGCCCTAGCCAGCATGGGAGACGATTTAAAACTCGGGCCCCAGAAAAGGCTTTCCGAGCCCCTTTCCCCCCTTCAAATGTGCCCCCAGAGGAAGGCTTTGGGTACAAGTGAACTCCCCAGGGGAGCCTTTACGCAGCCCCACATGCAACTGGACCATCTGGGTTCGCTGTTTCCAAGCAAACCTAAATATAACCCTAGCCAGCATGGCAGAAGACTGAAAACTCGGGCCACAGAAAAAGAGTTTCAAGCCCCGTTCGCCCATCCAGAAGTGCACCTAAACGAAGGCTTTGGGTACAAGTGAACTCCCCAGGCGAGCCTTTATGCAGCCCCACATGCAACTGGACCCTCCGGGTTCACTCTTTCACCACAAGCCTAAATATAGCCCTCGACGCAATGGGAGAAGACTGAAAAAGCGGGCCTCAGAAAACGCATTGCGATTCCCCTTGGACCATCCAGAAGTGCCCCCAAAGGAAGGCTTTGGGTACAAGTGAACTCCCCAGGGGAGCCTTTATGCAGCCCCACATGCAACTGGACCCTCTGGGTTCGCTGTTTCCGAGCAACCCTAAATATAACCCTAGCCAGCATGGCAGAAGACTGAAAACTCGGGCCACAGAAAAAGCGTTTTAAGCCCCATTCACCAATCCAGAGGTGTCCGCAAAGGAAGGCTTTGGGTACAAGTGAACTCCCCACGGGAGCCTTTATGCAGCCCCACATGCAACTGGACCCTCCGGGTTTGCTCTTTCCGAGCAACCATAAATATAAGCGTTGCCCGCATGGCAGATGACTGAAAAATCGTGCGCCAGAAAACGAGTTACAGGCCCCATTCGCCCATCCAGAAGTGCCCCCAAAGGAAGGTTTTGGGTACAAGTGAACTCCCCAGGGGAGCATTTATGCAGCCCCACTTGCAACTGGAGCCTCCGGGTTCGCTCTTTCACAGCAACCCTAAATATAACCCTGGCCCGCATGGCAGACGACTGAAAAATCGGGCCCTAGAAAACGTGTTACAAGCCCCATTTGCCCATCCAAAAGTGCCCCCAAAGGAAGGCTTTGGGTACAACTGAACTCCCCAGGGGAGCCTTTATGCAGCCCCACATGCAACTGGACCCTCCGTATTCGCTCTTTCACAGCAACCCTAAATATAATCCTGGCCCGCATGACAGACGACTGAAAAATCGGGCCCCAGAAAACGCTTTCCGAGCCCCTTTCGCCCATCCAAAAGTGCCCCCAGAGGAAGGCTTTGGGTACAAGTGAACTCCCCAGGGGAGCCTTTACGCAGCCCCACATGGAACTGGACCCTCTTGGTTTGCTGTTTCCGATAAGCCCTAAATATAACACTAGCCAGCATGGCAGAAGACTGAAAACTCGGGCCACAGAAAAAGCATTTCAAGCCCCATTCGCCAATCCAGAGGTGTCCCCAAAGGAAGGCTTTTGGTACAAATGAACTCCCCAGGGGAGCCTTTATGCAGCCCCACATGCAACTGGACCCTCTGTATTCGCTCTTTCACAGCAACCCTAAATATAACCCTGGCCCGCATGGCAGACGACTGAAAACTCGGGTCCCAGAAAACGCGTTACAAGCCCCATTCGTCCATCCAAAAGTGCCCCCAGAGGAAGGCTTTGGGTACAAGTGAACTCCCCAGGGGAGCCTTTACGCAGCCCCACATGCAACTGGACCCTCCGGGTTCGCTGTTTCCGAGCAACCCTAAATATAACACTAGCCAGCATGGCAGAAGACTGAAAACTCGGGCCACAGAAAAAGAGTTTCAAGCCCCGTTCGCCCATCCAGAAGTGCACCTAAACGAAGGCTTTGGGTACAAGTGAACTCCCCAGGCGAGCCTTTATGCAGCCCCACATGCAACTGGACCCTCCGGGTTCACTCTTTCACCACAAGCCTAAATATAGCCCTCGACGCAATGGGAGAAGACTGAAAAAGCGGGCCTCAGAAAACGCATTGCGATTCCCCTTGGACCATCCAAAAGTGCCCCCAAAGGAAGGCTTTGGGTACAAGTGAACTCCCCAGGGGAGCCTTTATGCAGCCCCACATGCAACTGGACCCTCTGGGTTCGCTGTTTCCGAGCAACCCTAAATATAACCCTAGCCAGCATGGCAGAAGACTGAAAACTCGGGCCACAGAAAAAGCGTTTTAAGCCCCATTCACCAATCCAGAGGTGTCCGCAAAGGAAGGCTTTGGGTACAAGTGAACTCCCCAGGGGAGCCTTTATGCAGCCCCACATGCAACTGGACCCTCCGGGTTTGCTCTTTCCGAGCAACCATAAATATAACCCTTGCCCGCATGGCAGATGACTGAAAAATCGTGCGCCAGAAAACGAGTTACAGGCCCCATTCGCCCATCCAGAAGTGCCCCCAAAGGAAGGTTTTGGGTACAACTGAACTCCCCAGGGGAGCATTTATGCAGCCCCACTTGCAACTGGAGCCTCCGGGTTCGCTCTTTCACAGCAACCCTAAATATAACCGTGGCCCGCATGGGAGACGACTGAAAAATCGGGTCCCAGAAAACGCTTTACAAGCCCCATTCGCCCATCCAAAAGTTCCCCCAGAGGAAGGCTTTGGGTACAAGTGAACTCCCCATGGGAGCCTTTATGCAGCCCCACATGCAACTGGAGCCTCCGGGTTCACTCTTTCACCTCAAGCCTAAATATAGCCCTCGACGCAATGGGAGAAGACTGAAAAAGCGGGCCTCAGAAAACAAATTGCGATTCCCCTTGGACCATCCAAAAGTGCCCCCAAAGGAAGGCTTTGGGTAATAGTGAACTCCCCAGGGGAGCCTTTACGCAGCCCCACATGCAACTGGACCCTCCGGGTTCGCTGTTTCCGAGCAACCCTAAATATAACACTAGCCAGCATGGCAGAAGACTGAAAACTCGGGCCACAGAAAAAGCGTTTCAAGCCCCATTCACACATCCAGAAGCGCCACCAAAGGAAGGCTTTGGGTACAAGTGAACTCCCCAGGGGAGCCTTTATGCAGCCCCACATGCAACTGGACCCTCCGGGTTCGCTCTTTCGGAGCAACACTAAACATAGCCCTAGCCAGCATGGGAGACGATTTAAAACTCGGGCCCCAGAAAAGGCTTTCCGAGCCCCTTTCCCCCCTTCAAATGTGCCCCCAGAGGAAGGCTTTGGGTACAACTGAACTCCCCAGGGGAGCCTTTACGCAGCCCCACATGCAACTGGACCATCTGGGTTCGCTGTTTCCAAGCAAACCTAAATATAACCCTAGCCAGCATGGCAGAAGACTGAAAACTCGGGCCACAGAAAAAGAGTTTCAAGCCCCGTTCGCCCATCCAGAAGTGCACCTAAACGAAGGCTTTGGGTACAAGTGAACTCCCCAGGCGAGCCTTTATGCAGCCCCACATGCAACTGGACCCTCCGGGTTCACTCTTTCACCACAAGCCTAAATATAGCCCTCGACGCAATGGGAGAAGACTGAAAAAGCGGGCCTCAGAAAACGCATTGCGATTCCCCTTGGACCATCCAGAAGTGCCCCCAAAGGAAGGCTTTGGGTACAAGTGAACTCCCCAGGGGAGCCTTTATGCAGCCCCACATGCAACTGGACCCTCTGGGTTCGCTGTTTCCGAGCAACCCTAAATATAACCCTAGCCAGCATGGCAGAAGACTGAAAACTCGGGCCACAGAAAAAGCGTTTTAAGCCCCATTCACCAATCCAGAGGTGTCCGCAAAGGAAGGCTTTGGGTACAAGTGAACTCCCCACGGGAGCCTTTATGCAGCCCCACATGCAACTGGACCCTCCGGGTTTGCTCTTTCCGAGCAACCATAAATATAAGCGTTGCCCGCATGGCAGATGACTGAAAAATCGTGCGCCAGAAAACGAGTTACAGGCCCCATTCGCCCATCCAGAAGTGCCCCCAAAGGAAGGTTTTGGGTACAACTGAACTCCCCAGGGGAGCATTTATGCAGCCCCACTTGCAACTGGAGCCTCCGGGTTCGCTCTTTCACAGCAACCCTAAATATAACCCTGGCCCGCATGGCAGACGACTGAAAAATCGGGCCCTAGAAAACGTGTTACAAGCCCCATTTGCCCATCCAAAAGTGCCCCCAAAGGAAGGCTTTGGGTACAACTGAACTCCCCAGGGGAGCCTTTATGCAGCCCCACATGCAACTGGACCCTCCGTATTCGCTCTTTCACAGCAACCCTAAATATAATCCTGGCCCGCATGACAGACGACTGAAAAATCGGGCCCCAGAAAACGCTTTCCGAGCCCCTTTCGCCCATCCAAAAGTGCCCCCAGAGGAAGGCTTTGGGTACAAGTGAACTCCCCAGGGGAGCCTTTACGCAGCCCCACATGGAACTGGACCCTCTTGGTTTGCTGTTTCCGATAAGCCCTAAATATAACACTAGCCAGCATGGCAGAAGACTGAAAACTCGGGCCACAGAAAAAGCATTTCAAGCCCCATTCGCCAATCCAGAGGTGTCCCCAAAGGAAGGCTTTTGGTACAAATGAACTCCCCAGGGGAGCCTTTATGCAGCCCCACATGCAACTGGACCCTCTGTATTCGCTCTTTCACAGCAACCCTAAATATAACCCTGGCCCGCATGGCAGACGACTGAAAACTCGGGTCCCAGAAAACGCGTTACAAGCCCCATTCGTCCATCCAAAAGTGCCCCCAGAGGAAGGCTTTGGGTACAAGTGAACTCCCCAGGGGAGCCTTTACGCAGCCCCACATGCAACTGGACCCTCCGGGTTCGCTGTTTCCGAGCAACCCTAAATATAACACTAGCCAGCATGGCAGAAGACTGAAAACTCGGGCCACAGAAAAAGAGTTTCAAGCCCCATTCGCCAATCCAGAGGTTTCCCCAAAGGAAGGCTTTGGGTACAAGTGAACTCCACAAGGGAGCATTTATGCAGCCCCACATGCAACTGGACCCTCCGGGTTCGCTCTTTCACAGCAACCCTAAATATAACCCTGGCCCGCATGGCAGATGACTGAAAAATCGGGCGTCAGAAAACAAGTTAGAGGCCCCATTCGCCCATCCAGAAGTGCACCCAGAGGAAGGCTTTGGGTACAAGTGAACTCCCCAGGGGAGCCTTTATGCAGCCCCACATGCAACTAGAGCCTCCGGGTTCACTCTTTCACCGCAAGCCTAAATATAGCCCTCGGCGCAACGGGAGAAGACTGAAAAAGCGGGCCTCAGAAAACGCATTGCGATTCCCCTTGGACCATCCAAAAGTGCCCCCAAAGGAAGGCTTTGGGTAATAGTGAACTCCCCAGGGGAGCCTTTATGCAGCCCCACATGCAACTGGACCCTCCGGGTTCGCTGTTTCCGAGCAACCCTAAATATAACACTAGCCAGCATGGCAGAAGACTGAAAACTCGGGCCATAGAAAAAGCGTTTCAAGCCCCATTCACCCATCCAGAAGTGCCCCCAAAGGAAGGCTTTGGGTACAAGTGAACTCCCCAGGGGAGCCTTTATGCAGCCCCACATGCAACTGGACCCTCCGGGTTCGCTGTTTCCGAGCAACCCTAAATATAACACTAGCCAGCATGGCAGAAGACTGAAAACTCGGGCCACAGAAAAAGCGTTTCAAGCCCCATTCACCCATTCAGAAGTGCCCCCAGAGGAAGGCTTTGGGTACAACTGAACTTCCCAGGGGAGCCTTTATGCAGCCCCACATGCAACTGGACCCTGCGTATTCGCTCTTTCACAGCAACCCTAAATATAACCCTGGCCCGCATGGCAGACGACTGAAAAATCGGGCCCCAGAAAACGCGTTGCAAGCCCCATTCGCCCATCCAAAAGTGCCCCCAACGGAAGGCTTTGGGTACAAGTGAACTCCCCATGGGAGCCTTTATGCAGCCGCACATGCAACTGGACCCTCCGCATGGCAGACGACTGAAAAATCGGGCCCCAGAAAACGCGTTACAAGCCCCATTCGCCCATCCAAAAGTGCCCCCAGAGGAAGGCTTTGGGTACAAGTGAACTCCCCAGGGGAGCCTTTACGCAGCCCCACATGCAACTGGACCCTCCGGGTTCGCTGTTTCCGAGCAACCCTAAATATAACCCTAGCCAGCATGGCAGAAGACTGAAATCTCAGGCCACAGAAAAAGAGTTTCAAGCCCCATTCACCCATCCAGAAGTGCCCCCAGAGGAAGGCTTTGGGTACAACTGAACTCCCCAGGGGAGCCTTTACGCAGCCCCACATGCAACTGGACCCTCCGGGTTTGCTCTTTCCGAGCAACCCTAAATATAACCCTAGCCAGCATGGCAGAAGACTGAAATCTCAGGCCACAGAAAAAGAGTTTAGAGCCCCGTTCGCCCATCCAGAAGTGCCCCCAAAGGAAGGCTTTGGGTACAAATGAACTCCCCAGGGGAGCCTTTATGCAGCCCCACATGCAACTGGACCCTCTGTATTCGCTCTTTCACAGCAACCCTTAATATAACCCTGGCCCGCATGGCAGACGACTGAAAAATCGGGCCCCAGAAAACGCGTTACAAGCCCCATTCGTCCATCCAAAAGTGCCCCCAGAGGAAGGCTTTCGGTACAAGTGAACTCCCCAGGGGAGCCTTTACGCAGCCCCACATGCAACTGGACCCTCCGGGTTCGCTGTTTCCGAGCAACACTTAATATAACACTAGCCAGCATGGCAGAAGACTGAAAACTCGGGCCACAGAAAAAGCGTTTCAAGCCCCATTCACCCATCCAGAAGTGCCCCCAAAGGAAGGCTTTGGGTACAACTGAACTCCCCAGGGGAGCCTTTATGCAGCCCCACTTGCAACTGGAGCCTCCGGGTTCACTCTTTCTCCGCAAGCCTAAATATAGCCCTCGGCGCAATGGGAGAAGACTGAAAAAGCGGGCCTCATAAAATGCATTGCGATTCCCCTTGGACCATCTAAAAGTGCCCCCAAAGGAAGGCTTTGGGTAATAGTGAACTCCCCAGGGGAGCCTTTATGCAGCCCCACATGCAACTGGACCCTCCGGGTTCGCTGTTTCCGAGCAACCCTAAATATAACACTAGCCAGCATGGCAGAAGACTGAAAACTCGGGCCATAGAAAAAGCGTTTCAAGCCCCATTCACCCATCCAGAAGTGCCCCCAAAGGAAGGCTTTGGGTACAAGTGAACTCCCCAGGGGAGCCTTTACGCAGCCCCACATGCAACTGGACCCTCCGGGTTCGCTGTTTCCGAGCAACCCTAAATATAACAATAGCCAGCATGGCAGAAGACTGAAAACTCGGGCCACAGAAAAAGCTTTTCAAGCCCCATTCACCCATCCAGAAGTGCCCCCAGAGGAAGGCTTTGGGTACAACTGAACTTCCCAGGGGAGTCTTTATGCAGCCCCACATGCAACTGGACCCTGCGTATTCGCTCTTTCACAGCAACCCTAAATATAACCCTGGCCCGCATGGCAGACGACTGAAAAATCGGGCCCCAGAAAACGCGTTACAAGCCCCATTCGCCCATCCAAAAGTGCCCCCAGAGGAAGGCTTTGGGTACAAGTGAACTCCCCATGGGAGCCTTTATGCAGCCCCACATGCAACTGGACCCTCCGCATGGCAGACGACTGAAAACTCCGGTCCCAGAAAACGCGTTACAAGCCCCATTCGTCCATCCAAAAGTGCCCCCAGAGGAAGGCTTTGGGTACAAGTGAACTCCCCAGGGGAGCCTTTACGCAGCCCCACATGCAACTGGACCCTCCGGGTTCGCTGTTTCCGAGCAACCCTAAATATAACCCTAGCCAGCATGGCAGAAGACTGAAAACTCGGGCCACAGAAAAAGCGTTTCAAGCCCCATTCACCCATCCAGAAGTGCCCCCAGAGGAAGGCTTTGGGTACAAGTGAACTCCCCAGGGGAGCCTTTACGCAGCCCCACATGCAACTGGACCCTCCGGGTTTGCTCTTTCCGAGCAACCCTAAATATAACCCTAGCCAGCATGGCAGAAGACTGAAATCTCAGGCCACAGAAAAAGAGTTTAGAGCCCCGTTCGCCCATCCAGAAGTGCCCCCAAAGGAAGGCTTTGGGTACAAATGAACTCCCCAGGGGAGCCTTTATGCAGCCCCACATGCAACTGGACCCTCTGTATTCGCTCTTTCACAGCAACCCTAAATATAACCCTGGCCCGCATGGCAGACGACTGAAAACTCGGGTCCCAGAAAACGCGTTACAAGCCCCATTCTTCCATCCAAAAGTGCCCCCAGAGGAAGGCTTTGGGTACAAGTGAACTCCCCAGGGGAGCCTTTACGCAGCCCCACATGCAACTGGACCCTCCGGGTTCGCTGTTTCCGAGCAACACTTAATATAACACTAGCCAGCATGGCAGAAGACTGAAAACTCGGGCCACAGAAAAAGCGTTTCAAGCCCCATTCACCCATCCAGAAGTGCCCCCAAAGGAAGGCTTTGGGTACAACTGAACTCCCCAGGGGAGCCTTTATGCAGCCCCACTTGCAACTGGAGCCTCCGGGTTCGCTCTTTCACCGCAAGCCTAAATATAGCCCTCGGCGCAATGGGAGAAGACTGAAAAATCGGGCCTCAGAAAATGCATTGCGATTCCCCTTGGACCATCCAAAAGTGCCCCCAAAGGAAGGCTTTGGGTAATAGTGAACTCCCCAGGGGAGCCTTTATGCAGCCCCACATGCAACTGGACCCTCCGGGTTCGCTGTTTCCGAGCAACCCTAAATATAACACTAGCCAGCATGGCAGAAGACTGAAAACTCGGGCCATAGAAAAAGCGTTTCAAGCCCCATTAACCCATCCAGAAGTGCCCCCAAAGGAAGGCTTTGGGTACAACTGAACTCCCCAGGGGAGCCTTTATGCAGCCCCACATGCAACTGGACCCTCCGGGTTCGCTCTTACCGAGCAACAGTAAACATAGCCCTAGCCAGCATGGGAGACGACTGAAAACTCGGGCCCCACAAAACGCTTTCCGAGCCCCTTTCGCCCATTCAAAAGTGCCCCCAAAGGAAGGCTTTGGGTAAAACTGAACTCCCCAGGGGTGCATTTATGCAGCCCCACATGCAACTGGACCCTCCGTATTCGCTCTTTCACAGCAACCCTAAATATAACGGTGGCCCGCATGGCAGACGACTGAAAACTCGGGTCCCAGAAAACGCGTTACAGGCCCCATTCGCCCATCCAGAACTGCCCCCAGAGGAAGGTTTTGGGCACAAGAGAACTCCCCAGGGGAGCCTTTACGCAGCCCCACATGCAACTGGACCCTCTGGGTTCGCTGTTTCCGAGCAACCCTAAATATAACACTAGCCAGCATGGCAGAAGACTGAAAACTCGGGCCACAGAAAAAGCGTTTGAAGCCCCATTCACCAATCCAGAGGTGTCCCCAAAGGAAGGCTTTGGGTACAAGTGAACTCCCCAGGGGAGCCTTTATGCAGCCCCACATGCAACTGGACCCTCCGGGTTCGCTCTTTCCGAGCAACCCTAAATATAACCGTGGCCCGCATGGCAGATGACTGAAAAATCGGGCGCCAGAAAAGGAGTTACAGGCCCCATTCGCCCATCCAGAAGTGCCCCCAAAGGAAGGCTTTGGGTACAAGTGAACTCCCCAGGGGAGCCTTTATGCAGCCCCACTTGCAACTGGAGCCTCCGGGTTCACTCTTTCACCGCAAGCCTAAATATAGCCCTCGGCGCAATGGGAGAAGACTGAAAAAGCGGGCCTCAGAAAATGCATTGCGATTCCCCTTGGACCATCCAAAAGTGCCCCCAAAGGAAGGCTTTGGGTAATAGTGAACTCCCCAGGGGAGCCTTTATGCAGCCCCACATGCAACTGGACCCTCCGGGTTCGCTGTTTCCGAGCAACCCTAAATATAACACTAGCCAGCATGGCAGAAGACTGAAAACTCAGGCCATAGAAAAAGCGTTTCAAGCCCCATTCACCCATCCAGAAGTGCCCCCAGAGGAAGGCTTTGGGTACAACTGAACTCCCCATGGGAGCCTTTATGCAGCCCCACATGCAACTGGACCCTCCGCATGGCAGAAGACTGAAAAATCGGGCCCCAGAAAACGCATTACAAGCCCCATTCGCCCATCCAAAAGTGCCCCCAGAGGAAGGCTTTGGGTACAAGTGAACTCCCCAGGGGAGCCTTTACGCAGCCCCACATGCAACTGGACCCTCCGGGTTTGCTCTTTCCGAGCAACCCTAAATATAACCCTAGCCAGCATGGCAGAAGACTGAAATCTCAGGCCACAGAAAAAGAGTTTAGAGCCCCGTTCGCCCATCCAGAAGTGCCCCCAAAGGAAGGCTTTTGGTACAAATGAACTCCCCAGGGGAGCCTTTATGCAGCCCCACATGCAACTGGACCCTCTGTATTCGCTCTTTCACAGCAACCCTAAATATAACCCTGGCCCGCATGGCAGACGACTGAAAACTCGGGTCCCAGAAAACGCGTTACAAGCCCCATTCGTCCATCCAAAAGTGCCCCCAGAGGAAGGCTTTCGGTACAAGTGAACTCCCCAGGGGAGCCTTTACGCAGCCCCACATGGAACTGGACCCTCCGGGTTCGCTGTTTCCGAGCAACACTTAATATAGCACTAGCCAGCATGGCAGAAGACTGAAAACTCGGGCCACAGAAAAAGAGTTTCAAGCCCCATTCGCCAATCCAGAGGTTTCCCCAAAGGAAGGCTTTGGGTACAAGTGAACTCCCCAGGGGAGCATTTATGCAGCCCCACATGCAACTGGACCCTCCGGGTTCGCTCATTCACAGCAACCCTAAATATAACCCTGGCCCACATGGCAGATGACTGAAAAATCGGGCGTCAGAAAACAAGTTAGAGGCCCCATTCGCCCATCCAGAAGTGCACCCAGAGGAAGGCTTTGGGTACAAGTGAACTCCCCAGGGGAGCCTTTATGCAGCCCCACTTGCAACTGGACCCTCCGGGTTCACTCTTTCACCGCAAGCCTAAATATAGCCCTCGGCGCAATGGGAGAAGACTGAAAAAGCGGGCCTCAGAAAATGCATTGCGATTCCCCTTGGACCATCCAAAAGTGCCCCCAAAGGAAGGCTTTGGGTAATAGTGAACTCCCCAGGGGAGCCTTTATGCAGCCCCACATGCAACTGGACCCTCCGGGTTCGCTGTTTCCGAGCAACCCTAAATATATCCCTAGCCAGCATGGCAGACGACTGAAAACTCGGGTCCCAGAAAACGCGTTACAAGCCCCATTCGTCCATCCAAAAGTGCCCCCAGAGGAAGGCTTTGGGTACAAGTGAACTCCCCAGGGGAGCCTTTATGCAGCCCCACATGCAACTGGACCCTCCGCATGGCAGACGACTGAAAAATCGGGCCCCAGAAAACGCGTTACAAGCCCCATTCGCCCATCCAAAAGTGCCCCCAGAGGAAGGCTTTGGGTACAAGTGAACTCCCCAGGGGAGCCTTTACGCAGCCCCACATGCAACTGGACCCTCCGGGTTCGCTGTTTCCGAGCAACCCTAAATATAACACTAGCCAGCATGGCAGAAGACTGAAAACTCGGGCCACAGAAAAAGCGTTTCAAGCCCCATTCACCCATCCAGAAGTGCCCCCAAAGGAAGGCTTTGGGTACAACTGAACTCCCCAGGGGAGCCTTTACGCAGCCCCACATGCAACTGGACCCTCCGGGTTTGCTCTTTCCGAGCAACCCTAAATATAACCCTAGCCAGCATGGCAGAAGACTGAAATCTCAGGCCACAGAAAAAGAGTTTAGAGCCCCGTTCGCCCATCCAGAAGTGCCCCCAAAGGAAGGCTTTGGGTACAAATGAACTCCCCAGGGGAGCCTTTATGCAGCCCCACATGCAACTGGACCCTCTGTATTCGCTCTTTCACAGCAACCCTAAATATAACCCTGGCCCGCATGGCAGACGACTGAAAACTCGGGTCCCAGAAAACGCGTTACAAGCCCCATTCGTCCATCCAAAAGTGCCCCCAGAGGAAGGCTTTGGGTACAAGTGAACTCCCCAGGGGAGCCTTTACGCAGCCCCACATGCAACTGGACCCTCCGGGTTCGCTGTTTCCGAGCAACCCTAAATATAACACTAGCCAGCATGGCAGAAGACTGAAAACTCGGGCCACAGAAAAAGAGTTTCAAGCCCCATTCGCCAATCCAGAGGTTTCCCCAAAGGAAGGCTTTGGGTACAAGTGAACTCCACAAGGGAGCATTTATGCAGCCCCACATGCAACTGGACCCTCCGGGTTCGCTCTTTCACAGCAACCCTAAATATAACCCTGGCCCGCATGGCAGATGACTGAAAAATCGGGCGTCAGAAAACAAGTTAGAGGCCCCATTCGCCCATCCAGAAGTGCACCCAGAGGAAGGCTTTGGGTACAAGTGAACTCCCCAGGGGAGCCTTTATGCAGCCCCACATGCAACTGGACCCTCTGTATTCGCTCTTTCACAGCAACCCTAAATATAACCCTGGCCCGCATGGCAGACGACTGAAAACTCGGGTCCCAGAAAACGCGTTACAAGCCCCATTCGTCCATCCAAAAGTGCCCCCAGAGGAAGGCTTTCGGTACAAGTGAACTCCCCAGGGGAGCCTTTACGCAGCCCCACATGCAACTGGACCCTCCGGGTTCGCTGTTTCCGAGCAACACTTAATATAACACTAGCCAGCATGGCAGAAGACTGAAAACTCGGGCCACAGAAAAAGCGTTTCAAGCCCCATTCACCCATCCAGAAGTGCCCCCAAAGGAAGGCTTTGGGTACAACTGAACTCCCCAGGGGAGCCTTTATGCAGCCCCACTTGCAACTGGAGCCTCCGGGTTCACTCTTTCACCGCAAGCCTAAATATAGCCCTCGGCGCAATGGGAGAAGACTGAAAAAGCGGGCCTCAGAAAATGCATTGCGATTCCCCTTGGACCATCCAAAAGTGCCCCCAAAGGAAGGCTTTGGGTAATAGTGAACTCCCCAGGGGAGCCTTTATGCAGCCCCACATGCAACTGGACCCTCCGGGTTCGCTGTTTCCGAGCAACCCTAAATATAACCCTAGCCAGCATGGCAGAAGACTGAAAACTCAGGCCATAGAAAAAGCGTTTCAAGCCCCATTCACCCATCCAGAAGTGCCCCCAGAGGAAGGCTTTGGGTACAACTGAACTCCCCAGGGGAGCCTTTATGCAGCCCCACATGCAACTGGACCCTCCGCATGGCAGAAGACTGAAAAATCGGGCCCCAGAAAACGCATTACAAGCCCCATTCGCCCATCCAAAAGTGCCCCCAAAGGAAGGCTTTGGGTAATAGTGAACTCCCCAGGGGAGCCTTTATGCAGCCCCACATGCAACTGGACCCTCCGGGTTTGCTCTTTCCGAGCAACCCTAAATATAACCCTAGCCAGCATGGCAGAAGACTGAAATCTCAGGCCACAGAAAAAGAGTTTAGAGCCCCGTTCGCCCATCCAGAAGTGCCCCCAAAGGAAGGCTTTTGGTACAAATGAACTCCCCAGGGGAGCCTTTATGCAGCCCCACATGCAACTGGACCCTCTGTATTCGCTCTTTCACAGCAACCCTAAATATAACCCTGGCCCGCATGGCAGACGACTGAAAACTCGGGTCCCAGAAAACGCGTTACAAGCCCCATTCGTCCATCCAAAAGTGCCCCCAGAGGAAGGCTTTCGGTACAAGTGAACTCCCCAGGGGAGCCTTTACGCAGCCCCACATGGAACTGGACCCTCCGGGTTCGCTGTTTCCGAGCAACACTTAATATAGCACTAGCCAGCATGGCAGAAGACTGAAAACTCGGGCCACAGAAAAAGAGTTTCAAGCCCCATTCGCCAATCCAGAGGTGTCCCCAAAGGAAGGCTTTGGGTACAAGTGAACTCCCCAGGGGAGCATTTATGCAGCCCCACATGCAACTGGACCCTCCGGGTTCGCTCATTCACAGCAACCCTAAATATAACCCTGGCCCGCATGGCAGATGACTGAAAAATCGGGCGTCAGAAAACAAGATAGAGGCCCCATTCGCCCATCCAGAAGTGCACCCAGAGGAAGGCTTTGGGTACAAGTGAACTCCCCAGGGGAGCTTTTATGCAGCCCCACATGCAACTAGAGCCTCCGGGTTCACTCTTTCACCGCAAGCCTAAATATAGCCCTCGGCGCAATGGGAGAAGACTGAAAAAGCGGGCCTCAGAAAACGCATTGCGATTCCCATTGGACCATCCAAAAGTGCCCCCAAAGGAAGGCTTTGGGTACAAATGAACTCCCCAGGGGAGCCTTTATGCAGCCCCACATGCAACTGGACCCTCCGGGTTCGCTGTTTCCGAGCAACCCTTAATATATCCCTAGCCAGCATGGCAGACGACTGAAAAATCGGGCCCCAGAAAACGCGTTACAAGCCCCATTCGTCCATCCAAAAGTGCCCCCAGAGGAAGGCTTTCGGTACAAGTGAACTTCCCAGGGGAGCCTTTACGCAGCCCCACATGCAACTGGAC
The DNA here is from genome assembly GCF_963932015.1 of Anas acuta. NCBI lineage: Eukaryota > Metazoa > Chordata > Aves > Anseriformes > Anatidae > Anas > Anas acuta. The sequence continues at coordinate 15,259,523 of NC_088995.1, forward strand.
CCTCCGGGTTCGCTGTTTCCGAGCAACACTTAATATAACACTAGCCAGCATGGCAGAAGACTGAAAACTCGGGCCACAGAAAAAGCGTTTCAAGCCGCATTCACCCATCCAGAAGTGCCCCCAAAGGAAGGCTTTGGGTACAAGTGAACTCCCCAGGGGAGCCTTTATGCAGCCCCACTTGCAACTGGACCCTCCGGGTTCACTCTTTCACCGCAAGCCTAAATATAGCCCTCGGCGCAATGGGAGAAGACTGAAAAAGCGGGCCTCAGAAAATGCATTGCGATTCCCCTTGGATCATCCAAAAGTGCCCCCAAAGGAAGGCTTTGGGTAATAGTGAACTCCCCAGGGGAGCCTTTATGCAGCCCCACATGCAACTGGACCCTCCGGGTTCGCTGTTTCCGAGCAACCCTAAATATAACACTAGCCAGCATGGCAGAAGACTGAAAACTCAGGCCATAGAAAAAGCGTTTCAAGCCCCATTCACCCATCCAGAAGTGCCCCCAGAGGAAGGCTTTGGGTACAACTGAACTCCCCAGGGGAGCCTTTATGCAGCCCCACATGCAACTGGACCCTCCGCATGGCAGAAGACTAAAAAATCGGGCCCCAGAAAACGCATTACAAGCCCCATTCGCCCATCCAAAAGTGCCCCCAGAGGAAGGCTTTGGGTACAAGTGAACTCCCCAGGGGAGCCTTTACGCAGCCCCACATGCAACTAGAGCCTCCGGGTTCACTCTTTCACCGCAAGCCTAAATATAGCCCTCGGCGCAATGGGAGAAGACTGAAAAAGCGGGCCTCAGAAAACGCATTGCGATTCCCATTGGACCATCCAAAAGTGCCCCCAAAGGAAGGCTTTGGGTACAAATGAACTCCCCAGGGGAGCCTTTATGCAGCCCCACATGCAACTGGACCCTCCGGGTTCGCTGTTTCCGAGCAACCCTTAATATATCCCTAGCCAGCATGGCAGACGACTGAAAACTCGGGTCCCAGAAAACGCGTTACAAGCCCCATTCGTCCATCCAAAAGTGCCCCCAGAGGAAGGCTTTGGGTACAAGTGAACTCCCCAGGGGAGCCTTTACGCAGCCCCACATGCAACTGGACCCTCCGGGTTCGCTCTTTCCGAGCAACACTTAATATAACACTAGCCAGCATGGCAGAAGACTGAAAACTCGGGCCACAGAAAAAGCGTTTCAAGCCGCATTCACCCATCCAGAAGTGCCCCCAAAGGAAGGCTTTGGGTACAAGTGAACTCCCCAGGGGAGCCTTTATGCAGCCCCACTTGCAACTGGACCCTCCGGGTTCACTCTTTCACCGCAAGCCTAAATATAGCCCTCGGCGCAATGGGAGAAGACTGAAAAAGCGGGCCTCAGAAAATGCATTGCGATTCCCCTTGGATCATCCAAAAGTGCCCCCAAAGGAAGGCTTTGGGTAATAGTGAACTCCCCAGGGGAGCCTTTATGCAGCCCCACATGCAACTGGACCCTCCGGGTTCGCTGTTTCCGAGCAACCCTAAATATAACACTAGCCAGCATGGCAGAAGACTGAAAACTCAGGCCATAGAAAAAGCGTTTCAAGCCCCATTCACCCATCCAGAAGTGCCCCCAGAGGAAGGCTTTGGGTACAACTGAACTCCCCAGGGGAGCCTTTATGCAGCCCCACATGCAACTGGACCCTCCGCATGGCAGAAGACTAAAAAATCGGGCCCCAGAAAACGCATTACAAGCCCCATTCGCCCATCCAAAAGTGCCCCCAGAGGAAGGCTTTGGGTACAAGTGAACTCCCCAGGGGAGCCTTTACGCAGCCCCACATGCAACTAGAGCCTCCGGGTTCACTCTTTCACCGCAAGCCTAAATATAGCCCTCGGCGCAATGGGAGAAGACTGAAAAAGCGGGCCTCAGAAAACGCATTGCGATTCCCATTGGACCATCCAAAAGTGCCCCCAAAGGAAGGCTTTGGGTACAAATGAACTCCCCAGGGGAGCCTTTATGCAGCCCCACATGCAACTGGACCCTCCGGGTTCGCTGTTTCCGAGCAACCCTTAATATATCCCTAGCCAGCATGGCAGACGACTGAAAACTCGGGTCCCAGAAAACGCGTTACAAGCCCCATTCGTCCATCCAAAAGTGCCCCCAGAGGAAGGCTTTGGGTACAAGTGAACTCCCCAGGGGAGCCTTTACGCAGCCCCACATGCAACTGGACCCTCCGGGTTCGCTCTTTCCGAGCAACACTTAATATAACACTAGCCAGCATGGCAGAAGACTGAAAACTCGGGCCACAGAAAAAGCGTTTCAAGCCCCATTCACCCATCCAGAAGTGCCCCCAAAGGAAGGCTTTGGGTACAACTGAACTCCCCAGGGGAGCCTTTATGCAGCCCCACTTGCAACTGGACCCTCCGGGTTCACTCTTTCACCGCAAGCCTAAATATAGCCCTCGGCGCAATGGGAGAAGACTGAAAAAGCGGGCCTCAGAAAATGCATTGCGATTCCCCTTGGACCATCCAAAAGTGCCCCCAAAGGAAGGCTTTGGGTAATAGTGAACTCCCCAGGGGAGCCTTTATGCAGCCCCACATGCAACTGGACCCTCCGGGTTCGCTGTTTCCGAGCAACCCTAAATATAACACTAGCCAGCATGGCAGAAGACTGAAAACTCAGGCCATAGAAAAAGTGTTTCAAGCCCCATTCACCCATCCAGAAGTGCCCCCAGAGGAAGGCTTTGGGTACAACTGAACTCCCCAGGAGAGCCTTTATGCAGCCCCACATGCAACTGGACCCTCCGCATGGCAGAAGACTGAAAAATCGGGCCCCAGAAAACGCATTACAAGCCCCATTCGCCCATCCAAAAGTGCCCCCAGAGGAAGGCTTTGGGTACAAGTGAACTCCCCAGGGGAGCCTTTACGCAGCCCCACATGCAACTGGACCCTCCGGGTTTGCTCTTTCCGAGCAACCCTAAATATAACCCTAGCCAGCATGGCAGAAGACTGAAATCTCAGGCCACAGAAAAAGAGTTTAGAGCCCCGTTCGCCCATCCAGAAGTGCCCCCAAAGGAAGGCTTTTGGTACAAATGAACTCCCCAGGGGAGCCTTTATGCAGCCCCACATGCAACTGGACCCTCTGTATTCGCTCTTTCACAGCAACCCTAAATATAACCCTGGCCCGCATGGCAGACGACTGAAAACTCGGGTCCCAGAAAACGCGTTACAAGCCCCATTCGTCCATCCAAAAGTGCCCCCAGAGGAAGGCTTTCGGTACAAGTGAACTCCCCAGGGGAGCCTTTACGCAGCCCCACATGGAACTGGACCCTCCGGGTTCGCTGTTTCCGAGCAACACTTAATATAGCACTAGCCAGCATGGCAGAAGACTGAAAACTCGGGCCACAGAAAAAGAGTTACAGGCCCCATTCGCCCATCCAGAAGTGCACCCAGAGGAAGGCTTTGGGTACAAGTGAACTCCCCAGGGGAGCATTTATGCAGCCCCACATGCAACTGGACCCTCCGGGTTCGCTCATTCACAGCAACCCTAAATATAACCCTGGCCCGCATGGCAGATGACTGAAAAATCGGGCGTCAGAAAACAAGTTAGAGGCCCCATTCGCCCATCCAGAAGTGCACCCAGAGGAAGGCTTTGGGTACAAGTGAACTCCCCAGGGGAGCCTTTATGCAGCCCCACATGCAACTAGAGCCTCCGGGTTCACTCTTTCACCGCAAGCCTAAATATAGCCCTCGGCGCAATGGGAGAAGACTGAAAAAGCGGGCGTCAGAAAACGCATTGCGATTCCCATTGGACCATCCAAAAGTGCCCCCAAAGGAAGGCTTTGGGTACAAATGAACTCCCCAGGGGAGCCTTTATGCAGCCCCACATGCAACTGGACCCTCCGGGTTCGCTGTTTCCGAGCAACCCTTAATATATCCCTAGCCAGCATGGCAGACGACTGAAAACTCGGGTCCCAGAAAACGCGTTACAAGCCCCATTCGTCCATCCAAAAGTGCCCCCAGAGGAAGGCTTTGGGTACAAGTGAACTCCCAAGGGGAGCCTTTACGCAGTCCCACATGCAACTCGACCCTCCGGGTTCGCTGTTTCCGAGCAACCCTTAATATAACCCTAGCCAGCATGGCAGACGACTGAAAACTCGGGTCCCAGAAAACGCGTTACAAGCCCCATTCTTCCATCCAGAAGTGCCCCCAGAGGAAGGCTTTGGGTACAAGTGAACTCCCCAGGGGAGCCTTTATGCAGCCCCACATGCAACTGGACCCTCCGCATGGCAGACGACTGAAAAATCGGGCCCCAGATAACGCGTTACAAGCCCCATTCATCCATCCAAAAGTGCCCCCAGAGGAAGGCTTTCGGTACAAGTGAACTCCCCAGGGGAGCCTTTACGCAGCCCCACATGCAACTGGACCCTCCGGGTTCGCTGTTTCCGAGCAACACTTAATATAACACTAGCCAGCATGGCAGAAGACTGAAAACTCGGGCCACAGAAAAAGCGTTTCAAGCCCCATTCACCCATCCAGAAGTGCCCCCAAAGGAAGGCTTTGGGTACAACTGAACTCCCCAGGGGAGCCTTTATGCAGCCCCACTTGCAACTGGACCCTCTGTATTCGCTCTTTCACAGCAACCCTAAATATAACCCTGGCCCGCATGGCAGATGACTGAAAACTCGGGCGCCAGAAAACGCGTTACAAGCCCCATTCGTCCATCCAGAAGTGCCCCCAGAGGAAGGCTTTGGGTACAAGTGAACTCCCCATGGGAGCCTTTATGCAGCCCCACATGCAACTGGACCCTCCGCATGGCAGACGACTGAAAAATCGGGCCCCAGAAAACGCGTTACAAGCCCCATTCGTCCATCCAAAAGTGCCCCCAGAGGAAGGCTTTGGGTAATAGTGAACTCCCCAGGGGAGCCTTTATGCAGCCCCACATGCAACTGGACCCTCCGGGTTCGCTGTTTCCGAGCAACCCTAAATATAACACTAGCCAGCATGGCAGAAGACTGAAAACTCGGGCGCCAGAAAAGGAGTTACAGGCCCCATTCGCCCATCCAGAAGTGCCCCCAAAGGAAGGCTTTGGGTACAAGTGAACTCCCCAGGGGAGCCTTTACGCAGCCCCACATGCAACTGGACCCTCCGGGTTCGCTGTTTCCGAGCAACCCTAAATATAACCCTGGCCAGCTTGGTAGAAGACTGAAAACTCGGGCCACAGAAAAAGCGTTTCAAGCCCCATTCACCCATCCAGAAGTGCCCCCAGAGGAAGGCTTTGGGTACAACTGAACTTCCCAGGGGAGTCATTATGCAGCCCCACATGCAACTGGACCCTGCGTATTCGCTCTTTCACAGCAACCCTAAATATAAACCTGGCCCGAATGGCAGACGACTGCAAAATCGGGCCCCAGAAAACGCGTTACAAGCCCCATTCGCCCATCCAAAAGTGCCCCCAGAGGAAGGCTTTGGGTACAAGTGAACTCCCCATGGGAGCCTTTATGCAGCCCCACATGCAACTGGACCCTCCGCATGGCAGACGACTGAAAAATCGGGCCCCAGAAAACGCGTTACAAGCCCCATTCGTCCATCCAAAAGTGCCCCCAGAGGAAGGCTTTGGGTACAAGTGAACTCCCCAGGGGAGCCTTTATGCAGCCCCACATGCAACTGGACCCTCCGGGTTCGCTGTTTCCGAGTAACCCTAAATATAACACTAGCCAGCATGGAAGAAGACTGAAAACTCGGGCCACAGAAAAAGCGTTTCAAGCCCCATTCACCCATCCAGAAGTGCCCCCAGAGGAAGGCTTTGGGTACAACTGAACTCCCCAGGGGAGCCTTTACGCAGCCCCACATGCAACTGGACCCTCCGGGTTTGCTCTTTCCGAGCAACCCTAAATATAACCCTAGCCAGCATGGCAGAAGACTGAAATCTCAGGCCACAGAAAAAGAGTTTAGAGCCCCGTTCGCCCATCCAGAAGTGCCCCCAAAGGAAGGCTTTGGGTACAAATGAACTCCCCAGGGGAGCCTTTATGCAGCCCCACATGCAACTGGACCATCTGTATTCGCTCTTTCACAGCAACCCTAAATATAACCCTGGCCCGCATGGCAGACGACTGAAAAATCGGGTCCCAGAAAACGCGTTACAAGCCCCATTCGTCCATCCAAAAGTGCCCCCAGAGGAAGGCTTTCGGTACAAGTGAACTCCCCAGGGGAGCCTTTATGCAGCCCCACATGCAACTGGACCCTCCGGGTTCGCTGTTTCCGAGCAACACTTAATATAACACTAGCCAGCATGGCAGAAGACTGAAAACTCGGGCCACAGAAAAAGCGTTTCAAGCCCCATTAACCCATCCAGAAGTGCCCCCAAAGGAAGGCTTTGGGTACAACTGAACTCCCCAGGGGAGCCTTTATGCAGCCCCACTTGCAACTGGAGCCTCCGGGTTCACTCTTTCTCCGCAAGCCTAAATATAGCCCTCGGCTCAATGGGAGAAGACTGAAAAAGCGGGCCTCAGAAAATGCATTGCGATTCCCCTTGGACCATCCAAAAGTGCCCCCAAAGGAAGGCTTTGGGTAATAGTGAACTCCCCAGGGGAGCCTTTATGCAGCCCCACATGCAACTGGACCCTCCGGGTTCGCTGTTTCCGAGCAACCCTAAATATAACACTAGCCAGCATGGCTGAAGACTGAAAACTCGGGCCATAGAAAAAGCGTTTCAAGCCCCATTCACCCATCCAGAAGTGCCCCCAAAGGAAGGCTTTGGGTACAAGTGAACTCCCCAGGGGAGCCTTTACGCAGCCCCACATGCAACTGGACCCTCCGGGTTCGCTGTTTCCGAGCAACCCTAAATATAACAATAGCCAGCATGGCAGAAGACTGAAAACTCGGGCCACAGAAAAAGCGTTTCAAGCCCCATTCACCCATCCAGAAGTGCCCCCAAAGGAAGGCTTTGGGTACAACTGAACTTCCCAGGGGAGTCTTTATGCAGCCCCACATGCAACTGGACCCTGCGTATTCGCTCTTTCACAGCAACCCTAAATATAACCCTGGCCCGCATGGCAGAAGACTGAAAACTCGGGCCACAGAAAAAGCGTTTCAAGCCCCATTCACCCATCCAGAAGTGCCCCCAAAGGAAGGCTTTGGGTACAACTGAACTCCCCAGGGGAGCCTTTATGCAGCCCCACTTGCAACTGGACCCTCCGGGTTCGCTGTTTCCGAGCAACCCTAAATATAACCCTAGCCAGCATGGCAGAAGACTGAAAACTCGGGCCACAGAAAAAGCGTTTCAAGCCCCATTCACCCATCCAGAAGTGCCCCCAAAGGAAGGCTTTGGGTACAACTGAACTCCCCAGGGGAGCCTTTATGCAGCCCCACTTGCAACTGGAGCCTCCGGGTTCGCTCTTTCACCGCAAGCCTAAATATAGCCCTCGGCGCAATGGGAGAAGACTGAAAAATCGGGCCTCAGAAAATGCATTGTGATTCCCCTTGGACCATCCAAAAGTGCCCCCAAAGGAAGGCTTTGGGTAATAGTGAACTCCCCAGGGGAGCCTTTATGCAGCCCCACATGCAACTGGACCCTCCGGGTTCGCTGTTTCCGAGCAACCCTAAATATAACACTAGCCAGCATGGCAGAAGACTGAAAACTCGGGCCATAGAAAAAGCGTTTCAAGCCCCATTAACCCATCCAGAAGTGCCCCCAAAGGAAGGCTTTGGGTACAACTGAACTCCCCAGGGGAGCCTTTATGCAGCCCCACATGCAACTGGACCCTCCGGGTTCGCTCTTACCGAGCAACAGTAAACATAGCCCTAGCCAGCATGGGAGACGACTGAAAACTCGGGCCCCACAAAACGCTTTCCGAGCCCCTTTCGCCCATTCAAAAGTGCCCCCAAAGGAAGGCTTTGGGTACAACTGAACTCCCCAGGGGTGCATTTATGCAGCCCCACATGCAACTGGACCCTCCGTATTCGCTCTTTCACAGCAACCCTAAATATAACGGTGGCCCGCATGGCAGACGACTGAAAACTCGGGTCCCAGAAAACGCGTTACAGGCCCCATTCGCCCATCCAGAACTGGCTCCAGAGGAAGGTTTTGGGCACAAGAGAACTCCCCAGGGGAGCCTTTACGCAGCCCCACATGCAACTGGACCCTCTGGGTTCGCTGTTTCCGAGCAACCCTAAATATAACACTAGCCAGCATGGCAGAAGACTGAAAACTCGGGCCACAGAAATAGCGTTTGAAGCCCCATTCACCAATCCAGAGGTGTCCCCAAAGGAAGGCTTTGGGTACAAGTGAACTCCCCAGGGGAGCCTTTATGCAGCCCCACATGCAACTGGACCCTCCGGGTTCGCTCTTTCACAGCAACCCTAAATATAACCGTGGCCCGCATGGCAGATGACTGAAAAATCGGGCGCCAGAAAAGGAGTTACAGGCCCCATTCGCCCATCCAGAAGTGCCCCCAAAGGAAGGCTTTGGGTACAAGTGAACTCCCCAGGGGAGCCTTTATGCAGCCCCACTTGCAACTGGAGCCTCCGGGTTCACTCTTTCACCGCAAGCCTAAATATAGCCCTCGGCGCAATGGGAGAAGACAGAAAAAGCCGGCCTCAGAAAATGCATTGCGATTCCCCTTGGACCATCCAAAAGTGCCCCCAAAGGAAGGCTTTGGGTACAAGTGAACTCCCCAGGGGAGCCTTTACGCAGCCCCACATGCAACTGGACCCTCCGTGTTCGCTGTTTCCGACCAACCCTTAATATATCCCTAGCCAGCATGGCAGACGACTGAAAACTTGGGTCCCAGAAAACGCGTTACAAGCCCCATTCGTCCATCTAGAAGTGCCCCCAGAGGAAGGCTTTGGGTACAAGTGAACTCCCCAGGGGAGCCTTTACGCAGCCCCACATGCAACTGGACCCTCCGGGTTCGCTGTTTCCGAGCAACACTTAATATAACACTAGCCAGCATGGCAGAAGACTGAAAACTCGGGTCCCAGAAAAAGCGTTTCAAGCCCCATTCACCCATCCAGAAGTGCCCCCAAAGGAAGGCTTTGGGTACAACTGAACTCCCCAGGGGAGCCTTTATGCAGCCCCACATGCAACTGGACCCTCCGGGTTCGCTGTTTCCGAGCAACCCTAAATATAACCGTGGCCCGCATGGCAGATGACTGAAAAATCGGGCGCCAGAAAACGAGTTACAGGCCCCATTCGCCCATCCAGAAGTGCACCCAGAGGAAGGCTTTGGGTACAAGTGAACTCCCCAGGGGAGCCTTTATGTAGCCCCACTTGCAACTGGAGCCTCCGGGTTCACTCTTTCACCGCAAGCCTAAATATAGCCCTCGGTGCAATGGGAGAAGACTGAAAAAGCGGGCCTCAGAAAATGCATTGCGATTCCCCTTGGACCATCCAAAAGTGCCCCCAAAGGAAGGCTTTGGGTAATAGTGAACTCCCCAGGGGAGCCTTTATGCAGCCCCACATGCAACTGGACCCTCCGGGTTCGCTGTTTCCGAGCAACACTTAATATAACCCTAGCCAGCATGGCAGAAGACTGAAAACTCGGGCCACAGAAAAAGCGTTTCAAGCCCCATTCGTCCATCCAAAAGTGCCCCCAGAGGAAGGCTTTGGGTACAAGTGAACTCCCCAGGGGAGCCTTTATGCAGCCCCACATGCAACTGGACCCTCCGGGTTCGCTCTTTCACAGCAACCCTAAATATAACCCTGGCCCGCATGGCAGACGACTGAAAAATCGGGCCCCAGAAAACGCGTTACAAGCCCCATTCGCCCATCCAAAAGTGCCCCCAGAGGAAGGCTTTGGGTACAAGTGAACTCCCCATGGGAGCCTTTATGCAGCCCCCCTTCAACTGGACCCTCCGCATGGCAGACGACTGAAAAATCGGGCCCCAGAAAACGCGTTACAAGCCCCATTCGTCCATCCAAAAGTGCCCCCAGAGGAAGGCTTTGGGTACAAGTGAACTCCCCAGGGGAGCCTTTACGCAGCCCCACATGCAACTGGACCCTCCGGGTTCGCTGTTTCCGAGCAACCCTAAATATAACCCTAGCCAGCATGGCAGAAGACTGAAAACTCGGGCCACAGAAAAAGCGTTTCAAGCCCCATTCACCCATCCAGAAGTGCCCCCAGAGGAAGGCTTTGGGTACAACTGAACTCCCCAGGGGAGCCTTTACGCAGCCCCACATGCAACTGGACCCTCCGGGTTTGCTCTTTCCGAGCAACCCTAAATATAACCCTAGCCAGCATGGCAGAAGACTGAAATCTCAGGCCACAGAAAAAGAGTTTAGAGCCCCGTTCGCCCATCCAGAAGTGCCCCCAAAGGAAGGCTTTGGGTACAAATGAACTCCCCAGGGGAGCCTTTATGCAGCCCCACATGCAACTGGACCCTCTGTATTCGCTCTTTCACAGCAACCCTAAATATAACCCTGGCCCGCATGGCAGACGACTGAAAACTCGGGTCCCAGAAAACGCGTTACAAGCCCCATTCTTCCATCCAAAAGTGCCCCCAGAGGAAGGCTTTGGGTACAAGTGAACTCCCCAGGGGAGCCTTTACGCAGCCCCACATGCAACTGGACCCTCCGGGTTCGCTGTTTCTGAGCAACACTTAATATAACACTAGCCAGCATGGCAGAAGACTGAAAACTCGGGCCACAGAAAAAGCGTTTCAAACCCCATTCACCCATCCAGAAGTGCCCCCAAAGGAAGGCTTTGGGTACAAGTGAACTCCCCAGGGGAGCCTTTATGCAGCCCCACTTGCAACTGGCGCCTCCGGGTTCACTCTTTCACCGCAAGCCTAAATATAGCCCTCGGCGCAATGGGAGAAGACTGAAAAAGCGGGCCTCCGAAAATGCATTGCGATTCCCCTTGGACCATCCAAAAGTGCCCCCAAAGGAAGGCTTTGGGTAATAGTGAACTCCCCAGGGGAGCCTTTATGCAGCCCCACATGCAACTGGACCCTCCGGGTTCGCTGTTTCCGAGCAACCCTAAATGTAACACTAGCCAGCATGGCAGAAGACTGAAAACTCGGGCCATAGAAAAAGCGTTTCAAGCCCCATTCACCCATCCAGAAGTGCCCCCAAAGGAAGGCTTTGGGTACAACTGAACTCCCCAGGGGAGCCTTTATGCAGCCCCACATGCAACTGGACCCTCCGGGTTCGCTCTTACCGAGCAACACTAAACATAGCCCTAGCCAGCATGGGAGACGACTGAAAACTCGGGCCCCACAAAACGCTTTCCGAGCCCCTTTCGCCCATCCAAAAGTGCCCCCAAAGGAAGGCTTTGGGTACAACTGAACTCCCCAGGGGTGCATTTATGCAGCCCCACATGCAACTGGACCCTCCGTATTCGCTCTTTCACAGCAACCCTAAATATAACGGTGGCCCGCATGGCAGACGACTGAAAAATCGGGTCCCAGAAAACGCGTTACAGGCCCCATTCGCCCATCCAGAACTGCCCCCAGAGGAAGGTTTTGGGCACAAGAGAACTCCCCAGGGGAGCCTTTACGCAGCCCCACATGCAACTGGACCCTCTGGGGTCGCTGTTTCCGAGCATCTCTAAATATAACCCTAGCCAGCATGGCAGAAGACTGAAAACTCGGGCCACAGAAAAAGCGTTTCAAGCCCCATTCACCAATCCAGAGGTGTCCCCAAAGGAAGGCTTTGGGTACAAGTGAACTCCCCAGGGGAGCATTTATGCAGCCCCACATGCAACTGGACCCTCCGGGTTCGCTCTTTCCGAGCAACCCTAAATATAACCCTGGCCCGCATGGCAGATGACTGAAAAATCGGGCGCCAGAAACAAGTTACAGGCCCCATTCGCCCATCCAGAAGTGCACCCAGAGGAAGGCTTTGGGTACAAGTGAACTCCCCAGGGGAGCCTTTATGCAGCCCCACATGCAACTAGAGCCTCCGGGTTCACTCTTTCACCGCAAGCCTAAATATAGCCCTCGGCGCAATGGGAGAAGACTGAAAAAGCGGGCCTCAGAAAATGCAATGCGATTCCCCTTGGACCATCCAAAAGTGCCCCCAAAGGAAGGCTTTGGGTACAAGTGAACTCCCCAGGGGAGCCTTTACGCAGCCCCACATGCAACTGGACCCTCCGTGTTCGCTGTTTCCGACCAACCCTTAATATATCCCTAGCCAGCATGGCAGACGACTGAAAACTTGGGTCCCAGAAAACGCATTACAAGCCCCATTCGTCCATCTAGAAGTGCCCCCAGAGGAAGGCTTTGGGTACAAGTGAACTCCCCAGGGGAGCCTTTACGCAGCCCCACATGCAACTGGACCCTCCGGGTTCGCTGTTTCCGAGCAACACTTAATATAACACTAGCCAGCATGGCAGAAGACTGAAAACTCGGGTCCCAGAAAAAAGCGTTTCAAGCCCCATTCACCAATCCAAAAGTGCCCCCAAAGGAAGGCTTTGGGTACAAGTGAACTCCCCAGGGGAGCCTTTATGCAGCCCCACATGCAACTGGACCCTCCGGGTTCGCTGTTTCCGAGCAACCCTAAATATAACCGTGGCCCGCATGGCAGATGACTGAAAAATCGGGCGCCAGAAAACGAGTTACAGGCCCCATTCGCCCATCCAGAAGTGCACCCAGAGGAAGGCTTTGGGTACAAGTGAACTCCCCAGGGGAGCCTTTATGTAGCCCCACTTGCAACTGGAGCCTCCGGGTTCACTCTTTCACCGCAAGCCTAAATATAGCACTCGGCGCAATGGGAGAAGACTGAAAAAGCGGGCCTCAGAAAACGCATTGCGATTCCCCTTGGACCATCCAAAAGTGCCCCCAAAGGAAGGCTTTGGGTACAAGTGAACTCCCCAGGGGAGCCTTTATGCAGCCCCACATGCAACTGGACCCTCCGGGTTCGCTGTTTCCGAGCAACCCAAATATAACACTAGCCAGCATGGCAGAAGACTGAAAACTCGGGTCCCAGAAAAAGCGTTTCAAGCCCCATTCACCCATCCAGAAGTGCCCCCAAAGGAAGGCTTTGGGTACAACTGAACTTCCCAGGGGAGTCTTTATGCAGCCCCACATGCAACTGGACCCTGCGTATTCGCTCTTTCACAGCAACCCTAAATATAACACTAGCCAGCATGGCAGAAGACTGAAAAATCGGGCCCCAGAAAACGCGTTACAAGCCCCATTCGTCCATTCAAAAGTGCCCCCAAAGGAAGGCTTTGGGTACAAGTGAACTCCCCAGGGGAGCCTTTACGCAGCCCCACATGCAACTGGACCCTCCGGGTTTGCTCTTTCCGAGCAACCCTAAATATAACCCTAGCCAGCATGGCAGAAGACTGAAAACTCGGGCCACAGAAAAAGCGTTTCAAGCCCCATTCACCCATCCAGAAGTGCCCCCAGAGGAAGGCTTTGGGTACAACTGAACTCCCCAGGGGAGCCTTTATGCAGCCCCACTTGCAACTGGAGCCTCCGGGTTCACTCTTTCACCGCAAGCCTAAATATAGCCCTCGGCGCAATGGGAGAAGCCTGAAAAAGCGGGCCTCAGAAAATGCATTGCGATTCCCCTTGGACCATCCAAAAGTGCCCCCAAAGGAAGGCTTTGGGTAATAGTGAACTCCACAGGGGAGCCTTTATGCAGCCCCACATGCAATTGGACCCTCCGGGTTCGCTGTTTCCGAGCAACCCTAAATATAACACTAGCCAGCATGGCAGAAGACTGAAAACTCGGGCCATAGAAAAAGCGTTTCAAGCCCCATTCACCCATCCAGAAGTGCCCCCAAAGGAAGGCTTTGGGTACAACTGAACTCCCCAGGGGAGCCTTTATGCAGCCCCACATGCAACTGGACCCTCCGGGTTCGCTCTTACCGAGCAACACTAAACATAGCCCTAGCCAGCATGGGAGACGACTGAAAACTCGGGCCCCACAAAACGCTTTCCGAGCCCCTTTCGCCCATTCAAAAGTGCCCCCAAAGGAAGGCTTTGGGTACAACTGAACTCCCCAGGGGTGCATTTATGCAGCCCCACATGCAACTGGACCCTCCGTATTCGCTCTTTCACAGCAACCCTAAATATAACCGTGGCCCGCATGGCAGACGACTGAAAAATCGGGTCCCAGAAAACGCGTTACAGGCCCCATTCGCCCATCCAGAACTGCCCCCAGAGGAAGGTTTTGGGCACAAGAGATCTCCCCAGGGGAGCCTTTACGCAGCCCCACATACAACTGGACCCTCTGGGTTCGCTGTTTCCGAGCAACCCTAAATATAACACTAGCCAGCATGGCAGAAGACTGAAAACTCGGGCCACAGAAAAAGAGTTTCAAGCCCCATTCACCAATCCAGAGGTATCCCCAAACGAAGGCTTTGGGTACAAGTGAACTCCCCAGGGGAGCATTTATGCAGCCCCACATGCAACTGGACCCTCCGGGTTCGCTCTTTCCGAGCAACCCTAAATATAACCCTGGCCCGCATGGCAGATGACTGAAAAATCGGGCCCCAGAAAACAAGTTACAGGCCCCATTCGCCCATCCAGAAGTGCACCCAGAGGAAGGCTTTGGGTACAACTGAATTCCCCAGGGGAGCCTTTATGCAGCCCCACATGCAACTAGAGCCTCCGGGTTCACTCTTTCACCGCAAGCCTAAATATAGCCCTCGGCGCAATGGTAGAAGACTGAAAAAGCGGGCCTCAGAAAACGCATTGCGATTCCCCTTGGACCATCCAAAAGTGCCCCCAAAGGAAGGCTTTGGGTACAAGTGAACTCCCCAGGGGAGCCTTTACGCAGCCCCACATGCAACTGGACCCTCCGTGTTCGCTGTTTCCGATCAACCCTTAATATATCCCTAGCCAGCATGGCAGACGACTGAAAACTTGGGTCCCAGAAAACGCGTTACAAGCCCCATTCGTCCATCTAGAAGTGCCCCCAGAGGAAGGCTTTGGGTACAAGTGAACTCCCCAGGGGAGCCTTTACGCAGCCCCACATGCAACTGGACCCTCCGGGTTCGCTGTTTCCGAGCAACACTTAATATAACACTAGCCAGCATGGCAGAAGACTGAAAAATCGGGCGTCAGAAAAAGCGTTTCAAGCCCCATTCACCCATCCAGAAGTGCCCCCAAAGGAAGGCTTTGGGTACAACTGAACTCTCCAGGGGAGCCTTTATGCAGCCCCACATGCAACTGGACCCTCCGGGTTCGCTCTTTCCGAGCAACCCTAAATATAACCGTGGCCCGCATGGCAGATGACTGAAAAATCGGGCGCCAGAAAACGAGTTACAGGCCCCATTCGCCCATCCAGAAGTGCACCCAGAGGAAGGCTTTGGGTACAAGTGAACTCCCCAGGGGAGCCTTTATGCAGCCCCACATGCAACTGGAGCCTCCGGGTTCACTCTTTCACCGCAAGCCTAAATATAGCCCTCGGCGCAATGGGAGAAGACTGAAAAAGCGGGCCTCAGAAAATGCATTGCGATTCCCCTTGGACCATCCAAAAATGCCCCCAAAGGAAGGCTTTGGGTACAAGTGAACTCCCCAGGGGAGCCTTTATGCAGCCCCACATGCAACTGGACCCTCCGGGTTCGCTGTTTCCGAGCAACCCTAAATATAACACTAGCCAGCATGGCAGAAGACTGAAAACTCGGGCCACAGAAAAAGCGTTTCAAGCCCCGTTCGTCCATCCAAAAGTGCCCCCAGAGGAAGGCTTTGGGTACAAGTGAACTCCCCAGGGGAGCATTTATGCAGCCCCACATGCAACTGGACCCTGCGTATTCGCTCTTTCACAGCAACCCGAAATATAACCCTGGCCCGCATGGCAGATGACTGAAAAATCGGGCGCCAGAAAAGGAGTTACAGGCCCCATTCGCCCATCCAGAAGTGCCCCCAAAGGAAGGCTTTGGGTACAAGTGAACTCCCCAGGGGAGCCTTTATGCAGCCCCACTTGCAACTGGAGCCTCCGGGTTCACTCTTTCACCGCAAACCTAAATATAGCCCTCGGCGCAATGGGAGAAGACTGAAAAAGCGGGCCTCAGAAAATGCATTGCGATTCCCCTTGGACCATCCAAAAGTGCCCCCAAAGGAAGGCTTTGGGTAATAGTGAACTCCCCAGGGGAGCCTTTATGCAGCCCCACATGCAACTGGACCCTCCGGGTTCGCTGTTTCCGAGCAACCCTAAATATAACACTAGCCAGCATGGCAGAAGACCGAAAACTCGGGCCATAGAAAAAGCGTTTCAAGCCCCATTCACCCATCCAGAAGTGCCCCCAAAGGAAGGCTTTGGGTACAAGTGAACTCCCCAGGGGAGCCTTTACGCAGCCCCACATGCAACTGGACCCTCCGGGTTCGCTGTTTCCGAGCAACCCTAAATATAACACTAGCCAGCATGGCAGAAGACTGAAAACTCGGGCCACAGAAAAAGCGTTTCAAGCCCCATTCACCCATCCAGAAGTGCCCCCAGAGGAAGGCTTTGGGTACAACTGAACTTCCCAGGGGAGTCTTTATGCAGCCCCACATGCAACTGGACTCTGCGTATTCGCTCTTTCACAGCAACCCTAAATATAACCCTGGCCCGCATGGCAGACGACTGAAAAATCGGGCCCCAGAAAACGCGTTACAAGCCCCATTCGTCCATCCAAAAGTGCCCCCAGAGGAAGGCTTTGGGTACAAGTGAACTCCCCAGGGGAGCCTTTACGCAGCCCCACATGCAACTGGACCCTCCGGGTTCGCTGTTTCCGAGCAACCCTAAATATAACCCTAGCCAGCATGGCAGAAGACTGAAAACTCGGGCCACAGAAAAAGCGTTTCAAGCCCCATTCACCCATCCAGAAGTGCCCCCAGAGGAAGGCTTTGGGTACAAGTGAACTCCCCAGGGGAGCCTTTACGCAGCCCCACATGCAACTGGACCCTCCGGGTTTGCTCTTTCCGAGCAACCCTAAATATATCCCTAGCCAGCATGGCAGAAGACTGAAATCTCA
Source organism: Anas acuta (assembly GCF_963932015.1). NCBI lineage: Eukaryota > Metazoa > Chordata > Aves > Anseriformes > Anatidae > Anas > Anas acuta. The sequence goes on from NC_088995.1 coordinate 15,276,398, forward strand.
GGCCACAGAAAAAGAGTTTAGAGCCCCGTTCGCCCATCCAGAAGTGCCCCCAAAGGAAGGCTTTGGGTACAAATGAACTCCCCAGGGGAGCCTTTATGCAGCCCCACATGCAACTGGACCCTCTGTATTCGCTCTTTCACAGCAACCCTAAATATAACTTTGGCCCGCATGGCAGACGACTGAAAACTCGGGTCCCAGAAAACGCGTTACAAGCCCCATTCGTCCATCCAAAAGTGCCCCCAGAGGAAGGCTTTGGGTACAAGTGAACTCCCCATGGGAGCCTTTACGCAGCCCCACATGCAACTGGACCCTTCGGGTTCGCTGTTTCCGAGCAACACTTAATATAACACTAGCCAGCATGGCAGAAGACTGAAAACTCGGGCCACACAAAAAGCGTTTCAAACCCCATTCACCCATCCAGAAGTGCCCCCAAAGGAAGGCTTTGGGTAATAGTGAACTCCCCAGGGGAGCCTTTATGCAGCCCCACTTGCAACTGGAGCCTCCGGGTTCACTCTTTCACCGCAAGCCTAAATATAGCCCTCGGCGCAATGGGAGAAGACTGAAAAAGCGGGCCTCCGAAAATGCATTGCGATTCCCCTTGGACCATCCAAAAGTGCCCCCAAAGGAAGGCTTTGGGTAATAGTGAACTCCCCAGGGGAGCCTTTATGCAGCCCCACATGCAACTGGACCCTCCGTGTTCGCTGTTTCCGAGCAACCCTAAATATAACACTAGCCAGCATGGCAGAAGACTGAAAACTCGGGCCATAGAAAAAGAGTTTAGAGCCCCGTTCGCCCATCCAGAAGTGCCCCCAAAGGAAGGCTTTGGGTACAACTGAATTCCCCAGGGGAGCCTTTATGCAGCCCCACATGCAACTGGACCCTCCGGGTTCGCTCTTACCGAGCAACACTAAACATAGCCCTAGCCAGCATGGGAGACGACTGAAAACTCGGGCCCCACAAAACGCTTTCCGAGCCCCTTTCGCCCATTCAAAAGTGCCCCCAAAGGAAGGCTTTGGGTACAACTGAACTCTCCAGGGGTGCATTTATGCAGCCCCACATGCAACTGGACCCTCCGTATTCGCTCTTTCACAGCAACCCTAAATATAACGGTGGCCCGCATGGCAGATGACTGAAAAATCGGGCGCCAGAAAACGAGTTACAGGCCCCATTCGCCCATCAAGAAGTGCACCCAGAGGAAGGCTTTGGGTACAAGTGAACTCCCCAGGGGAGCCTTTATGCAGCCCCACTTGCAACTGGAGCCTCCGGGTTCACTCTTTCACCGCAAGCCTAAATATAGCCCTCGGCGCAATGGGAGAAGACTGAAAAAGCGGGCCTCAGAAAATGCATTGCGATTCCCCTTGGACCATCCAAAAGTGCCCCCAAAGGAAGGCTTTGGGTAATAGTGAACTCCCCACGGGAGCCTTTATGCAGCCCCACATGCAACTGGACCCTCCGGGTTCGCTGTTTCCGAGCAACCCTAAATATAAAACTAGCCAGCATGGCAGAAGACTGAAAACTCGGGCCACAGAAAAAGCGTTTCAAGCCCCGTTCGTCCATCGAAAAGTGCCCCCAGAGGAAGGCTTTGGGTACAAGTGAACTCCCCAGGGGAGCATTTATGCAGCCCCACATGCAACTGGACCCTCCGGGTTCGCTCTTTCACAGCAACCCTAAATATAACCGTGGCCCGCATGGAAGATGACTGAAAAATCGGGCGCCAGAAAAGGAGTTACAGGCCCCATTCGTCCATCCAGATGTGCCCCCAAAGGAAGGCTTTGGGTACAAGTGAACTCCCCAGGGGAGCCTTTATGCAGCCCCACTTGCAACTGGAGCCTCCGGGTTCACTCTTTCACCGCAAGCCTAAATATAGCCCTCGACGCAATGAGAGAAGACTGAAAAATCGGCCTCCGAAAATGCATTGCGATTCCCCTTGGACCATCCAAAAGTGCCACCAAAGGAAGGCTTTGGGTAATAGTGAACTCCCCAGGGGAGCCTTTACGCAGCCCCACATGCAACTGGACCCTCCGGGTTCGCTGTTTCCGAGCAACCCTAAATATAACACTAGCCAGCATGGCAGAAGACTGAAAACTCGGGCCATAGAAAAAGCCTTTCAAGCCCCATTCACCCATCCAGAAGTGCCCCCAGAGGAAGGCTTTGGGTACAAGTGAACTCCCCAGGGGAGCCTTTACGCAGCCCCACATGCAACTGGACCCTCCGGGTTCGCTGTTTCCGAGCAACCCTAAATATAACACTAGCCAGCATGGCAGAAGACTGAAAACTCGGGCCACAGAAAAAGCCTTTCAAGCCCCATTCACCCATCCAGAAGTGCCCCCAGAGGAAGGCTTTGGGTACAACTGAACTCCCCAGGGGAGCCTTTACGCAGGCCCACATGCAACTGGACCCTCCGGGTTCGCTGTTTCCGAGCAACACTTAATATAACACTAGCCAGCATGGCAGAAGACTGAAAACTCGGTCCACAGAAAAAGAGTTTCAAGCCCCATTCAACCAACCAGAAGTGCCCCCAAAGGAAGGCTTTGGGTACAAGTGAACTCCCCAGGGGAGCCTTTACGCAGCCCCACATGCAACTGGACCCTCTGGGTTCGCTGTTTCCGAGCAACCCTAAATATAACACTAGCCAGCATGGCAGAAGACTGAAAACTCGGGCCACAGAAAAAGAGTTTCAAGCCCCATTCACCAATCCAGAGGTATCCCCAAACGAAGGCTTTGGGTACAAGTGAACTCCCCAGGGGAGCATTTATGCAGCCCCACATGCAACTGGACCCTCCGGGTTCGCTCTTTCCGAGCAACCCTAAATATAACCCTGGCCCGCATGGCAGATGACTGAAAAATCGGGCCCCAGAAAACAAGTTACAGGCCCCATTCGCCCATCCAGAAGTGCACCCAGAGGAAGGCTTTGGGTACAACTGAATTCCCCAGGGGAGCCTTTATGCAGCCCCACATGCAACTAGAGCCTCCGGGTTCACTCTTTCACCGCAAGCCTAAATATAGCCCTCGGCGCAATGGTAGAAGACTGAAAAAGCGGGCCTCAGAAAACGCATTGCGATTCCCCTTGGACCATCCAAAAGTGCCCCCAAAGGAAGGCTTTGGGTACAAGTGAACTCCCCAGGGGAGCCTTTACGCAGCCCCACATGCAACTGGACCCTCCGTGTTCGCTGTTTCCGATCAACCCTTAATATATCCCTAGCCAGCATTACAGACGACTGAAAACTTGGGTCCCAGAAAACGCGTTACAAGCCCCATTCGTCCATCTAGAAGTGCCCCCAGAGGAAGGCTTTGGGTACAAGTGAACTCCCCAGGGGAGCCTTTACGCAGCCCCACATGCAACTGGACCCTCCGGGTTCGCTGTTTCCGAGCAACACTTAATATAACACTAGCCAGCATGGCAGAAGACTGAAAAATCGGGCGTCAGAAAAAGCGTTTCAAGCCCCATTCACCCATCCAGAAGTGCCCCCAAAGGAAGGCTTTGGGTACAACTGAACTCTCCAGGGGAGCCTTTATGCAGCCCCACATGCAACTGGACCCTCCGGGTTCGCTCTTTCCGAGCAACCCTAAATATAACCGTGGCCCGCATGGCAGATGACTGAAAAATCGGGCGCCAGAAAACGAGTTACAGGCCCCATTCGCCCATCCAGAAGTGCACCCAGAGGAAGGCTTTGGGTACAAGTGAACTCCCCAGGGGAGCCTTTATGCAGCCCCACATGCAACTGGAGCCTCCGGGTTCACTCTTTCACCGCAAGCCTAAATATAGCCCTCGGCGCAATGGGAGAAGACTGAAAAAGCGGGCCTCAGAAAATGCATTGCGATTCCCCTTGGACCATCCAAAAATGCCCCCAAAGGAAGGCTTTGGGTACAAGTGAACTCCCCAGGGGAGCCTTTATGCAGCCCCACATGCAACTGGACCCTCCGGGTTCGCTGTTTCCGAGCAACCCTAAATATAACACTAGCCAGCATGGCAGAAGACTGAAAACTCGGGCCACAGAAAAAGCGTTTCAAGCCCCGTTCGTCCATCCAAAAGTGCCCCCAGAGGAAGGCTTTGGGTACAAGTGAACTCCCCAGGGGAGCATTTATGCAGCCCCACATGCAACTGGACCCTGCGTATTCGCTCTTTCACAGCAACCCGAAATATAACCCTGGCCCGCATGGCAGATGACTGAAAAATCGGGCGCCAGAAAAGGAGTTACAGGCCCCATTCGCCCATCCAGAAGTGCCCCCAAAGGAAGGCTTTGGGTACAAGTGAACTCCCCAGGGGAGCCTTTATGCAGCCCCACTTGCAACTGGAGCCTCCGGGTTCACTCTTTCACCGCAAACCTAAATATAGCCCTCGGCGCAATGGGAGAAGACTGAAAAAGCGGGCCTCAGAAAATGCATTGCGATTCCCCTTGGACCATCCAAAAGTGCCCCCAAAGGAAGGCTTTGGGTACAAGTGAACTCCCCAGGGGAGCCTTTATGCAGCCCCACATGCAACTGGACCCTCCGGGTTCGCTGTTTCCGAGCAACCCTAAATATAACACTAGCCAGCATGGCAGAAGACCGAAAACTCGGGCCATAGAAAAAGCGTTTCAAGCCCCATTCACCCATCCAGAAGTGCCCCCAAAGGAAGGCTTTGGGTACAAGTGAACTCCCCAGGGGAGCCTTTACGCAGCCCCACATGCAACTGGACCCTCCGGGTTCGCTGTTTCCGAGCAACCCTAAATATAACACTAGCCAGCATGGCAGAAGACTGAAAACTCGGGCCACAGAAAAAGCGTTTCAAGCCCCATTCACCCATCCAGAAGTGCCCCGAGAGGAAGGCTTTGGGTACAACTGAACTTCCCAGGGGAGTCTTTATGCAGCCCCACATGCAACTGGACTCTGCGTATTCGCTCTTTCACAGCAACCCTAAATATAACCCTGGCCCGCATGGCAGACGACTGAAAAATCGGGCCCCAGAAAACGCGTTACAAGCCCCATTCGTCCATCCAAAAGTGCCCCCAGAGGAAGGCTTTGGGTACAAGTGAACTCCCCAGGGGAGCCTTTACGCAGCCCCACATGCAACTGGACCCTCCGGGTTCGCTGTTTCCGAGCAACCCTAAATATAACCCTAGCCAGCATGGCAGAAGACTGAAAACTCGGGCCACAGAAAAAGCGTTTCAAGCCCCATTCACCCATCCAGAAGTGCCCCCAGAGGAAGGCTTTGGGTACAAGTGAACTCCCCAGGGGAGCCTTTACGCAGCCCCACATGCAACTGGACCCTCCGGGTTTGCTCTTTCCGAGCAACCCTAAATATATCCCTAGCCAGCATGGCAGAAGACTGAAATCTCAGGCCACAGAAAAAGAGTTTAGAGCCCCGTTCGCCCATCCAGAAGTGCCCCCAAAGGAAGGCTTTGGGTACAAATGAACTCCCCAGGGGAGCCTTTATGCAGCCCCACATGCAACTGGACCCTCTGTATTCGCTCTTTCACAGCAACCCTAAATATAACCCTGGCCCGCATGGCAGACGACTGAAAACTCGGGTCCCAGAAAACGCGTTACAAGCCCCATTCGTCCATCCAAAAGTGCCCCCAGAGGAAGGCTTTGGGTACAAGTGAACTCCCCATGGGAGCCTTTACGCAGCCCCACATGCAACTGGACCCTTCGGGTTCGCTGTTTCCGAGCAACACTTAATATAACACTAGCCAGCATGGCAGAAGACTGAAAACTCGGGCCACACAAAAAGCGTTTCAAACCCCATTCACCCATCCAGAAGTGCCCCCAAAGGAAGGCTTTGGGTAATAGTGAACTCCCCAGGGGAGCCTTTATGCAGCCCCACTTGCAACTGGAGCCTCCGGGTTCACTCTTTCACCGCAAGCCTAAATATAGCCCTCGGCGCAATGGGAGAAGACTGAAAAAGCGGGCCTCAGAAAACGCATTGCGATTCCCCTTGGACCATCCAAAAGTGCCCCCAAAGGAAGGCTTTGGGTAATAGTGAACTCCCCAGGGGAGCCTTTATGCAGCCCCACATGCAACTGGACCCTCCGTGTTCGCTGTTTCCGAGCAACCCTAAATATAACACTAGCCAGCATGGCAGAAGACTGAAAACTCGGGCCATAGAAAAAGAGTTTAGAGCCCCGTTCGCCCATCCAGAAGTGCCCCCAAAGGAAGGCTTTGGGTACAACTGAATTCCCCAGGGGAGCCTTTATGCAGCCCCACATGCAACTGGACCCTCCGGGTTCGCTCTTACCGAGCAACACTAAACATAGCCCTAGCCAGCATGGGAGACGACTGAAAACTCGGGCCCCACAAAACGCTTTCCGAGCCCCTTTCGCCCATTCAAAAGTGCCCCCAAAGGAAGGCTTTGGGTACAACTGAACTCTCCAGGGGTGCATTTATGCAGCCCCACATGCAACTGGACCCTCCGTATTCGCTCTTTCACAGCAACCCTAAATATAACGGTGGCCCGCATGGCAGATGACTGAAAAATCGGGCGCCAGAAAACGAGTTACAGGCCCCATTCGCCCATCCAGAAGTGCACCCAGAGGAAGGCTTTGGGTACAAGTGAACTCCCCAGGGGAGCCTTTATGCAGCCCCACTTGCAACTGGAGCCTCCGGGTTCACTCTTTCACCGCAAGCCTAAATATAGCCCTCGGCGCAATGGGAGAAGACTGAAAAAGCGGGCCTCAGAAAATGCATTGCGATTCCCCTTGGACCATCCAAAAGTGCCCCCAAAGGAAGGCTTTGGGTAATAGTGAACTCCCCACGGGAGCCTTTATGCAGCCCCACATGCAACTGGACCCTCCGGGTTCGCTGTTTCCGAGCAACCCTAAATATAAAACTAGCCAGCATGGCAGAAGACTGAAAACTCGGGCCACAGAAAAAGCGTTTCAAGCCCCGTTCGTCCATCGAAAAGTGCCCCCAGAGGAAGGCTTTGGGTACAAGTGAACTCCCCAGGGGAGCATTTATGCAGCCCCACATGCAACTGGACCCTCCGGGTTCGCTCTTTCACAGCAACCCTAAATATAACCGTGGCCCGCATGGCAGATGACTGAAAAATCGGGCGCCAGAAAAGGAGTTACAGGCCCCATTCGTCCATCCAGATGTGCCCCCAAAGGAAGGCTTTGGGTACAAGTGAACTCCCCAGGGGAGCCTTTATGCAGCCCCACTTGCAACTGGAGCCTCCGGGTTCACTCTTTCACCGCAAGCCTAAATATAGCCCTCGACGCAATGAGAGAAGACTGAAAAATCGGCCTCCGAAAATGCATTGCGATTCCCCTTGGACCATCCAAAAGTGCCACCAAAGGAAGGCTTTGGGTAATAGTGAACTCCCCAGGGGAGCCTTTATGCAGCCCCACATGCAACTGGACCCTCCGGGTTCGCTGTTTCCGAGCAACCCTAAATATAACATTAGCCAGCATGGCAGAAGACTGAAAACTCGGGCCATAGAAAAAGCGTTTCAAGCCCCATTCACCCATCCAGAAGTGCCCCCAAAGGAAGGCTTTGGGTACAAGTGAACTCCCCAGGGGAGCCTTTACGCAGCCCCACATGCAACTGGACCCTCCGGGTTCGCTGTTTCTGAGCAACCCTAAATATAACACTAGCCAGCATGGCAGAAGACTGAAAACTCGGGCCACAGAAAAAGCCTTTCAAGCCCCATTCACCCATCCAGAAGTGCCCCCAGAGGAAGGCTTTGGGTACAACTGAACTCCCCAGGGGAGCCTTTACGCAGCCCCACATGCAACTGGACCCTCCGGGTTCGCTGTTTCCGAGCAACACTTAATATAACCCTGGCCCGCATGGCAGACGACTGAAAAATCGGGCCCCAGAAAACGCGTTACAAGCCCCATTCGTCCATCCAAAAGTGCCCCCAGAGGAAGGCTTTGGGTACAAGTGAACTCCCCAGGGGAGCCTTTACGCAGCCCCACATGCAACTGGACCCTCCGGGTTCGCTGTTTCCGAGCAACCCTTAATATAACACTAGCCAGCATGGCAGAAGACTGAAAACTCGGGCCACAGAAAAAGCGTTTCAAGCCCCATTCACCCATCCAGAAGTGCCCCCAGAGGAAGGCTTTGGGTACAACTGAACTCCCCAGGGGAGCCTTTATGCAGCCCCACATGCAACTGGACCCTCCGGGTTTGCTCTTTCCGAGCAACACTTAATATAACACTAGCCAGCATGGCAGAAGACTGAAAAATCGGGCCACAGAAAAAGCGTTTCAAGCCCCATTCACCCATCCAGAAGTGCCCCCAAAGGAAGGCTTTGGGTACAACTGAACTCCCCAGGGGAGCCTTTATGCAGCCCCACATGCAACTGGACCCTCCGGGTTCGCTCTTACCGAGCAACATTAAACATAGCCCTAGCCAGCATGGGAGACGACTGAGAACTCGGGCCCCACAAAACGCTTTCCGAGCCCCTTTCGCCCATTCAAAAGTGCCCCCAAAGGAAGGCTTTGGGTACAACTGAACTCTCCAGGGGTGCATTTATGCAGCCCCACATGCAACTGGACCCTCCGTATTCGCTCTTTCACAGCAACCCTAAATATAACCGTGGCCCGCATGGCAGACGACTGAAAAATCGGGCGCCAGAAAACAAGTTACAGGCCCCATTCTCCCATCCAGAAGTGCACCCAGTAGAAGGCTTTGGGTACAACTGAACTCCCCAGGGGAGCCTTTATGCAGCCCCAACTGCAACTAGAGCCTCCGGGTTCACTCTTTCACCGCAAGCCTAAATATAGCCCTCGGCGCAATGGTAGAAGACTGAAAAAGCGGGCCTCAGAAAACGCATTGCGATTCCCCTTGGACCATCCAAAAGTGCCCCCAAAGGAAGGCTTTGGGTACAAGTGAACTCCCCAGGGGAGCCTTTACGCAGCCCCACATGCAACTGGACCCTCCGTGTTCGCTGTTTCCGAGCAACCCTTAATATAACCCTAGCCAGCATGGCAGACGACTGAAAACTCGGGTCCCAGAAAACGCGTTACAAGCCCCATTCGTCCATCTAGAAGTGCCCCCAGAGGAAGGCTTTGGGTACAAGTGAACTCCCCAGGGGAGCCTTTACGCAGCCCCACATGCAACTGGACCCTCCAGGTTCGCTGTTTCCGAGCAACCCTTAATATAACCCTAGCCAGCATGGCAGAAGACTGAAAACTCGGGCCACAGAAAAAGCGTTTCAAGCCCCATTCCACCATCCAGAAGTGCCCCCAAAGGAAGGCTTTGGGTACAAGTGAACTCCCCAGGGGAGCCTTTATGCAGCCCCACATGCAACTGGACCCTCCGGGTTCGCTCTTTCACAGCAACCCTAAATATAACCGTGGCCCGCATGGCAGATGACTGAAAAATCGGGCGCCAGAAAAGGAGTTACAGGCCCCATTCGCCCATCCAGAAGTGCACCCAGAGGAAGGCTTTGGGTACAAGTGAACTCCCCAGGGGAGCCTTTATGCAGCCCCACTTGCAACTGGAGCCTCCGGGTTCACTCTTTCACCGCAAGCCTAAATATATCCCTCGGCGCAATGGGAGAAGACTGAAAAAGCGGGCCTCAGAAAACGCATTGCGATTCCCCTTGGACCATCCAAAAGTGCCCCCAAAGGAAGGCTTCGGGTACAAGTGAACTCCCCAGGGGAGCCTTTATGCAGCCCCACATGCAACTGGACCCTCCGGGTTCGCTGTTTCCGAGCAACCCTAAATATAACACTAGCCAGCATGGCAGAAGACTGAAAACTCGGGCCATAGAAAAAGCGTTTCAAGCCCCATTCACCCATCCAGAAGTGCCCCCAAAGGAAGGCTTTGGGTACAAGTGAACTCCCCAGGGGAGCCTTTATGCAGCCCCACATGCAACTGGACCCTCCGGGTTCGCTCTTACCGAGCAACACTAAACATAGCCCTAGCCAGCATGGGAGACGACTGAAAACTCGGGCCCCACAAAACGCTTTCCGAGCCCCTTTCGCCCATTCAAAAGTGCCCCCAAAGGAAGGCTTTGGGTACAACTGAACTCCCCAAGGGTGCATTTATGCAGCCCCACATGCAACTGGACCCTCCGTATTCGCTCTTTCACAGCAACCCTAAATATAACCGTGGCCCGCATGGCAGACGACTGAAAAATCGGGTCCCAGAAAACGCGTTACAGGCCCCATTCGCCCATCCAGAAGTGCACCCAGAGGAAGGTTTTGGGTACAACTGAACTCCCCAGGGGAGCATTTATGCAGCCCCACATGCAACTGGACCCTGCGTATTCGCTCTTTCACAGCAACCCTAAATATAACCCTGGCCCGCATGGCAGAGGACTGAAAAATCGGGCCCCAGAAAACGCGTTACAAGCCCCATTCGCCCATCCAAAAGTGCCCACAAAGGAAGGCTTTGGGCACAATAGAACTCCCCAGGGGAGCCTTTACGCAGCCCCACATGCAACTGGACCCTCCGGGTTCGCTGTTTCTGAGCAACCCTAAATATAACCCTAGCCAGCATGGCAGAAGACTGAAAACTCGGGCCACAGAAAAAGAGTTTCAAGCCCCATTCACCCATCCAGAAGTGCCCCCAGAGGAAGGCTTTGGGTACAAATGAACTCCCCAGGGGAGCCTTTATGCAGCTTCACATGCAACTGGACCCTCTGTATTCGCTCTTTCACAGCAACCCTAAATATAACCCTGGCCCGCATGGCAGACGACTGAAAACTCGGGTCCCAGAAAACGCGTTACAAGCCCCATTCGTCCATCCAAAAGTGCCCCCAGAGGAAGGCTTTCGGTACAAGTGAACTCCCCAGGGGAGCCTTTACGCAGCCCCACATGCAACTGGACCCTCCGGGTTCGCTGTTTCCGAGCAACACTTAATATAACACTAGCCAGCATGGCAGAAGACTGAAAACTCGGGCCACAGAAAAAGAGTTTCAAGCCCCATTCAACCAACCAGAAGTGCCCCCAAAGGAAGGCTTTGGGTACAACTGAACTCCCCAGGGGAGCCTTTATGCAGCCCCACTTGCAACTGGAGCCTCCGGGTTCACTCTTTCACCGCAAGCCTAAATATATCCCTCGGCGCAATGGGAGAAGACTGAAAAAGCGGGCCTCAGAAAACGCATTGCGATTCCCCTTGGACCATCCAAAAGTGCCCCCAAAGGAAGGCTTCGGGTACAAGTGAACTCCCCAGGGGAGCCTTTATGCAGCCCCACATGCAACTGGACCCTCCGGGTTCGCTGTTTCCGAGCAACCCTAAATATAACACTAGCCAGCATGGCAGAAGACTGAAAACTCGGGCCATAGAAAAAGCGTTTCAAGCCCCATTCACCCATCCAGAAGTGCCCCCAAAGGAAGGCTTTGGGTACAAGTGAACTCCCCAGGGGAGCCTTTATGCAGCCCCACATGCAACTGGACCCTCCGGGTTCGCTCTTACCGAGCAACACTAAACATAGCCCTAGCCAGCATGGGAGACGACTGAAAACTCGGGCCCCACAAAACGCTTTCCGAGCCCCTTTCGCCCATTCAAAAGTGCCCCCAAAGGAAGGCTTTGGGTACAACTGAACTCCCCAAGGGTGCATTTATGCAGCCCCACATGCAACTGGACCCTCCGTATTCGCTCTTTCACAGCAACCCTAAATATAACCGTGGCCCGCATGGCAGACGACTGAAAAATCGGGTCCCAGAAAACGCGTTACAGGCCCCATTCGCCCATCCAGAAGTGCACCCAGAGGAAGGTTTTGGGTACAACTGAACTCCCCAGGGGAGCATTTATGCAGCCCCACATGCAACTGGACCCTGCGTATTCGCTCTTTCACAGCAACCCTAAATATAACCCTGGCCCGCATGGCAGAGGACTGAAAAATCGGGCCCCAGAAAACGCGTTACAAGCCCCATTCGCCCATCCAAAAGTGCCCACAAAGGAAGGCTTTGGGCACAATAGAACTCCCCAGGGGAGCCTTTACGCAGCCCCACATGCAACTGGACCCTCTGGGTTCGCTGTTTCCGAGCAACCCTAAATATAACCCTAGCCAGCATGGCAGAAGACTGAAAACTCGGGCCACAGAAAAAGCGTTTCAAGCCCCATTCACCAATCCAGAGGTGTCCGCAAAGGAAGGCTTTGGGTACAAGTGAACTCCCCAGGGGAGCATTTATGCAGCCCCACATGCAACTGGACCCTCCGGGTTCGCTCTTTCACAGCAACCCTAAATATAACCCTGGCCCGCATGGCAGATGACTGAAAAATCGGGCGCCAGAAAACAAGTTAGATGCCCCATTCGTCCATCCAGAAGTGCACCCAGAGGAAGGCTTTGGGTACAACTGAACTCCCCAGGGGAGCCTTTATGCAGCCCCACATGCAACTAGAGCCTCCGGGTTCACTCTTTCACTGCAAGCCTAAATATAGCCCTCGGCGCAATGGTAGAAGACTGAAAAAGCGGGCCTCAGAAAACGCATTGCGATTCCCCTTGGACCATCCAAAAGTGCCCCCAAAGGAAGGCTTTGGGTACAAGTGAACTCCCCAGGGGAGCCTTTATGCAGCCCCACATGCAACTGGACCCTCCGGGTTCGCTGTTTCCGAGCAACCCTTAATATATCCCTGGCCAGCATGGCAGACGCCTGAAAACTCGGGTCCCAGAAAACGCGTTACAAGCCCCATTCGTCCATCCAGAAGTGTCCCCAGAGGAAGGCTTTGGGTACAAGTGAACTCCCCAGGGGAGCCTTTACGCAGCCCCACATGCAACTGGACCCTCCGGGTTCGCTGTTTCCGAGCAACCCTTAATATAACCCTAGCCAGCATGGCAGAAGACTGAAAACTCGGGCCACAGAAAAAGTGTTTCAAGCCCCATTCACCCATCCAGAAGTGCCCCCAGAGGAAGGCTTTGGGTACAACTGAACTTCCCAGGGGAGCCTTTATGCAGCCCCACATGCAACTGGACCCTGCATATTCGCTCTTTCACAGCAACCCTAAATATATCCCTGGCCCGCATGGCAGACGACTGAAAAGTTGGGCCCCAGAAATCGCGTTACAAGCCCCATTCGCCCATCCAAATGTGCCCCCAAAGGAAGGCTTTGGGTACAAGTGAACTCCCCAGGGGAGCCTTTATGCAGCCCCACATGCAACTGGACCCTCCGGGTTCGCTGTTTCCGAGCAACCCTAAATATAACACTAGCCAGCATGGCAGAAGACTGAAAACTCGGGCCCCAGAAAAAGCGTTTCAAGCCCCATTCCACCATCCAGAAGTGCCCCCAAAGGAAGGCTTTGGGTACAACTGAACTCCCCAGGGGAGCCTTTATGCAGCCCCACATGCAACTGGACCCTCCGGGTTCGCTCTTTCACAGCAACCCTAAATATAACCGTGGCCCGCATGGCAGATGACTGAAAAATCGGGCGCCAGAAAAGGAGTTACAGGCCCCATTCGCCCATCCAGAAGTGCACCCAGAGGAAGGCTTTGGGTACAACTGAACTCCCCAGGGGAGCCTTTATGCAGCCCCACTTGCAACTGGAGCCTTCGGGTTCACTCTTTCACCGCACGCCTAAATATAGCCCTCGGCGCAATGGGAGAAGACTGAAAAAGCGGGCCTCAGAAAATGCATTGCGATTCCCCTTGGACCATCCAAAAGTGCCCCCAAAGGAAGGCTTTGGGTAATAGTGAACTCCCCAGGGGAGCCTTTATGCAGCCCCACATGCAACTGGACCCTCTGGGTTCGCTGTTTCCGAGCAACCCTAAATATAACACTAGCCAGCATGGCAGAAGACTGAAAACTCGGGCCACAGAAAAAGCGTTTCAAGCCCCATTCACCCATCCAGAAGTGCCCCCAGAGGAAGGCATTGGGTACAACTGAACTCCCCAGGGGAGCCTTTATGCATCCCCACATGCAACTGGACCCTCCGGGTTCGCTGTTTCCGAGCAACCCTAAATATAACCGTGGCCCGCATGGCAGATGACTGAAAAATCGGGCGCCAGAAAACGAGTTACAGGCCCCATTCGCCCAATCAGAAGTGCCCCCAAAGGAAGGCTTTGGGTACAACTGAACTCCCCAGGGGAGCATTTATGCAGCCCCACATGCAACTGGACCCTGCGTATTCGCTCTTTCACAGCAATCCTAAATATAACCGTGGCCCGCATGGCAGACGACTGAAAAATCGGGCCCCAGAAAACGCTTTCTGAGCCCCTTTCGCCCATTCAAAAGAGCCCACAGAGGAAGGCTTTGGGTACAAGTGAACTCCCCAGGGGAGCCTTTATGCAGCCCCACATGCAACTGGACCCTCCGGGTTCGCTGTTTCCGAGCAACCCTAAATATAACCCTGGCCCGCATGGCAGATGTCTGAAAAATCGGGCGCCAGAAAACAAGTTAGAGGCCCCATTCGCCCATCCAGAAGTGCACCCAGAGGAAGGCTTTGGGTACAAGTGAACTCCCCAGGGGAGCCTTTATGCAGCCCCACATGCAACTAGAGCCTCCGGGTTCACTCTTTCACCGCAAGCCTAAATATAGCCCTCCGCGCAATGGGAGAAGACTGAAAAAGCGGGCCTCAGAAAACGCATTGCGATTCCCCTTGGACCATTCAAAAGTGCCCCCAAAGGAAGGCTTTGGGTACAAGTGAACTCCCCAGGGGAGCCTTTATGCAGCCCCACATGCAACTGGACCCTCCGGGTTCGCTGTTTCCGAGCAACCTTTAATATAACCCTAGCCAGCATGGCAGACGACTGAAAACTCTGGTCCCAGAAAACGCGTTACAAGCCCCATTCGTCCATCCAAAAGTGCCCCCAGAGGAAGGCTTTGGGTACAAGTGAACTCCCCAGGGGAGCCTTTATGCAGCCCCACATGCAACTGGACCCTCCGGGTTCGCTGTTTCCGAGCAACCCTTAATATATCCCTGGCCAGCATGGCAGACGACTGAAAACTCGGGTCCCAGAAAACGCGTTACAAGCCCCATTCGTCCATCCAGAAGTGTCCCCAGAGGAAGGCTTTGGGTACAAGTGAACTCCCCAGGGGAGCCTTTACGCAGCCCCACATGCAACTGGACCCTCCGGGTTCGCTGTTTCCGAGCAACCCTTAATATAACCCTAGCCAGCATGGCAGAAGACTGAAAACTCGGGCCACAGAAAAAGTGTTTCAAGCCCCATTCACCCATCCAGAAGTGCCCCCAGAGGAAGGCTTTGGGTACAACTGAACTTCCCAGGGGAGCCTTTATGCAGCCCCACATGCAACTGGACCCTGCGTATTCGCTCTTTCACAGCAACCCTAAATATATCCCTGGCCCGCATGGCAGACGACTGAAAAGTCGGGCCCCAGAAAACGCGTTACAAGCCCCATTCGCCCATCCAAATGTGCCCCCAAAGGAAGGCTTTGGGTACAAGTGAACTCCCCAGGGGAGCCTTTATGCAGCCCCACATGCAACTGGACCCTGCATATTCGCTCTTTCACAGCAACCCTAAATATATCCCTGGCCCGCATGGCAGAAGACTGAAAACTCGGGCCACAGAAAAACCGTTTCAAGCCCCATTCACCCATCCAGAAGTGCCCCCAAAAGAAGGCTTTGGGTAAAACTGAACTCCCCAGGGGAGCCTTTATGCAGCCCCACATGCAACTAGAGCCTCCGGGTTCGCTCTTTCACCGCAAGCCTAAATATAGCCCTCGGCGCAATAGGAGAAGACTGAAAAATCGGGCCCCAGAAAACGCGTTACAAGCCCCATTCGCCCATCCAAAAGTGCCCCAAAGGAAGGCTTTGGGTACAAGTGAACTCCCCAGGGGAGCCTTTATGCAGCCCCACATGCAACTGGACCCTCCGCATGGCAGACGACTGAGAAATCGGGCCCCAGAAAACGCGTTGCAAGCCCCATTCGCCCATCCAAAAGTGCCCCCAAAGGAAGGCTTTGGGTACAAGTGAACTCCCCAGGGGAGCATTTACGCAGCCCCACATGCAACTGGACCCTCCGGGTTCGCTCTTTCACAGCAACCCTAAATATAACCCTGGCCCGCATGGCAGATGACTGAAAAATCGGGCGCCAGAAAACAAGTTAGAGACCCCATTCGCCCATCCAGAAGTGCACCCAGAGGAAGGCTTTGGGTACAAGTGAACTCCCCAGGGGAGCCTTTATGCAGCCCCACATGCAACTAGAGCCTCCGGGTTCACTCTTTAACCGCAAGCCTAAATATAGCCCTCGGCGCAATGGGAGAAGACTGAAAAAGCGGGCCTCAGAAAACGCATTGCGATTCCCCTTGGACCATCCAAAAGTGCCCCCAAAGGAAGGCTTTGGGTACAAGTGAACTCCCCAGGGGAGCCTTTATGCAGCCCCACATGCAACTGGACCCTCCGTGTTCGCTGTTTCCGAGCAACCCTTAATATAACCCTAGCCAGCATGGCAGACGACTGAAAACTCTGGTCCCAGAAAACGCGTTACAAGCCCCATTCGTCCATCCAAAAGTGCCCCAGAGGAAGGCTTTGGGTACAAGTGAACTCCCCAGGGGAGCCTTTATGCAGCCCCACATGCAACTGGACCCTCCGGGTTCGCTGTTTCCGAGCAACCCTTAATATATCCCTGGCCAGCATGGCAGACGACTGAAAACTCGGGTCCCAGAAAACGCGTTACAAGCCCCATTCGTCCATCCAGAAGTGTCCCCAGAGGAAGGCTTTGGGTACAAGTGAACTCCCCAGGGGAGCCTTTACGCAGCCCCACATGCAACTGGACCCTCCGGGTTCGCTGTTTCCGAGCAACCCTTAATATAACCCTAGCCAGCATGGCAGAAGACTGAAAACTCGGGCCACAGAAAAAGTGTTTCAAGCCCCATTCACCCATCCAGAAGTGCACCCAGAGGAAGGCTTTGGGTACAACTGAACTTCCCAGGGGAGCCTTTATGAAGCCCCACATGCAACTGGACCCTCCGTATTCGCTCTTTCACAGCAACCCTAAATATATCCCTGGCCCGCATGGCAGACGACTGAAAAGTCGGGCCCCAGAAAACGCGTTACAAGCCCCATTCGCCCATCCAAATGTGCCCCCAAAGGAAGGCTTTGGGTACAAGTGAACTCCCCAGGGGAGCCTTTATGCAGCCCCACATGCAACTGGACCCTCCGGGTTCGCTCTTTCCGAGCAACCCTAAATATAACACTAGCCAGCATGGCAGAAGACTGAAAACTCGGGCCACAGAAAAAGCGTTTCAAGCCCCATTCACCCATCCAGAAGTGCCCCCAAAAGAAGGCTTTGGGTACAACTGAACTCCCCAGGGGAGCCTTTATGCAGCCCCACATGCAACTAGAGCCTCCGGGTTCGCTCTTTCACCGCAAGCCTAAATATAGCCCTCGGCGCAATGGGAGAAGACTGAAAAATCGGGCCCCAGAAAACGCGTTACAAGCCCCATTCGTCCATCCAAAAGTGCCCCCAGAGGAAGGCTTTGGGTACAAGTGAACTCCCCAGGGGAGCCTTTATGCAGCCCCACATGCAACTGGACCCTCCGCATGGCAGACGACTGAAAAATCGGGCCCCAGAAAACGCGTTACAAGCCCCATTCGCCCATCCAAAAGTGCCCCCAAAGGAAGGCTTTGGGTACAAGTGAACTCCCCAGGGGAGCCTTTATGCAGCCCCACATGCAACTGGACCCTCCTGGTTCGCTGTTTCCGAGCAACCCTAAATATAACACTAGCCAGCATGGCAGAAGACTGAAAACTCGGGCCACAGAAAAAGCGTTTCAAGCCCCATTCACCCATCCAGAAGTGCCCACAGAGGAAGGCTTTGGGTACAACTGAACTCCCCAGGGGAGCCTTTATGCATCCCCACATGCAACTAGAGCCTCCGGGTTCACTCTTTCACCGCAAGCCTAAATATAGCCCTCGGCGCAATGGGAGAAGACTGAAAAAGCGGGCCTCAGAAAACGCATTGCGATTCCCCTTGGACCATCTAAAAGTGCCCCTAAAGGAAGGCTTTGGGTACAAGTGAATTCCCCAGGGGAGCCTTTATGCAGCCCCACATGCAACTGGACCCTCCGGGTTCGCTGTTTCCGAGCAACCCTAAATATAACCCTAGCCAGCATGGCAGAAGACTGAAAACTCGGGCCACAGAAAAAGTGTTTCAAGCCCCGTTCGCCCATCCAGAAGTGCCCCCAAAGGAAGGCTTTGGGTACAAGTGAACTCCCCAGGGGAGCATTTATGCAGGCCCACATGCAACTGGAACCTGCATATTCGCTCTTTCACAGCAACCCTAAATATAACTCTGGCCCGCATGGCAGACGACTGAAAAATTGGGCCACAGAAAACGCGTTACAAGCCCCATTCGCCCATCCAAAAGTGCCCCAAAAGGAAGGCTTTGGGTACAAGCCAACTCGCCAGGGGAGCCTTTATGCAGCCCCACATGCAACTGGACCCTCCGGGTTCACTCTTTCACAGCAACCCTAAATATAACCCTGGCGCTTGGCAGACGACTGAAAACTGGGGCCCCAGAAAACGCTTACCGAGCCCCTTTCGCCCATCCAAAAGTGCCCCCAGAGGAAGGCTTTGGGTACAAGTGAACTCCCCAGGGGAGCCTTTACGCAGTCCCACATGCAACTGGACCCTCCGGGTTCGCTGTTTCCGAGCAACCCTTAATATAAAACTAGCCACCATGGCAGAAGACTGAAAACTCGGGCCACAGAAAAAGCGTTTCAAGGACCATTACACCATCCAGAAGTGCCCCCAAAGGAAGGCTATGGGTACAACTGAACTCCCCAGGGGAGCCTTTACGCAGCCCCACATGCAACTGGACCCTCCGGGTTCGCTCTTTCCGAGCAACCCTAAATATAACCCTAGCCAGCATGGCAGAAGACTGAAATCTCGGGCCACAGAAAAAGAGTTTCAATCCCCGTTCGCCCATCCAGAAGTGCCCCCAAAGGAAGGCTTTGGGTACAAGTGAACTCCCCAGGGGAGCCTTTATGCAGCCCCACATGCAACTGGACCCTCCGTATTCGCTCTTTCACAACAACCCTAAATATAACCCTGGTCCACATGGCAGATGACTGAAAAATCGGGCGCCAGAAAAAGAGTTACAGGCCCCATTCGCCCATCCTGTAGTGCACCCAGAGGAGGGCTTTGGGTACAACTGAACTCCCCAGGGGAGCCTTTATGCAGCCCCACATGCAACTGGACCCTGCGTATTCGCTCTTTCACAGCAACCCTAAATATAACCCTGGCCTGCATGTGAGACGACTGAAAAATTGGGCCACAGAAAACGCGTTACAAGCCCCATTCGCCCATCCAAAAGTGCCCCCAAAGGAAGGCTTTGGGTACAAGCGAACTCGCCAGGGGAGCCTTTACGCAGCCCCACATGCAACTGGACCCTCCGGGTTCGCTGTTTCCGAGCAACCCTAAATATATCCCTGGCGCGCATGGCAGACGACTGAAAACTCGGGCCCCAGAAAACGCTTACCGAGCCCCTTTCGCCCATCCAAAAGTGCCCCCAGAGGAAGGCTTTGGGTACAAGTGAACTCCCCAGGGGAGCCTTTACGCAGTCCCACATGCAACTGGACCCTCCGGGTTCGCTGTTTCCGAGCAACCCTTAATATAAAACTAGCCAGCATGGCAGAAGACTGAAAACTCGGGCCACAGAAAAAGCGTTTCAAGCCCCATTCACCCATCCAGAAGTGCCCCCAAAGGAAGGCTTTGGGTACAAGTGAACTCCCCAGGGGAGCCTTTATGCAGCCCCACATGCAACTGGACCCTGCGTATTCGCTCTTTCCGAGCAACCCTAAATATAACCCTGGCCCGCATGGCAGATGACTGAAAAATCGGGCCCCAGAAAACGAGTTACAGGCCCCATTCGCCCATTCAGAAGTGCACCCAGAGGAAGACTTTGGGTACAACTGAACTCCCCAGGGGAGCCTTTATGCAGCCCCACATGCAACTGGACCCTCCGTATTCGCTCTTTCACAGCAACGCTAAATATAGCCCTCGGCGCAATGGGAGAAGACTGAAAAATCTGGCCCCAGAAAACGCGTTACAAGCCCCATTCGCCCATCCAAAAGTGCCCCCAAAGGAAGGCTTTGGGTACAAGTGAACTCCCCAGGGGAGCCTTTATGCAGCCCCAAATGCAACTGGATCCTCCGTGTTCACTCTTTCACAGCAACCTTTATATAGCCCTCGGCGCAATGTGAGAAGACTGAAAAAGCGGGCCTCGGGAAACGCATTGCGATTCCCCTCGGACCATCGAAAAGTGCCCCCAAAGGAAGGCTTTGGGTACAAGTGAACTCCCCAGGGGAGCCTTTACGCAGCCCCACATGCAACTGGACCCTCCGGGTTCGCTGTTTCCGAGCAACCCTAAATATAACCCTAGCCAGCATGGCAGAAGACTGAAAACTCGGGCCACAGAAAAAGCGTTTCAAGCCCCATTCCACCATCCAGCAGTGCCCCCAAAGGAAGGCTTTGGGTAAAACTGAACTCCCCAGGGGAGCCTTTACGCAGCCCCACATGCAACTGGACCCTCCGTGTTCGCTGTTTATGAGCAACCCTTAATATAACCCTATCCAGCATGGCAGAAGACTGAAATCTCGGGCCACAGAAAAAGAGTTTCAAGCCCCGTTCGCCCATCCAGAAGTGCCCCTAAAGGAAGGCTTTGAGTACAACTGAACTCCCCAGGGGAGCCTTTATGCAGCCCCACATGCAACTGGACTTTGCGTATTCGCTCTTTCACAGCAACCCTAAATATATACATGGCCCGCATGGCAGACGACTGAAAAATCGGGTCCCAGAAAACGCGTTACAAGCCTGATTCGCCCATCCAAAAGTGCCCCAAAAGGAAGGCTTTGGGTACAAGTGAACTCCCCAGGGGAGCCTTTATGCAGCCCCACATGCAACTGGACCCTCCGGGTTCGCTCTTTCCGAGCAACACTAAACATATCCCTAGCCGGCATTGGAGACGACTGAAAACTCGGGCCCCAGAAAACGCTTTCCGAGCCCCTTTCGCCCATTCAAAAGTGCCCCCAGAGGAAGGCTTTGGGTACAAGTGAACTCCCCAGGGGAGCCTTTACGCAGCCCCACATGCAACTGGACCCTGCGGGTTCGCTCTTTCCGAGCAACACTAAATATAACCCTAGCCAGCATGGTAGAAGACTGAAACATCGGGCCTCAGAAAAAGAGTTTCAAGCCCCGTTCGCCCATCCAGAAGTGCACCTAAACGAAGGCTTTGGGTACAAGTGAACTCCCCAGGGGAGCCTTTATGCAGCCCCACATGCAACTGGACCCTCCATATTCGCTCTTTCACAGCAACACTAAATATAACCCTGGCCCGCATGGGAGACGACTGAAAAATCGGGTCCCAGAAAACGCGTTACAAGCCCCATTCGCCCATCCAAAAGTTCCCCCAGAGGAAGGCTTTGGGTACATCTGAACTCCCCAGGGGAGCCTTTATGCAGCCCCACATGCAACTGGACCCTCCGGGTTCGCTGTTTCCGAGGAACCCTAAATATAACCCTAGCCAGCATGGCAGAAGACTGAAAACTCGGGCCACAGAAAAAGCGTTTCAAGCCCCATTCACCCATCCAGAAGTACCCCCAAAGGAAGGCTTTGGGTACAAGTGAACTCCCCAGGGGAGCCTTTACGCAGCCCCACATGCAACTGGACCCTCCGGGTTCGCTCTTTCCGAGCAACACTAAATATAACCCTTGCCCGCATGGCAGATGACTGAAAAATCGGGCGCCAGAAAAGGAGTTACAGGCCCCATTCGCCCATTCAGAAGGGCACCCAGAGGAAGACTTTGGGTACAACTGAACTCCCCAGGGGAGCCTTTATGCAGCTCCACATGCAACTGGACCCTCCGTATTCGCTCTTTCACAGCAACCATAAATATAACCCTGGCCTGCATGGCAGACGACTGAAAAATCGGGTCCCAGAAAACGCGTTACAAGCCCCATTCGCCCATCTAAAAGTGCCCCCAGAGGAAGGCTTTGGGTACAAGTGAACTCCCCAGGGGAGCCTTTATGCAGCCCCATATGCAACTGGACCCTCCGGGATCGCTCTTTCCGAGCAACACTAAACATAGCCCTAGCAGGCATGGGAGACGACTGAAAACTCGGGGCACAGAAAACGCTTTCCGAGCCCCTTTCGCCCATTCAAAAGTGCCCCCAAAGGAAGGCTTTGGGTACAAGTTTACTCCCCAGGCGAGCCTTTATGCAGCCCCACATGCAACTGGACCCTCCGTATTCGCACTTTCACAGCAACCCTAAATGTTGCCCTCGGCGCAATGTGAGAAGACTGAAAAATCGGGCCCCAGAAAAAGCATTGCGATTCCCCTCGGACCATCCAGAAGTGCCCCCAAAGGAAGGCTTTGGGAACAAGTGAACTCCCCAGGGGAGCCTTTACGCAGCCCCAAATGCAACTGGACCCTCCGGGTTCGCTGTTTCCGAGCAACCCTAAATATAACCCTAGCCAGCATGGCAGAAGACTGAAATCTCGGGCCACAGAAAAAGAGTTTCAATCCCCGTTCGCCCATCCAGAAGTGCCCCCAAAGGAAGGCTTTGGGTACAAGTGAACTCCCCAGGGGAGCCTTTATGCAGCCCCACATGCAACTGGACCCTGCGTATTCGCTCTTTCACAGCAACCCTAAATATAACCCTGGCCTGCATGGGAGACGACTGAAAAATTGGGCCACAGAAAACGCGTTACAAGCCCCATTCGCCCATCCAAAAGTGCCCCCAAAGGAAGGCTTTGGGTACAAGCGAACTCGCCAGGGGAGCCTTTACGCAGCCCCACATGCAACTGGACCCTCCGGGTTCGCTGTTTCCGAGCAACCCTAAATATAACCCTAGCCAGCATGGCAGACGACTGAAAACTCGGGCCCCAGAAAACGCTTACCGAGCCCCTTTCGCCCATCCAAAAGTGCCCCCAGAGGAAGGCTTTGGGTACAAGTTAACTCCCCAGGGGAGCCTTTACGCAGTCCCACATGCAACTGGACCCTCCGGGTTCGCTGTTTCCGAGCAACCCTTAATATAAAACTAGCCAGCATGGCAGAAGACTGAAAACTCGGGCCACAGAAAAAGCGTTTCAAGCCCCATTCACCCATCCAGAAGTGCCCCCAAAGGAAGGCTTTGGGTACAAGTGAACTCCCCAGGGGAGCCTTTATGCAGCCCCACATGCAACTGGACCCTGCGTATTCGCTCTTTCACAGCAACCCTAAATATAACCCTGGCCCGCATGGCAGATGACTGAAAAATCGGGCCCCAGAAAACGAGTTACAGGCCCCATTCGCCCATTCAGAAGTGCACCCAGAGGAAGACTTTGGGTACAACTGAACTCCCCAGGGGAGCCTTTATGCAGCCCCACATGCAACTGGACCCTCCGTATTCGCTCTTTCACAGCAACCCTAAATATAACCCTGGCCCGCTTGGCAGACGACTGAAAAATCGGGTCCCAGAAAACGCGTTACAAGCCCCATTCACCCATCCAAAAGTGCCCCCAGAGGAAGGCTTTGGGTACAAGTGAACTCCCCAGGGGAGCCTTTATGCAGCCCCATATGCAACTGGACCCTCCGGGATCGCTCTTTCCGAGCAACACTAAACATAGCTCTAGCCGGCATTGGAGACGACTGAAAACTCGGGCCCCAGAAAACGCTTTCCGAGCCCCTTTCGCCCATTCAAAAGTGCCCCCAGAGGAAGGCTTTGGGTACAAGTGAACTCCCCAGGGGAGCCTTTACGCAGCCCCACATGCAACTGGACCCTGCGGGTTCGCTCTTTCCGAGCAACACTAAATATAACCCTAGCCAGCATGGTAGAAGACTGAAATATCGGGCCTCAGAAAAAGAGTTTCAAGCCCCGTTCGCCCATCCAGAAGTGCACCTAAACGAAGGCTTTGGGTACAAGTGAACTCCCCAGGGGAGCCTTTATGCAGCCCCACATGCAACTGGACCCTCCATATTCGCTCTTTCACAGCAACACTAAATATAACCCTGGCCCGCATGGGAGACGACTGAAAAATCGGGTCCCAGAAAACGCGTTACAAGCCCCATTCGCCCATCCAAAAGTGCCCCCAGAGGAAGGCTTTGGGTACAAGTGAACTCCCCAGGGGAGCCTTTATGCAGCCCCATATGCAACTGGACCCTCCGGGATTGCTCTTTCCGAGCAACACTAAACATAGCCCTAGCAGGCATGGGAGACGACTGAAAACTCGGGGCACAGAAAACGCTTTCCGAGCCCCTTTCGCCCATTCAAAAGTGCTCCCAAAGGAAGGCTTTGGGTACAAGTTTACTCCCCAGGCGAGCCTTTATGCAGCCCCACATGCAACTGGACCCTCCGTATTCGCACTTTCACAGCAACCCTAAATGTTGCCCTCGGCGCAATGTGAGAAGACTGAAAAATCGGGCCCCAGAAAAAGCATTGCGATTCCCCTCGGACCATCCAAAAGTGCCCCCAAAGGAAGGCTTTGGGTACAAGTGAACTCCCCAGGGGAGCCTTTACGCAGCCCCACATGCAACTGGACCCTCCGGGTTTGCTGTTTCCGAGCAACCCTTAATATAACCCTAGCCAGCATGGCAGAAGACTGAAATCTCGGGCCACAGAAAAAGAGTTTCAATCCCCGTTCGCCCATCCAGAAGTGCCCCCAAAGGAAGGCTTTGGGTACAAGTGAACTCCCCAGGGGAGCCTTTATGCAGCCCCACATGCAACTGGACCCTGCGTATTCGCTCTTTCACAACAAACCTAAATATAACCCTGGCCCGCATGGCAGATGACTGAAAAATCGGGCGCCAGAAAAAGAGTTACAGGCCCCATTCGCCCATCCTGTAGTGCACCCAGAGGAGGGCTTTGGGTACAACTGAACTCCCCAGGGGAGCCTTTATGCAGCCCCACATGCAACTGGACCCTGCGTATTCGCTCTTTCACAGCAATCCTAAATATAACCCTGGCCTGCATGAGAGACGACTGAAAAATTGGGCCACAGAAAACGCGTAAGAAGCCCCATTCGCCCATCCAGAAGTACCCCCAAAGGAAGGCTTTGGGTACAAGTGAACTCCCCAGGGGAGCCTTTATGCAGCCCCACATGCAACTGGACCCTCCGGGTTCGCTGTTTACGAGCAACACTTAATATAACCCTGGCCAACATGGCAGAAGACTGAAAACTCGGGCCACAGAAAACGCGTTACAAGCCCCATTCACCCATCCAGAAGTGCCCCCAAAGGAAGGCTTTGGGTATAAGTGAACTCCCCAGGGGAGCCTTTATGCAGCCCCACATGCAACTGGACCCTCCGGGTTCGCTCTTTCCGAGCAACACTAAACATACCCTAGCCAGCATGGGAGACGACTGAAAACTCGGGCCACAGAAAAAGCATTTCAAGCCCCATTCACCCATCCAGAAGTGCCCCCAAAGAAAGGCTTTGTGTACAAGTGAACTCCCCAGGCGAGCCTTTATGCAGCCCCACATGCAACTGGACCCTCCGGGTTCGCTCTTTCCGAGCAACCCTAAATATAACCCTTGCCCGCATGGCAGAAGACTGAAAACTCGGGCCACAGAAAAAGCGTTTCAATCCCCATTCACCCATCCAGAAGTGCACCCAGAGGAAGGTTTTGGGTACAACTGAACTCCCCAGGGGAGCATTTATGCAGCCCCACATGCAACTGGAACCTGCATATTCGTTCTTTCACAGCAACCCTAAATATAACCCTGGCCCGCATGGCAGACGACTGAAAAATTGGGCCACAGAAAACGCGTTACAAGCCCCATTCGCCCATCCAAAAGTGCCCCCAAAGGAAGGCTTTGGGTACAACTGAACTCCCCAGGGGAGCCTTTATGCAGCCCCACATGCAACTGGACCCTCCGTATTCGCTCTTTCACAGCAACCCTAAATATAACCCCTGCCCGCATGGCAGCCGACTGAAAACTCGGGCCCCAGAAAACGCTTACCGAGCTCCTTTCGCCCATCCAAAAGTGCCCCCCGAGGAAGGCTTTGGGTACAAGTGAACTCCCCAGGGGAGCCTTTACGCAGCCCCAAATGCAACTGGACCCTCCGGGTTCGCTGTTTCCGAGCAACCCTAAATATAACCCTAGCCAGCATGGCAGAAGTCTGAAATCTCGGGCCACAGAAAAAGAGTTTCAATCCCCGTTCGCCCATCCAGAAGTGCCCCCAAAGGAAGGCTTTGGGTACAAGTGAACTCCCCAGGGGAGCCTTTATGCAGCCCCACATGCAACTGGACCCTGCGTATTCGCTCTTTCACAGCAACCCTAAATATAACCCTGGCCTGCATGGGAGACGACTGAAAAATTGGGCCACAGAAAACGCGTTACAAGCCCCATTCGCCCATCCAAAAGTGCCCCCAAAGGAAGGCTTTGGGTACAAGCGAACTCGCCAGGGGAGCCTTTACGCAGCCCCACATGCAACTGGACCCTCCGGGTTCGCTGTTTCCGAGCAACCCTAAATATAACCCTAGCCAGCATGGCAGACGACTGAAAACTCGGGCCCCAGAAAACGCTTACCGAGCCCCTTTCGCCCATCCAAAAGTGCCCCCAGAGGAAGGCTTTGGGTACAAGTTAACTCCCCAGGGGAGCCTTTACGCAGTCCCACATGCAACTGGACCCTCCGGGTTCGCTGTTTCCGAGCAACCCTTAATATAAAACTAGCCAGCATGGCAGAAGACTGAAAACTCGGGCCACAGAAAAAGCGTTTCAAGCCCCATTCACCCATCCAGAAGTGCCCCCAAAGGAAGGCTTTGGGTACAAGTGAACTCCCCAGGGGAGCCTTTATGCAGCCCCACATGCAACTGGACCCTGCGTATTCGCTCTTTCACAGCAACCCTAAATATAACCCTGGCCCGCATGGCAGATGACTGAAAAATCGGGCCCCAGAAAACGAGTTACAGGCCCCATTCGCCCATTCAGAAGTGCACCCAGAGGAAGACTTTGGGTACAACTGAACTCCCCAGGGGAGCCTTTATGCAGCCCCACATGCAACTGGACCCTCCGTATTCGCTCTTTCACAGCAACCCTAAATATAACCCTGGCCCGCTTGGCAGACGACTGAAAAATCGGGTCCCAGAAAACGCGTTACAAGCCCCATTCACCCATCCAAAAGTGCCCCCAGAGGAAGGCTTTGGGTACAAGTGAACTCCCCAGGGGAGCCTTTATGCAGCCCCATATGCAACTGGACCCTCCGGGATCGCTCTTTCCGAGCAACACTAAACATAGCTCTAGCCGGCATTGGAGACGACTGAAAACTCGGGCCCCAGAAAACGCTTTCCGAGCCCCTTTCGCCCATTCAAAAGTGCCCCCAGAGGAAGGCTTTGGGTACAAGTGAACTCCCCAGGGGAGCCTTTACGCAGCCCCACATGCAACTGGACCCTGCGGGTTCGCTCTTTCCGAGCAACACTAAATATAACCCTAGCCAGCATGGTAGAAGACTGAAATATCGGGCCTCAGAAAAAGAGTTTCAAGCCCCGTTCGCCCATCCAGAAGTGCACCTAAACGAAGGCTTTGGGTACAAGTGAACTCCCCAGGGGAGCCTTTATGCAGCCCCACATGCAACTGGACCCTCCATATTCGCTCTTTCACAGCAACACTAAATATAACCCTGGCCCGCATGGGAGACGACTGAAAAATCGGGTCCCAGAAAACGCGTTACAAGCCCCATTCGCCCATCCAAAAGTGCCCCCAGAGGAAGGCTTTGGGTACAAGTGAACTCCCCAGGGGAGCCTTTATGCAGCCCCATATGCAACTGGACCCTCCGGGATTGCTCTTTCCGAGCAACACTAAACATAGCCCTAGCAGGCATGGGAGACGACTGAAAACTCGGGGCACAGAAAACGCTTTCCGAGCCCCTTTCGCCCATTCAAAAGTGCTCCCAAAGGAAGGCTTTGGGTACAAGTTTACTCCCCAGGCGAGCCTTTATGCAGCCCCACATGCAACTGGACCCTCCGTATTCGCACTTTCACAGCAACCCTAAATGTTGCCCTCGGCGCAATGTGAGAAGACTGAAAAATCGGGCCCCAGAAAAAGCATTGCGATTCCCCTCGGACCATCCAAAAGTGCCCCCAAAGGAAGGCTTTGGGTACAAGTGAACTCCCCAGGGGAGCCTTTACGCAGCCCCACATGCAACTGGACCCTCCGGGTTTGCTGTTTCCGAGCAACCCTTAATATAACCCTAGCCAGCATGGCAGAAGACTGAAATCTCGGGCCACAGAAAAAGAGTTTCAATCCCCGTTCGCCCATCCAGAAGTGCCCCCAAAGGAAGGCTTTGGGTACAAGTGAACTCCCCAGGGGAGCCTTTATGCAGCCCCACATGCAACTGGACCCTGCGTATTCGCTCTTTCACAACAAACCTAAATATAACCCTGGCCCGCATGGCAGATGACTGAAAAATCGGGCGCCAGAAAAAGAGTTACAGGCCCCATTCGCCCATCCTGTAGTGCACCCAGAGGAGGGCTTTGGGTACAACTGAACTCCCCAGGGGAGCCTTTATGCAGCCCCACATGCAACTGGACCCTGCGTATTCGCTCTTTCACAGCAATCCTAAATATAACCCTGGCCTGCATGAGAGACGACTGAAAAATTGGGCCACAGAAAACGCGTAAGAAGCCCCATTCGCCCATCCAGAAGTACCCCCAAAGGAAGGCTTTGGGTACAAGTGAACTCCCCAGGGGAGCCTTTATGCAGCCCCACATGCAACTGGACCCTCCGGGTTCGCTGTTTACGAGCAACACTTAATATAACCCTGGCCAACATGGCAGAAGACTGAAAACTCGGGCCACAGAAAACGCGTTACAAGCCCCATTCACCCATCCAGAAGTGCCCCCAAAGGAAGGCTTTGGGTATAAGTGAACTCCCCAGGGGAGCCTTTATGCAGCCCCACATGCAACTGGACCCTCCGGGTTCGCTCTTTCCGAGCAACACTAAACATACCCTAGCCAGCATGGGAGACGACTGAAAACTCGGGCCACAGAAAAAGCATTTCAAGCCCCATTCACCCATCCAGAAGTGCCCCCAAAGAAAGGCTTTGTGTACAAGTGAACTCCCCAGGCGAGCCTTTATGCAGCCCCACATGCAACTGGACCCTCCGGGTTCGCTCTTTCCGAGCAACCCTAAATATAACCCTTGCCCGCATGGCAGAAGACTGAAAACTCGGGCCACAGAAAAAGCGTTTCAATCCCCATTCACCCATCCAGAAGTGCACCCAGAGGAAGGTTTTGGGTACAACTGAACTCCCCAGGGGAGCATTTATGCAGCCCCACATGCAACTGGAACCTGCATATTCGTTCTTTCACAGCAACCCTAAATATAACCCTGGCCCGCATGGCAGACGACTGAAAAATTGGGCCACAGAAAACGCGTTACAAGCCCCATTCGCCCATCCAAAAGTGCCCCCAAAGGAAGGCTTTGGGTACAAGTGAACTCCCCAGGGGAGCCTTTATGCAGCCCCACATGCAACTGGACCCTCCGTATTCGCTCTTTCACAGCAACCCTAAATATAACCCCTGCCCGCATGGCAGCCGACTGAAAACTCGGGCCCCAGAAAACGCTTACCGAGCTCCTTTCGCCTATCCAAAAGTGCCCCCCGAGGAAGGCTTTGGGTACAAGTGAACTCCCCAGGGGAGCCTTTACGCAGCCCCACATGCAACTGGACCCTTCGGGTTCGCTGTTTCCGAGCAACCCTTAATATAACCCTAGCCAGCATGGCAGAAGACTGAAAACTCGGGCCACAGAAAAAGAGTTTCAAGCCCCATTCCACCATCCAGAAGTGCCCCCAAAGGAAGGCTTTGGGTACAACTGAACTCCCCAGGGGAGCCTTTACGCAGCCCCACATGCAACTGGACCCTCCTTGTTCGCTCTTTCCGAGCAACCCTAAATATAACCCTAGCCAGCATGGCAGAAGACTGAAATCTCGGGCCACAGAAAAAGAGTTTCGAGCCCCTTTCGCCCATCCAGAAGTGCCCCCAAAGGAAGGCTTTGGGTACAAATGAACTCCCCAGGGGAGCCTTTATGCAGCCACACATGCAACTGGACCCTTCGTATTCGCTCTTTCACAGCAACCCTAAATATAACCGTGGCCCGCATGGCAGACGACTGAAAAATCGGGTCCCAGAAAAAGCGTTACAAGCCCCATTCACCCATCCAGAAGTGCCCCCAAAGGAAGGCTATGGGTACAAGTGAACTCCCCAGGGGAGCCTTTATGCAGCCCCACATGCAACTGGACCCTCCGGGTTCGCTCTTTCCGAGCAACCCTAAATATAACACTAGCCAGCATGGGAGACGACTGAAAACTCGGGCCCCAGAAAACGCGTTACAAGCCCCATTCGCCCATCCAAAAGTGCCCCCAAAGGAAGGCTTTGGGTACAAGTGAACTCCCCAGGGGAGCCTTTATGCAGCCCCACATGCAACTGGACCCTGCGTATTCGCTCTTTCACCGCAACCCTATATATATCCCTTGGCGCAATGGGAGAAGACTGAAAAAGCGGGCCTCAGAAAACGCATTTCGATTCCCCTCGGACCATCCAAAAGTGCCCCCAAAGGAAGGCTTTGGGTACAAGTGAACTCCCCAGGGGAGCCTTTATGCAGCCCCACATGCAACTGGACCCTCCGGGTTCGCTCTTTCCGAGCAACACTAAACATAGCCCTACCAGGCATGGGAGACGACTGAAAACTCGGGCCCCAGAAAATGCATTTCGAGCCCCTTTCGCCCATTCAAAAGTGCCCCCAGAGGAAGGCTTTTGGTACAAGTGAACTCCCCAGGGGAGCCTTTACGCAGCCCCACATGCAACTGGACCCTCCGGGTTCGCTGTTTCCGAGCAACCCTAAATATAACCCCGGCCAGCATGGCAGAAGACTGAAAGCTCGGGCCACAGAAAAAGCGTTTCGAGCCCCATTCCACCATCCAGAAGTGCCCCCAAAGGAAGGCTTTCGGTACAACTGAACTCCACAGGGGAGCCTTTATGCAGCCCCACATGCAACTGGACCCTCCGGGTTCGCTGTTTCCGAGCAACCCTAAATATAACCCTAGCCAGCATGGCAGAAGACTGAAATCTCGGGCCACAGAAAAAGAGTTTCAAGCCCCGTTCGCCCATCCAGAAGTGCCCCTAAAGGAAGGCTTTGGGTACAAGTGAACTCCCCAGGGGAGCCTTTATGCAGCCCCACATGCAACTGGACCCTCCGTATTCGCTCTTTCACAGCAACCCTAAATATATCCATGGCCCTCATGGCAGACGACTGAAAAATCGGGCCCCAGAAAACGCGTTACAAGCCCCATTCGCCCATCCAAAAGTGCCCCAAAAGGAAGGCTTTGGGCACAAGTGAACTCCCCAGAGGAGCCTTTATGCAGCCCCACATGCAACTGGACCCTCCGTATTCGCTCTTTCACAGCAACCCTAAATATAACCCCTGCCCGCATGGCAGCCGACTGAAAAGTCGGGCCCCAGAAAACGCTTACCGAGCTCCTTTCGCCCATCCAAAAGTGCCCCCCGAGGAAGGCTTTGGGTACAACTGAACTCTTCAGGGGAGCCTTTACGCAGCCCCACATGCAACTGGACCCTCCGGGTTCGCTGTTTCCGAGCAACCCTAAATATAACCCTAGCCAGCATGGCAGACGACTGAAAAATCGGGTCCCAGAAAACGCGTAAGAAGCCCCATTCGCCCATCCAAAAGTGCCCCCAGAGGAAGGCTTTGGGTACAAGTGAACTCCCCAGGGGAGCCTTTACGCAGCCCCACATGCAACTGGACCCTCCGGGTTCGCTGTTTACGAGCAACACTTAATATAACCCTGGCCAACATGGCAGAAGACTGAAAACTCGGGCCACAGAAAACGCGTTACAAGCCCCATTCACCCATCCAGAAGTGCCCCCAAAGGAAGGCTTTGGGTATAAGTGAACTCCCCAGGGGAGCCTTTATGCAGCCCCACATGCAACTGGACCCTCCGGGTTCGCTCTTTCCGAGCAACACTAAAAATACCCTAGCCAGCATGGGAGACGACTGAAAACTCGGGCCACAGAAAAAGCATTTCAAGCCCCATTCACCCATCCAGAAGTGCCCCCAAAGAAAGGCTTTGTGTACAAGTGAACTCCCCAGGCGAGCCTTTATGCAGCCCCACATGCAACTGGACCCTCCGGGTTCGCTCTTTCCGAGCAACCCTAAATATAACCCTTGCCCGCATGGCAGATGACTGAAAAATCGGGCGTCAGAAAACGTGTTACAGGCCCCATTCGCCCATCCAGAAGTGCACCCAGAGGAAGGTTTTGGGTACAACTAAACTCCCCAGGGGAGCCTTTATGCAGCCCCACATGCAACTGGACCCTCCGTATTCGCTCTTTCACAGCAACCCTAAATATAACCCCTGCCCGCATGGCAGCCGACTGAAAACTCGGGCCCCAGAAAACGCTTACCGAGCTCCTTTCGCCCATCCAAAAGTGCCCCCCGAGGAAGGCTTTGGGTACAAGTGAACTCCCCAGGGGAGCCTTTACGCAGCCCCACATGCAACTGGACCCTTCGGGTTCGCTGTTTCCGAGCAACCCTTAATATAACCCTAGCCAGCATGGCAGAAGACTGAAAACTCGGGCCACAGAAAAAGAGTTTCAAGCCCCATTCCACCATCCAGAAGTGCCCCCAAAGGAAGGCTTTGGGTACAACTGAACTCCCCAGGGGAGCCTTTACGCAGCCCCACATGCAACTGGACCCTCCTTGTTCGCTCTTTACAGCAACCCTAAATATAACCCTAGCCAGCATGGCAGAAGACTGAAATCTCGGGCCACAGAAAAAGAGTTTCAAGCCCCGTTCGCCCATCCAGAAGTGCCCCCAAAGGAAGGCTTTGGGTACAACTGAACTCCCCAGGGGAGCCTTTATGCAGCCCCACATGCAACTGGACCCTTCGTATTCGCTCTTTCACAGCAACACTAAATATAACCCTGGCCCGCATGGGAGACGACTGAAAAATCGGGTCCCAGAAAACGCGTTACAAGCCCCATTCACCCATCCAGAAGTGCCCCCAAAGGAAGGCTATGGGTACAAGTGAACTCCCCAGGGGAGCCTTTATGCAGCCCCACATGCAACTGGACCCTCCGGGTTCGCTCTTTCCGAGCAACACTAAACATACCCTAGCCAGCATGGGAGACGACTGAAAACTCGGGCCCCAGAAAACACTTTCCGAGCCCCTTTCGCCCATTCAAAAGTGCCCCCAAAGGAAGGCTTTGGGTACAACTGAACTCCCCAGGGGTGCCTTTATGCAGCCCCACATGCAACTGGACCCTCCGTATTCGCTCTTTCACAGCAACCCTAAATATAGCCCTCAGCGCAATGGGAGAAGACTGAAAAATCGGGCCCCAGAAAACGCGTTACAAGCCCCATTCGCCCATCCAAAAGTGCCCCCAAAGGAAGGCTTTGGGTACAAGTGAACTCCCCAGGGGAGCCTTTATGCAGCCCCACATGCAACTGGACCCTCCGGGTTCACTCTTTCACCGCAACCCTATATATATCCCTCGGCGCAATGAGAGAAGACTGAAAAAGCGGGCCTCAGAAAACGCATTGCGATTCCCCTCGGACCATCCAAAAGTGCCCGCAAAGGAAGGCTTTGGGTACAAGTGAACTCCCCAGGGGAGCCTTTATGCAGCCCCACATGCAACTGGACCCTCCGGGTTCGCTCTTTCGAGCAACACTAAACATAGCTCTAGCCGGCATTGGAGACGACTGAAAACTCGGGCCCCAGAAAACGCATTTCGAGCCCCTTTCGCCCATCCAAAAGTGCCCCCAGAGGAAGGCTTTTGGTACAAGTGAACTCCCCAGGGGAGCCTTTACGCAGCCCCACATGCAACGGGACCCTCTGGGTTCGCTGTTTCCGAGCAACCCTAAATATAACACTAGCCAGCATGGCAGAAGTCTGAAAACTCGGGCCACAGAAAAAGAGTTTCAAGCCCCGTTCGCCCATCCAGAAGTGCCCCCAAAGGAAGGCTTTGGGTTCAACTGAACTCCCCAGGGGAGCATTTATGCAGCCCCACATGCAACTGGACCCTTCGTATTCGCTCTTTCACAGCAACACTAAATATAACCCTGGCCCGCATGGGAGACGACTGAAAAATCGGGTCCCAGAAAACGCGTTACAAGCCCCATTCACCCATCCAGAAGTGCCCCCAAAGGAAGGCTATGGGTACAAGTGAACTCCCCAGGGGAGCCTTTATGCAGCCCCACATGCAACTGGACCCTCCGGGTTCGCTCTTTCCGAGCAACACTAAACATACCCTAGCCAGCATGGGAGACGACTGAAAACTCGGGCCCCAGAAAACACTTTCCGAGCCCCTTTCGCCCATTCAAAAGTGCCCCCAAAGGAAGGCTTTGGGTACAACTGAACTCCCCAGGGGAGCCTTTATGCAGCCCCACATGCAACTGGACCCTCCGTATTCGCTCTTTCACAGCAACCCTAAATATAGCCCTCAGCGCAATGGGAGAAGACTGAAAAATCGGGCCCCAGAAAACGCGTTACAAGCCCCATTCGCCCATCCAAAAGTGCCCCCAAAGGAAGGCTTTGGGTACAAGTGAACTCCCCAGGGGAGCCTTTATGCAGCCCCACATGCAACTGGACCCTCCGGGTTCACTCTTTCACCGCAACCCTATATATATCCCTCGGCGCAATGAGAGAAGACTGAAAAAGCGGGCCTCAGAAAACGCATTGCGATTCCCCTCGGACCATCCAAAAGTGCCCGCAAAGGAAGGCTTTGGGTACAAGTGAACTCCCCAGGGGAGCCTTTATGCAGCCCCACATGCAACTGGACCCTCCGGGTTCGCTCTTTCGAGCAACACTAAACATAGCTCTAGCCGGCATTGGAGACGACTGAAAACTCGGGCCCCAGAAAACGCATTTCGAGCCCCTTTCGCCCATCCAAAAGTGCCCCCAGAGGAAGGCTTTTGGTACAAGTGAACTCCCCAGGGGAGCCTTTACGCAGCCCCACATGCAACGGGACCCTCTGGGTTCGCTGTTTCCGAGCAACCCTAAATATAACACTAGCCAGCATGGCAGAAGTCTGAAAACTCGGGCCACAGAAAAAGAGTTTCAAGCCCCGTTCGCCCATCCAGAAGTGCCCCCAAAGGAAGGCTTTGGGTTCAACTGAACTCCCCAGGGGAGCATTTATGCAGCCCCACATGCAACTGGAACCTGCATATTCGTTCTTTCACAGCAACCCTAAATATAACCCTGGCCCGCATGGTAGACGACTGAAAAATTGGGCCCTAGAAAACGCGTTTCAAGCCCCATTCACCCATCCAAAAGTACCCCCAAAGGAAGGCTTTGGGTACAAGTGAACTCGCCAGGGGAGCCTTTATGCAGCCCCACATGCAACTGGACCCTCCGTATTCGCTCTTTCACAGCAACCCTAAATATAACCCCTGCCCGCATGGCAGCCGACTGAAAAGTCGGGCCCCAGAAAACGCTTACCGAGCTCCTTTCACCCATCCAAAAGTGCCCCCAAAGGAAGGCTTTGGGTAATAGTGAACTCCCCAGGGGAGCCTTTATGCAGCCCCACATGCAACTGGACCCTCCGGGTTCGCTGTTTCCGAGCAACACTTAATATAACCCTAGCCAGCATGGGAGACGACTGAAAACTCGGGCCACAGAAAAAGCGTTTCAAGCCCCATTCCACCATCCAGAAGTGCCCCCAAAGGAAGGCTTTGGGTACAACTGAACTCCCCAGGGGAGCCTTTATGCAGCCCCACATGCAACTGGACCCTTCGTATTCGCTCTTTCACAGCATCCCTAAATATATCCCTTGGCGCAATGGGAGAAGACTGAAAAAGCGGGCCTCAGAAAACGCATTTCGATTCCCCTCTGACCATCCAAAAGTGCCCCCAAAGGAAGGCTTTGGGTACAAGTGAACTCCCCAGGGGAGCCTTTATGCAGCCCCACATGCAACTGGACCCTCCGGGTTCGCTCTTTCCGAGCAACACTAAACATAGCCCTACCAGGCATGGGAGACGACTGAAAACTCGGGCCCCAGAAAATGCATTTCGAGCCCCTTTCGCCCATTCAAAAGTGCCCCCAGAGGAAGGCTTTTGGTACAAGTGAACTCCCCAGGGGAGCCTTTACGCAGCCCCACATGCAACTGGACCCTCCGGGTTCGCTGTTTCCGAGCAACCCTAAATATAACCCCGGCCAGCATGGCAGAAGACTGAAAGCTCGGGCCACAGAAAAAGCGTTTCGAGCCCCATTCCACCATCCAGAAGTGCCCCCAAAGGAAGGCTTTCGGTACAACTGAACTCCCCAGGGGAGCCTTTATGCAGCCCCACATGCAACTGGACCCTCCGTGGTCGCTGTTTAGGAGCAACCCTAAATATAACCCTAGCCAGCATGGCAGAAGACTGAAATCTCGGGCCACAGAAAAAGAGTTTCAAGCCCCATTCGCCCATCCAGAAGTGCCCCTAAAGGAAGGCTTTGGGTACAAGTGAACTCCCCAGGGGAGCCTTTATGCAGCCCCACATGCAACTGGACCCTCCGTATTCGCTCTTTCACAGCAACCCTAAATATATCCATGGCCCTCATGGCAGACGACTGAAAAATCGCGCCACAGAAAACGCGTTACAAGCCCCATTCGCCCATCCAAAAGTGCCCCAAAAGGAAGGCTTTGGGCACAAGTGAACTCCCCAGAGGAGCCTTTATGCAGCCCCACATGCAACTGGACCCTCCGTATTCGCTCTTTCACAGCAACCCTAAATATAACCCCTGCCCGCATGGCAGCCGACTGAAAAGTCGGGCCCCAGAAAACGCTTACCGAGCTCCTTTCGCCCATCCAAAAGTGCCCCCCGAGGAAGGCTTTGGGTACAAGTGAACTCCCCAGGGGAGCCTTTACGCAGCCCCACATGCAACTGGACCCTCCGGGTTCGCTGTTTCCGAGCAACCCTAAATATAACCCTAGCCAGCATGGCAGACGACTGAAAAATCGGGTCCCAGAAAACGCGTAAGAAGCCCCATTCGCCCATCCAAAAGTGCCCCCAGAGGAAGGCTTTGGGTACAAGTGAACTCCCCAGGGGAGCCTTTACGCAGCCCCACATGCAACTGGACCCTCCGGGTTCGCTGTTTACGAGCAACACTTAATATAACCCTGGCCAACATGGCAGAAGACTGAAAAAGCGGGCCACAGAAAACGCGTTACAAGCCCCATTCACCCATCCAGAAGTGCCCCCAAAGGAAGGCTTTGGGTATAAGTGAACTCCCCAGGGGAGCCTTTATGCAGCCCCACATGCAACTGGACCCTCCGGGTTCGCTCTTTCCGAGCAACACTAAACATACCCTAGCCAGCATGGGAGACGACTGAAAACACGGGCCACAGAAAATGCATTTCAAGCCCCATTCACCCATCCAGAAGTGCCCCCAAAGAAAGGCTTTCGGTACAACTGAACTCCCCAGGGGAGCCTTTATGCAGCCCCACATGCAACTGGACCCTCCGGGTTCGCTCTTTCCGAGCAACCCTAAATATAACCCTTGCCCGCATGGCAGACGACTGAAAAATCGGGCGTCAGAAAACGTGTTACAGGCCCCATTCGCCC
Organism: Anas acuta; assembly: GCF_963932015.1. Taxonomy (NCBI): domain Eukaryota; kingdom Metazoa; phylum Chordata; class Aves; order Anseriformes; family Anatidae; genus Anas; species Anas acuta. Next base: position 15,313,763 of record NC_088995.1, read on the forward strand.
ATCCAGAAGTGCACCCAGAGGAAGGTTTTGGGTACAACTGAACTCCCCAGGGAAGCATTTATGCAGCCCCACATGCAACTGGAACCTGCATATTCGTTCTTTCACAGCAACCCTAAATATATCCCTGGCCCGCATGGCAGACGACTGAAAAATTGGGCCACAGAAAACGCGTTACAAGCCCCATTCGCCCATCCAAAAGTGCCCCCAAAGGAAGGCTTTGGGTACAACTGAACTCCCCAGGGGAGCCTTTATGCAGCCCCACATGCAACTGGACCCTCCGTATTCGCTCTTTCACAGCAACCCTAAATATAACCCCTGCCCGCATGGCAGCCGACTGAAAACTCGGGCCCCAGAAAACGCTTACCGAGCTCCTTTCGCCCATCCAAAAGTGCCCCCCGAGGAAGGCTTTGGGTACAAGTGAACTCCCCAGGGGAGCCTTTACGCAGCCCCACATGCAACTGGACCCTTCGGGTTCGCTGTTTCCGAGCAACCCTTAATATAACCCTAGCCAGCATGGCAGAAGACTGAAAACTCGGGCCACAGAAAAAGAGTTTCAAGCCCCATTCCACCATCCAGAAGTACCCCCAAAGGAAGGCTTTGGGTACAACTGAACTCCCCAGGGGAGCCTTTACGCAGCCACACATGCAACTGGACCCTCCTTGTTCGCTCTTTCCGAGCAACACTAAATATAACCCTAGCCAGCATGGCAGAAGACTGAAATCTCGGGCCACAGAAAAAGAGTTTCAAGCCCCGTTCGCCCATCCAGAAGTGCCCCCAAAGGAAGGCTTTGGGTACAACTGAACTCCCCAGGGGAGCCTTTATGCAGCCACACATGCAACTGGACCCTTCGTATTCGCTCTTTCACAGCAACACTAAATATAACCCTGGCCCGCATGGGAGACGACTGAAAAATCGGGTCCCAGAAAACGCGTTACAAGCCCCATTCGCCCATCCAGAAGTGCTCCCAAAGGAAGGCTATGGGTACAACTGAACTCCCCAGGGGAGCCTTTATGCAGCCCCACATGCAACTGGACCCTCCGGGTTCGCTCTTTCCGAGCAACACTAAACATACCCTAGCCAGCATGGGAGACGACTGAAAACTCGGGCCCCAGAAAACACTTTCCGAGCCCCTTTCGCCCATTCAAAAGTGCCCCCAGAGGAAGGCTTTGGGTACAACTGAACTCCCCAGGGGTGCCTTTATGCAGCCCCACATGCAACTGGACCCTTCGTATTCGCTCTTTCACAGCAACCCTAAATATAGCCCTCAGCGCAATGGGAGAAGACTGAAAAATCGGGCCCCAGAAAACGCGTTACAAGCCCCATTCGCCCATCCAAAAGTGCCCCCAAAGGAAGGCTTTGGGTACAACTGAACTCCCCAGGGGAGCCTTTATGCAGCCCCACATGCAACTGGACCCTCCGCGTTCACTCTTTCACCGCAACCCTAAATATAACCCCTGCCCGCATGGCAGCCGACTGAAAAGTCGGGCCCCAGAAAACGCTTACCGAGCTCCTTTCGCCCATCCAAAAGTGCCCCCAAAGGAAGGCTTTGGGTACAAGTGAACTCCCCAGGGGAGCCTTTACGCAGCCCCACATGCAACTGGACCCTCCGTGTTCGCTGTTTACGAGCAACACTTAATATAACCCTGGCCAGCATGGCAGAAGACTGAAAACTCGGGCCACAGAAAACGCGTTACAAGCCCCATTCACCCATCCAGAAGTGCCCCCAAAGGAAGGCTTTGGGTACAAGTGAACTCCCCAGGGGAGCCTTTATGCAGCCCCACATGCAACTGGACCCTCCGGGTTCACTCTTTCACCGCAACCCTATATATATCCCTCGGCGCAATGGGAGAAGATTGAAAAAGCGGGCCTCAGAAAACGCATTTCGATTCCCCTCGGACCATCCAAAAGTGCCCCCAAAGGAAGGCTTTGGGTACAAGTGAACTCCCCAGGGGAGCCTTTATGCAGCCCCACATGCAACTGGACCCTCCGGGTTCGCTGTTTCCGAGCAACCCTAAATATATCACTAGCCAGCATGGCAGAAGACTGAAAACTCGGGCCACAGAAAACGCGTTTCAAGCCCCATTCACCCATCCAGAAGTACCCCCAAAGGAAGGCTTTGGGTACAAGTGAACTCCCCAGGGGAGCCTTTATGCAGCCCCAAATGCAACTGGACCCTCTGTATTCGCTCTTTCACAGCAACCCTAAATATAGCCCTCGGCGCAATGGGAGAAGACTGAAAAAGCGGGCCTCAGAAAACGCATTGCGATTCCCCTCGGACCATCCAAAAGTGCCCGCAAAGGAAGGCTTTGGGTACAAGTGAACTCCCCAGGGGAGCCTTTATGCAGCCCCACATGCAACTGGACCCTCCGGGTTCGCTCTTTCCGAGCAACACTCTACATAGCTCTAGCCGGCATTGGAGACGACTGAAAACTCGGGCCCCAGAAAACGCATTTCGAGCCCCTTTCGCCCATTCAAAATTGCCCCCAGAGGAAGGCTTTGGGTACAAGTGAACTCCCCAGGGGAGCCTTTACGCAGCCCCACATGTAACGGGACCCTCCGGGTTCGCTGTTTCCGAGCAACCCTAAATATAACACTAGCCAGCATGGCAGAAGACTGAAAACTCGGGCCACAGAAAAAGCGTTTCAAGCCCCATTCACCCATCCAGAAGTGCCCTCAAAGAAAGGCTTTGGGTACAACTGAACTCCCCAGGGGAGCCTTTATGCAGCCCCACATGCAACTGGACCCTCCGGGTTTGCTCTTTCCGAGCAACCCTAAATATAACCCTGGCCCGCATGGCAGATGACTGAAAAATCGGGCCACAGAAAAAGAGTTACAGGCCCCATTCGCCCATTCAGAAGTTCACCCAGGGGAAGGCTTTGGGTACAAGTGAACTCCCCAGGGGAGCCTTTATGCAGCCCCACATGCAACTGGACCATGCGTATTCGCTCTTTCACAGCAACCCTAAATATAACCCTGGCCCGCTTGGCAGACGACTGAAAAATCGGGGCACAGAAAACGCTTTCCGAGCCCCTTTCGCCCATTCAAAAGTGCCCCCAAAGGAAGGCTTTGGGTACAAGTGAACTCCCCAGGCGAGCCTTTATGCAGCCCCACATGCAACTGGACCCTCCGTATTCGCTCTTTCACAGCAACCCTAATTATATCCCTCGGCGCAATGGGAGAAGACTGAAAAATCGGGCCCCAGAAAACGCGTTACAAGTCCCATTCGCCCATCCAAAAGTGCCCCCAAAGGAAGGCTTTGGGTACAAGTGAACTCCCCAGGGGAGCCTTTATGCAGCCCCAAATGTAACTGGACCCTCCGTGTTCACTCTTTCACAGCAACCCTAAATATAGCCCTCGGCGCAATGGGAGAAGACTGAAAAAGCGGGCCTCAGAAAATGCATTGCGATTCCCCTTGGACCATCCAAAAGTGCCCCCAAAGGAAGGCTTTGGGTACAAGTGAACTCCCCAGGGGAGCCTTTATGCAGCCCCACATGCAACTGGACCCTCCGGGTTCGCTCTTTCCGAGCAACACTAAACATAGCTCTAGCCGGCATTGGAGACGACTGAAAACTCGGGCCCCAGAAAATGCATTTCGAGCCCCTTTCGCCCATTCAAAAGTGCCCCCAGAGGAAGGCTTTTGGTACAAGTGAACTCCCCAGGGGAGCCTTTACGCAGCCCCACATGCAACTGGACCCTCCGGGTTCGCTGTTTCCGAGCAACCCTAAATATAACCCCGGCCAGCATGGCAGAAGACTGAAAACTCGGGCCACAGAAAAAGCGTTTCGAGCCCCATTCCACCATCCAGAAGTGCCCCCAAAGGAAGGCTTTCGGTACAACTGAACTCCCCAGGGGAGCCTTTATGCAGCCCCACATGCAACTGGACCCTCCTTGTTCGCTCTTTCCGAGCAACCCTAAATATAACCCTAGCCAGCATGGCAGAAGACTGAAATCTCGGGCCACAGAAAAAGAGTTTCAAGCCCCATTCGCCCATCCAGAAGTGCCCCTAAAGGAAGGCTTTGGGTACAAGTGAACTCCCCAGGGGAGCCTTTATGCAGCCCCACATGCAACTGGACCCTCCGTATTCGCTCTTTCACAGCAACCCTAAATATATCCATGGCCCTCATGGCAGACGACTGAAAAATCGCGCCACAGAAAACGCGTTACAAGCCCCATTCGCCCATCCAAAAGTACCCCAAAAGGAAGGCTTTGGGCACAAGTGAACTCCCCAGAGGAGCCTTTATGCAGCCCCACATGCAACTGGACCCTCCGTATTCGCTCTTTCACAGCAACCCTAAATATAACCCCTGCCCGCATGGCAGCCGACTGAAAAGTCGGGCCCCAGAAAACGCTTACCGAGCTCCTTTCGCCCATCCAAAAGTGCCCCCCGAGGAAGGCTTTGGGTACAAGTGAACTCCCCAGGGGAGCCTTTACGCAGCCCCACATGCAACTGGACCCTCCGGGTTCGCTCTTTCCGAGCAACACTAAACATACCCTAGCCAGCATGGGAGACGACTGAAAACTCGGGCCACAGAAAAAGCATTTCAAGCCCCATTCACCCATCCAGAAGTGCCCCCAAAGAAAGGCTTTGTGTACAAGTGAACTCCCCAGGGGAGCCTTTATGCAGCCCCACATGCAACTGGACCCTCCGGGTTCGCTCTTTCCGAGCAACCCTAAATATAACCCTTGCCCGCATGGCAGATGACTGAAAAATCGGGCGTCAGAAAACGTGTTACAGGCCCCATTCGCCCATCCAGAAGTGCACCCAGAGGAAGGTTTTGGGTACAACTGAACTCCCCAGGGGAGCTTTTATGTAGCCCCACATGCAACTGGAACCTGCATATTCGTTCTTTCACAGCAACCCTAAATATAACCCTGGCCCGCATGGCAGACGACTGAAAAATTGGGCCACAGAAAACGCGTTACAAGCCCCATTCGCCCATCCAAAAGTGCCCCCAAAGGAAGGCTTTGGGTACAACTGAACTCCCCAGGGGAGCCTTTATGCAGCCCCACATGCAACTGGACCCTCCGTATTCGCTCTTTCACAGCAACCCTAAATATAACCCCTGCCCGCATGGCAGCCGACTGAAAACTCGGGCCCCAGAAAACGCTTACCGAGCTCCTTTCGCCCATCCAAAAGTGCCCCCCGAGGAAGGCTTTGGGTACAAGTGAACTCCCCAGGGGAGCATTTACGCAGCCCCACATGCAACTGGACCCTTCGGGTTCGCTGTTTCCGAGCAACCCTTAATATAACCCTAGCCAGCATGGCAGAAGACTGAAATCTCGGGCCACAGAAAAAGAGTTTCAAGCCCCTTTCGCCCATCCAAAAGTGCCCCCAGAGGAAGGCTTTGGGTACAAGTGAACTCCCCAGGGGAGCCTTTATGCAGCCCCACATGCAACTGGACCCTCCGGGTTCGCTCTTTCCGAGCAACACTAAACATAGCTCTAGCCGGCATTGGAGACGACTGAAAACACGGGCCCCAGAAAACGCATTTCGAGCCCCTTTCGCCCATCCAAAAGTGCCCCCAGAGGAAGGCTTTTGGTACAAGTGAACTCCCCAGGGGAGCCTTTACGCAGCCCCACATGCAACGGGACCCTCCGGGTTCGCTGTTTCCGAGCAACCCTAAATATAACACTAGCCAGCATGGCAGAAGTCTGAAAACTCGGGCCACAGAAAAAGAGTTTCAAGCCCCGTTCACCCATCCAGAAGTGCCCCCAAAGGAAGGCTTTGGGTTCAACTGAACTCCCCAGGGGAGCATTTATGCAGCCCCACATGCAACTGGACCCTCCGTATTCGCTCTTTCACAGCAACCCTAAATATAACCCCTGCCCGCATGGTAGCCGACTGAAAACTCGGGCCCCAGAAAACGCTTACCGAGCTCCTTTCGCCCATCCAAAAGTGCCCCCCGAGGAAGGCTTTGGGTACAAGTGAACGCCCCAGGGGAGCCTTTACGCAGCCCCACATGCAACTGGACCCTCCGGGTTTGCTGTTTCCGAGCAACCCGTAATATATCACTAGCCAGCATGGCAGAAGACTGAAAACTCGGGCCACAGAAAAAGCGTTTCAAGCCCCATTCCACCATCCAGAAGTGCCCCCAAAGGAAGGCTTTGGGTACAAGTGAACTCCCCAGGGGAGCCTTTACGCAGCCCCACATGCAACTGGACCCTCCTTGTTCGCTCTTTCCGAGCAACCCTTAATATAACCCTAGCCAGCATGGCAGAAGACTGAAAACTCGGGCCACAGAAAAAGAGTTTCAAGCCCCTTTCCCCTATTCAAAAGTGCCCCCAAAGGAAGGCTTTGGGTACAAGTGAACTCCCCAGGGGAGCCTTTACGCAGCCCCACATGCAACTGGACCCTCCGTATTCGCTCTTTCACAGTAACCCTAAATATAACCCCTGCCCGCATGGTAGCCGACTGAAAACTCGGGCCACAGAAAACACTTTCCGAGCCCCTTTCGCCCATTCAAAAGTGCCCCCAAAGGAAGGCTTTGGGTACAACTGAACTCCCCAGGGGTGCCTTTATGCAGCCCCACATGCAACTGGACCCTCCGTATTCGCTCTTTCACAGCAACCCTAAATATAGCCCTCGGCGCAATGGGAGAAGACTGAAAAATCGGGCCCCAGAAAACGCGTTACAAGCCCCATTCGCCCATCCAAAAGTGCCCCCAAAGGAAGGCTTTGGGTACAAGTGAACTCCCCAGGGGAGCCTTTATGCAGCCCCACATGCAACTGGACCCTCCGGGTTCACTCTGTCACCGCAACCCTATATATATCCCTTGGCGCAATGGGAGAAGACTGAAAAAGCGGGCCTCAGAAAACGCATTGCGATTCCCCTCAGACCATCCAAAACTGCCCCAAAGGAAGGCTTTGGGTACAAGTGAACTCCCCAGGGGAGCCTTTATGCAGCCCACATGCAACTGGACCCTCCGGGTTCGCTCTTTCCGAGCAACACTAAACATAGCTCTAGCCGGCATTGGAGACGACTGAAAACTCGGGCCCCAGAAAACGCATTTCGAGCCCCTTTCAACCACATCCAAAAGTGCCCCCAGAGGAAGGCTTTTGGTACAAGTGAACTCCCCAGGGGAGGCTTTACGCAGCCCCACATGCAACGGGACCCTCTGGGTTCGCTGTTTCCGAGCAACCCTAAATATAACACTAGCCAGCATGGCAGAAGTCTGAAAACTTGGGCCACAGAAAAAGAGTTTCAAGCCCCTTTCGCCCATCCAGAAGTGCCCCCAAAGGTAGGCTTTGGGTTCAACTGAACTCCCCAGGGGAGCCTTTATGCATCCCCACATGCAACTGGAACCTGCATATTCGTTCTTTCACAGCAACCCTAAATATAACCCTGGCCCGCATGGTAGACGACTGAAAAATTGGGCCACAGAAAACGCGTTACAAGCCCCATTCGCCCATCCAAAAGTGCCCCCAAAGGAAGGCTTTGGGTACAAGTGAACTCGCCAGGGGAGCCTTTATGCAGCCCCACATGCAACTGGACCCTCCGTATTCGCTCTTTCACAGCAACCCTAAATATAACCCCTGCCCGCATGGCAGCCGACTGAAAACTCGGGCCCCAGAAAACGCTTACCGAGCTCCTTTCGCCCATCGAAAAGTGCCCCCAAAGGAAGGCTTTGGGTACAAGTGAACTCCCCAGGGGAGCCTTTACGCAGCCCCACATGCAACTGGACCCTCCGGGTTCGCTGTTTCCGAGCAACCCTTAATATAACCCTAGCCAGCATGGCAGAAGACTGAAAACTCGGGCCACAGAAAAAGCGTTTCAAGCCCCATTCCACCATCCAGAAGTGCCCCCAAAGGAAGGCTTTGGGTACAACTGAACTCCCCAGGGGAGCCTTTATGCAGCCACACATGCAACTGGACCCTTCGTATTCGCTCTTTCACAGCATCCCTAAATATAACCGTGGCCCGCATGGCAGACGACTGAAAAATCGGGTCCCAGAAAACGCGTAAGAAGCCCCTTTCGTCCATCCAAAAGTGCCCCCAGAGGAAGGCTTTGGGTACAAGTGAACTCCCCAGGGGAGCCTTTACGCAGCCCCACATGCAACTGGACCCTCCGGGTTCGCTGTTTACGAGCAACACTTAATATTACCCTGGTAAGCATGGCAGAAGACTGAAAACTCGGGCCCCAGAAAACGCGTTACAAGCCCCATTCACCCATCCAGAAGTGCCCCCAAAGGAAGGCTTTGGGTACAAGTGAACTCCCCAGGGGAGCCTTTATGCAGCCCCACATGCAACTGGACCCTCCGGGTTCGCTCTTTCCGAGCAACACTAAACATACCCTAGCCAGCATGGGAGACGACTGAAAACTCGGGCCCCAGAAAACACTTTCCGAGCCCCTTTCGCCCATTCAAAAGTGCCCCCAAAGGAAGGCTTTGGGTACAACTGAACTCCCCAGGGGAGCCTTTATGCAGCCCCACATGCAACTGGACCCTTCGTATTCGCTCTTTCACAGCATCCCTAAATATATCCCTTGGCGCAATGGGAGAAGACTGAAAAAGCGGGCCTCAGAAAACGCATTTCGATTCCCCTCGGACCATCCAAAAGTGCCCCCAAAGGAAGGCTTTGGGTACAAGTGAACTCCCCAGGGGAGCCTTTATGCAGCCCCACATGCAACTGGACCCTCCGGGTTCGCTCTTTCCGAGCAACACTAAACATAGCCCTACCAGGCATGGGAGACGACTGAAAACTCGGGCCCCAGAAAATGCATTTCGAGCCCCTTTCGCCCATTCAAAAGTGCCCCCAGAGGAAGGCTTTTGGTACAAGTGAACTCCCCAGGGGAGCCTTTACGCAGCCCCACATGCAACTGGACCCTCCGGGTTCGCTGTTTCCGAGCAACCCTAAATATAACCCCGGCCAGCATGGCAGAAGACTGAAAGCTCGGGCCACAGAAAAAGCGTTTCGAGCCCCATTCCACCATCCAGAAGTGCCCCCAAAGGAAGGCTTTCGGTACAACTGAACTCCCCAGGGGAGCCTTTATGCAGCCCCACATGCAACTGGACCCTCCGTGGTCGCTGTTTAGGAGCAACCCTAAATATAACCCTAGCCAGCATGGCAGAAGACTGAAATCTCGGGCCACAGAAAAAGAGTTTCAAGCCCCATTCGCCCATCCAGAAGTGCCCCTAAAGGAAGGCTTTGGGTACAAGTGAACTCCCCAGGGGAGCCTTTATGCAGCCCCACATGCAACTGGACCCTCCGTATTCGCTCTTTCACAGCAACCCTAAATATATCCATGGCCCTCATGGCAGACGACTGAAAAATCGCGCCACAGAAAACGCGTTACAAGCCCCATTCGCCCATCCAAAAGTGCCCCAAAAGGAAGGCTTTGGGCACAAGTGAACTCCCCAGAGGAGCCTTTATGCAGCCCCACATGCAACTGGACCCTCCGTATTCGCTCTTTCACAGCAACCCTAAATATAACCCCTGCCCGCATGGCAGCCGACTGAAAACTCGGGCCCCAGAAAACGCTTACCGAGCTCCTTTCGCCCATCCAAAAGTGCCCCCCGAGGAAGGCTTTGGGTACAAGTGAACTCCCCAGGGGAGCCTTTACGCAGCCCCACATGCAACTGGACCCTCCGGGTTCGCTGTTTCCGAGCAACCCTAAATATAACCCTAGCCAGCATGGCAGACGACTGAAAAATCGGGTCCCAGAAAACGCGTAAGAAGCCCCATTCGCCCATCCAAAAGTGCCCCCAGAGGAAGGCTTTGGGTACAAGTGAACTCCCCAGGGGAGCCTTTACGCAGCCCCACATGCAACTGGACCCTCCGGGTTCGCTGTTTACGAGCAACACTTAATGTAACCCTGGCCAACATGGCAGAAGACTGAAAAAGCGGGCCACAGAAAACGCGTTACAAGCCCCATTCACCCATCCAGAAGTGCCCCCAAAGGAAGGCTTTGGGTATAAGTGAACTCCCCAGGGGAGCCTTTATGCAGCCCCACATGCAACTGGACCCTCCGGGTTCGCTCTTTCCGAGCAACACTAAACATACCCTAGCCAGCATGGGAGACGACTGAAAACACGGGCCACAGAAAATGCATTTCAAGCCCCATTCACCCATCCAGAAGTGCCCCCAAAGAAAGGCTTTGTGTACAAGTGAACTCCCCAGGCGAGCCTTTATGCAGCCCCACATGCAACTGGACCCTCCGGGTTCGCTCTTTCCGAGCAACCCTAAATATAACCCTTGCCCGCATGGCAGATGACTGAAAAATCGGGCGTCAGAAAACGTGTTACAGGCCCCATTCGCCCATCCAGAAGTGCACCCAGAGGAAGGTTTTGGGTACAACTGAACTCCCCAGGGAAGCATTTATGCAGCCCCACATGCAACTGGAACCTGCATATTCGTTCTTTCACAGCAACCCTAAATATATCCCTGGCCCGCATGGCAGACGACTGAAAAATTGGGCCACAGAAAACGCGTTACAAGCCCCATTCGCCCATCCAAAAGTGCCCCCAAAGGAAGGCTTTGGGTACAACTGAACTCCCCAGGGGAGCCTTTATGCAGCCCCACATGCAACTGGACCCTCCGTATTCGCTCTTTCACAGCAACCCTAAATATAACCCCTGCCCGCATGGCAGCCGACTGAAAACTCGGGCCCCAGAAAACGCTTACCGAGCTCCTTTCGCCCATCCAAAAGTGCCCCCCGAGGAAGGCTTTGGGTACAAGTGAACTCCCCAGGGGAGCCTTTACGCAGCCCCACATGCAACTGGACCCTTCGGGTTCGCTGTTTCCGAGCAACCCTTAATATAACCCTAGCCAGCATGGCAGAAGACTGAAAACTCGGGCCACAGAAAAAGAGTTTCAAGCCCCATTCCACCATCCAGAAGTACCCCCAAAGGAAGGCTTTGGGTACAACTGAACTCCCCAGGGGAGCCTTTACGCAGCCACACATGCAACTGGACCCTCCTTGTTCGCTCTTTCCGAGCAACCCTAAATATAACCCTAGCCAGCATGGCAGAAGACTGAAATCTCGGGCCACAGAAAAAGAGTTTCAAGCCCCGTTCGCCCATCCAGAAGTGCCCCCAAAGGAAGGCTTTGGGTACAACTGAACTCCCCAGGGGAGCCTTTATGCAGCCACACATGCAACTGGACCCTTCGTATTCGCTCTTTCACAGCAACACTAAATATAACCCTGGCCCGCATGGAGACGACTGAAAAATCGGGTCCCAGAAAACGCGTTACAAGCCCCATTCGCCCATCCAGAAGTGCTCCCAAAGGAAGGCTATGGGTACAACTGAACTCCCCAGGGGAGCCTTTATGCAGCCCCACATGCAACTGGACCCTCCGGGTTCGCTCTTTCCGAGCAACACTAAACATACCCTAGCCAGCATGGGAGACGACTGAAAACTCGGGCCCCAGAAAACACTTTCCGAGCCCCTTTCGCCCATTCAAAAGTGCCCCCAGAGGAAGGCTTTGGGTACAACTGAACTCCCCAGGGGTGCCTTTATGCAGCCCCACATGCAACTGGACCCTTCGTATTCGCTCTTTCACAGCAACCCTAAATATAGCCCTCAGCGCAATGGGAGAAGACTGAAAAATCGGGCCCCAGAAAACGCGTTACAAGCCCCATTCGCCCATCCAAAAGTGCCCCCAAAGGAAGGCTTTGGGTACAACTGAACTCCCCAGGGGAGCCTTTATGCAGCCCCACATGCAACTGGACCCTCCGCGTTCACTCTTTCACCGCAACCCTAAATATAACCCCTGCCCGCATGGCAGCCGACTGAAAAGTCGGGCCCCAGAAAACGCTTACCGAGCTCCTTTCGCCCATCCAAAAGTGCCCCCAAAGGAAGGCTTTGGGTACAAGTGAACTCCCCAGGGGAGCCTTTACACAGCCCCACATGCAACTGGACCCTCCGTGTTCGCTGTTTACGAGCAACACTTAATATAACCCTGGCCAGCATGGCAGAAGACTGAAAACTCGGGCCACAGAAAACGCGTTACAAGCCCCATTCACCCATCCAGAAGTGCCCCCAAAGGAAGGCTTTGGGTACAAGTGAACTCCCCAGGGGAGCCTTTATGCAGCCCCACATGCAACTGGACCCTCCGGGTTCACTCTTTCACCGCAACCCTATATATATCCCTCGGCGCAATGGGAGAAGATTGAAAAAGCGGGCCTCAGAAAACGCATTTCGATTCCCCTCGGACCATCCAAAAGTGCCCCCAAAGGAAGGCTTTGGGTACAAGTGAACTCCCCAGGGGAGCCTTTATGCAGCCCCACATGCAACTGGACCCTCCGGGTTCGCTGTTTCCGAGCAACCCTAAATATATCACTAGCCAGCATGGCAGAAGACTGAAAACTCGGGCCACAGAAAACGCGTTTCAAGCCCCATTCACCCATCCAGAAGTACCCCCAAAGGAAGGCTTTGGGTACAAGTGAACTCCCCAGGGGAGCCTTTATGCAGCCCCAAATGCAACTGGACCCTCTGTATTCGCTCTTTCACAGCAACCCTAAATATAGCCCTCGGCGCAATGGGAGAAGACTGAAAAAGCGGGCCTCAGAAAACGCATTGCGATTCCCCTCGGACCATCCAAAAGTGCCCGCAAAGGAAGGCTTTGGGTACAAGTGAACTCCCCAGGGGAGCCTTTATGCAGCCCCACATGCAACTGGACCCTCCGGGTTCGCTCTTTCCGAGCAACACTCTACATAGCTCTAGCCGGCATTGGAGACGACTGAAAACTCGGGCCCCAGAAAACGCATTTCGAGCCCCTTTCGCCCATTCAAAATTGCCCCCAGAGGAAGGCTTTGGGTACAAGTGAACTCCCCAGGGGAGCCTTTACGCAGCCCCACATGTAACGGGACCCTCCGGGTTCGCTGTTTCCGAGCAACCCTAAATATAACACTAGCCAGCATGGCAGAAGACTGAAAACTCGGGCCACAGAAAAAGCGTTTCAAGCCCCATTCACCCATCCAGAAGTGCCCTCAAAGAAAGGCTTTGGGTACAACTGAACTCCCCAGGGGAGCCTTTATGCAGCCCCACATGCAACTGGACCCTCCGGGTTTGCTCTTTCCGAGCAACCCTAAATATAACCCTGGCCCGCATGGCAGATGACTGAAAAATCGGGCCACAGAAAAAGAGTTACAGGCCCCATTCGCCCATTCAGAAGTTCACCCAGGGGAAGGCTTTGGGTACAAGTGAACTCCCCAGGGGAGCCTTTATGCAGCCCCACATGCAACTGGACCATGCGTATTCGCTCTTTCACAGCAACCCTAAATATAACCCTGGCCCGCTTGGCAGACGACTGAAAAATCGGGGCACAGAAAACGCTTTCCGAGCCCCTTTCGCCCATTCAAAAGTGCCCCCAAAGGAAGGCTTTGGGTACAAGTGAACTCCCCAGGCGAGCCTTTATGCAGCCCCACATGCAACTGGACCCTCCGTATTCGCTCTTTCACAGCAACCCTAATTATATCCCTCGGCGCAATGGGAGAAGACTGAAAAATCGGGCCCCAGAAAACGCGTTACAAGCCCCATTCGCCCATCCAAAAGTGCCCCCAAAGGAAGGCTTTGGGTACAAGTGAACTCCCCAGGGGAGCCTTTATGCAGCCCCAAATGTAACTGGACCCTCCGTGTTCACTCTTTCACAGCAACCCTAAATATAGCCCTCGGCGCAATGGGAGAAGACTGAAAAAGCGGGCCTCAGAAAATGCATTGCGATTCCCCTTGGACCATCCAAAAGTGCCCCCAAAGGAAGGCTTTGGGTACAAGTGAACTCCCCAGGGGAGCCTTTATGCAGCCCCACATGCAACTGGACCCTCCGGGTTCGCTCTTTCCGAGCAACACTAAACATAGCTCTAGCCGGCATTGGAGACGACTGAAAACTCGGGCCCCAGAAAATGCATTTCGAGCCCCTTTCGCCCATTCAAAAGTGCCCCCAGAGGAAGGCTTTTGGTACAAGTGAACTCCCCAGGGGAGCCTTTACGCAGCCCCACATGCAACTGGACCCTCCGGGTTCGCTGTTTCCGAGCAACCCTAAATATAACCTCGGCCAGCATGGCAGAAGACTGAAAACTCGGGCCACAGAAAAAGCGTTTCGAGCCCCATTCCACCATCCAGAAGTGCCCCCAAAGGAAGGCTTTCGGTACAACTGAACTCCCCAGGGGAGCCTTTATGCAGCCCCACATGCAACTGGACCCTCCTTGTTCGCTCTTTCCGAGCAACCCTAAATATAACCCTAGCCAGCATGGCAGAAGACTGAAATCTCGGGCCACAGAAAAAGAGTTTCAAGCCCCATTCGCCCATCCAGAAGTGCCCCTAAAGGAAGGCTTTGGGTACAAGTGAACTCCCCAGGGGAGCCTTTATGCAGCCCCACATGCAACTGGACCCTCCGTATTCGCTCTTTCACAGCAACCCTAAATATATCCATGGCCCTCATGGCAGACGACTGAAAAATCGCGCCACAGAAAACGCGTTACAAGCCCCATTCGCCCATCCAAAAGTACCCCAAAAGGAAGGCTTTGGGCACAAGTGAACTCCCCAGAGGAGCCTTTATGCAGCCCCACATGCAACTGGACCCTCCGTATTCGCTCTTTCACAGCAACCCTAAATATAACCCCTGCCCGCATGGCAGCCGACTGAAAAGTCGGGCCCCAGAAAACGCTTACCGAGCTCCTTTCGCCCATCCAAAAGTGCCCCCCGAGGAAGGCTTTGGGTACAAGTGAACTCCCCAGGGGAGCCTTTACGCAGCCCCACATGCAACTGGACCCTCCGGGTTCGCTCTTTCCGAGCAACACTAAACATACCCTAGCCAGCATGGGAGACGACTGAAAACTCGGGCCACAGAAAAAGCATTTCAAGCCCCATTCACCCATCCAGAAGTGCCCCCAAAGAAAGGCTTTGTGTACAAGTGAACTCCCCAGGGGAGCCTTTATGCAGCCCCACATGCAACTGGACCCTCCGGGTTCGCTCTTTCCGAGCAACCCTAAATATAACCCTTGCCCGCATGGCAGATGACTGAAAAATCGGGCGTCAGAAAACGTGTTACAGGCCCCATTCGCCCATCCAGAAGTGCACCCAGAGGAAGGTTTTGGGTACAACTGAACTCCCCAGGGGAGCTTTTATGTAGCCCCACATGCAACTGGAACCTGCATATTCGTTCTTTCACAGCAACCCTAAATATAACCCTGGCCCGCATGGCAGACGACTGAAAAATTGGGCCACAGAAAACGCGTTACAAGCCCCATTCGCCCATCCAAAAGTGCCCCCAAAGGAAGGCTTTGGGTACAACTGAACTCCCCAGGGGAGCCTTTATGCAGCCCCACATGCAACTGGACCCTCCGTATTCGCTCTTTCACAGCAACCCTAAATATAACCCCTGCCCGCATGGCAGCCGACTGAAAACTCGGACCCCAGAAAACGCTCACCGAGCTCCTTTCGCCCATCCAAAAGTGCCCCCCGAGGAAGGCTTTGGGTACAAGTGAACTCCCCAGGGGAGCCTTTACGCAGCCCCACATGCAACTGGACCCTTCGGGTTCGCTGTTTCCGAGCAACCCTTAATATAACCCTAGCCAGCATGGCAGAAGACTGAAATCTCGGGCCACAGAAAAAGAGTTTCAAGCCCCTTTCGCCCATCCAAAAGTGCCCCCAGAGGAAGGCTTTGGGTACAAGTGAACTCCCCAGGGGAGCCTTTATGCAGCCCCACATGCAACTGGACCCTCCGGGTTCGCTCTTTCCGAGCAACACTAAACATATCTCTAGCCGGCATTGGAGACGACTGAAAACACGGGCCCCAGAAAACGCATTTCGAGCCCCTTTCGCCCATCCAAAAGTGCCCCCAGAGGAAGGCTTTTGGTACAAGTGAACTCCCCAGGGGAGCCTTTACGCAGCCCCACATGCAACGGGACCCTCCGGGTTCGCTGTTTCCGAGCAACCCTAAATATAACACTAGCCAGCATGGCAGAAGTCTGAAAACTCGGGCCACAGAAAAAGAGTTTCAAGCCCCGTTCACCCATCCAGAAGTGCCCCCAAAGGAAGGCTTTGGGTTCAACTGAACTCCCCAGGGGAGCATTTATGCAGCCCCACATGCAACTGGACCCTCCGTATTCGCTCTTTCACAGCAACCCTAAATATAACCCCTGCCCGCATGGTAGCCGACTGAAAACTCGGGCCCCAGAAAACGCTTACCGAGCTCCTTTCGCCCATCCAAAAGTGCCCCCCGAGGAAGGCTTTGGGTACAAGTGAACGCCCCAGGGGAGCCTTTACGCAGCCCCACATGCAACTGGACCCTCCGGGTTTGCTGTTTCCGAGCAACCCGTAATATATCACTAGCCAGCATGGCAGAAGACTGAAAACTCGGGCCACAGAAAAAGCGTTTCAAGCCCCATTCCACCATCCAGAAGTGCCCCCAAAGGAAGGCTTTGGGTACAAGTGAACTCCCCAGGGGAGCCTTTACGCAGCCCCACATGCAACTGGACCCTCCTTGTTCGCTCTTTCCGAGCAACCCTTAATATAACCCTAGCCAGCATGGCAGAAGACTGAAAACTCGGGCCACAGAAAAAGAGTTTCAAGCCCCTTTCCCCTATTCAAAAGTGCCCCCAAAGGAAGGCTTTGGGTACAAGTGAACTCCCCAGGGGAGCCTTTACGCAGCCCCACATGCAACTGGACCCTCCGTATTCGCTCTTTCACAGCAACCCTAAATATAACCCCTGCCCGCATGGTAGCCGACTGAAAACTCGGGCCACAGAAAACACTTTCCGAGCCCCTTTCGCCCATTCAAAAGTGCCCCCAAAGGAAGGCTTTGGGTACAACTGAACTCCCCAGGGGTGCCTTTATGCAGCCCCACATGCAACTGGACCCTCCGTATTCGCTCTTTCACAGCAACCCTAAATATAGCCCTCGGCGCAATGGGAGAAGACTGAAAAATCGGGCCCCAGAAAACGCGTTACAAGCCCCATTCGCCCATCCAAAAGTGCCCCCAAAGGAAGGCTTTGGGTACAAGTGAACTCCCCAGGGGAGCCTTTATGCAGCCCCACATGCAACTGGACCCTCCGGGTTCACTCTGTCACCGCAACCCTATATATATCCCTTGGCGCAATGGGAGAAGACTGAAAAAGCGGGCCTCAGAAAACGCATTGCGATTCCCCTCAGACCATCCAAAACTGCCCCCAAAGGAAGGCTTTGGGTACAAGTGAACTCCCCAGGGGAGCCTTTATGCAGCCCCACATGCAACTGGACCCTCCGGGTTCGCTCTTTCCGAGCAACACTAAACATAGCTCTAGCCGGCATTGGAGACGACTGAAAACTCGGGCCCCAGAAAACGCATTTCGAGCCCCTTTCAACCATCCAAAAGTGCCCCCAGAGGAAGGCTTTGGGTACAAGTGAACTCCCCAGGGGAGCCTTTACGCAGCCCCACATGCAACTGGACCCTCCGGGTTCGCTGTTTCTGAGCAACCCTTAATATAACCCTAGCCAGCATGGCAGAAGACTGAAAAATCGGGCCACAGAAAAAGCGTTTCAAACCCCATTCGACCATCCAGAAGTGCCCCCAAAGGAAGGCTTTGGGTACAAGTGAACTCCCCAGGGGAGCCTTTACGCAGCCCCACATGCAACTGGACCCTCCGGGTTCGCTCTTTCCGAGCAACACTAAACATATCTGTAGCCAGCATGGCAGAAGACTGAAAACTCGGGCCACAGAAAAAGCGTTTCAAGCCCCATTCACCCATCCAGAAGTGCCCCCAAAGGAAGGCTTTGGGTACAACTGAACTCCCCAGGGGAGCCTTTACGCAGCCCCACATGCAACTGGACCCTCCGGGTTTGCTGTTTCCGAGCAACCCTTAATATAACCCTAGCCAGCATGGCAGAAGACTGAAAACTCGGGCCACAGAAAAAGCGTTTCAATCCCCATTCACCCATCCAGAAGTACCCCCAAAGGAAGGCTTTGGGTACAACTGAACTCCCCAGGGGAGCCTTTATGCAGCCCCACATGCAACTGGACCCTCCGGGTTCGCTCTTTCACAGCAACCCTAAATATATCCCTGGCCCGCATGGCAGAAGACTGAAAAATCGGGACCCAGAAAACGCATTACAAGCCCCATTCGCCCATAAGAAGTGCCCCCAAAGGATGGATTTGGGTACAAGTGAACTCCCCAGGGGAGCCTTTATGCAGCCCCACATGCAACTGGACCCTCCGGGTTCACTCTTTCACCACAAGCCTAAATATATCCCTCGGCGCAATGGTAGAAGACTGAAAAAGCGGGCCTCAGAAAACACATTGTGATTCCCCTTGGACCATCCAAAAGTGCCCCCAAAGGAAGGCTTTGGGTACAAGTGAACTCCCCAGGGGAGCCTTAATGCAGCCCCACATGCAACTGGACCCTCCGGGTTCGCTGTTTCCGAGCAACCCTTAATATAACGGTAGCCGGCATGGGAGACGACTGAAAACTCGGGCCCCAGAAAACGCATTCCGAGCCCCTTTCGCCCATTCAAAAGTGCCCCCAGAGGAAGGCTTTGGGTACAAGTGAACTCCCCAGGGGAGCCTTTACGCAGCCCCACATGCAACTGGACCCTCCGGGTTTGCTGTTTCCGAGCAACCCTAAATATAACCCAGGCCCACATTGCAGACGACTGAAAAATCGGGCCGCAGAAAACGCATTACAAGCCCAATTCGCCCATCCAAAAGTGCCCCCAAAGGAAGGCTTTGGGTACAACTGAACTCCCCAGGGAAGCCTTTATGCAGCCCCACATGCAACTGGACCCTGCGTATTCGCTCTTTCACAGCAACCCTAAATATAACCCTAGCCAGCATGGCAGAAGACTGAAATCTCGGGCCACGAAAAAGAGTTTCAAGCCCCGCTCGCCCATCCAGAAGTGCCCCCAAAGGAAGGCTTTGGGTACAAGTGAACTCCCCAGGGGAGCCTTTATGCAGCCCCACATGCAACTGCACTCTCCGCGTTCACTCTTTCGCTGCAAGCATAAATATAGCCCTCGGCACAATGGTAGAAGACTGAAAAAGCGGGCCTCAGAAAACGCATTGCGATTCCCCTTGGACCATCCAAAAGTGCCCCCAAAGGAAGGCTTTGGGTACAAGTGAACTCCCCAGGGGAGCCTTTATGCAGCCCCACATGCAACTGGACCCTGCGTATTCGCTCTTTCACAGCAGCCCTAAATAGAACCGTGGCCCGCATGGCAGACGACTGAAAAATCGGGTCCGAGAAAACGCATTAGAAGCCCAATTCGCCCATCCAAAAGTGCCCCCAAAGGAAGGCTTTGGGTACAAGTGAACTCCCCAGGGGAGCCTTTATGCAGCCCCACATGCAACTGGACCCTCCGGGTTCACTATTTCACCACAAGCCTAAATATATCCCTCGGCGCAATGGGAGAAGACTGAAAAAGCGGGCCTCAGAAAACGCATTGCGATTCCCCTTGGCCAATCCAAAAGTGCCCCCAAAGGAAGGGTTTGGCTACATCTGAACTCCCCAGGGGTGCCTTTATGCAGCCCCACATGCAACTGGACCCTCCGGGTTCGCTGTTTCCGAGCAACCCTTAATATAACCCTAGCCAGCATGGCAGACGACTGAAAACTCTGGTCCCAGAAAACGTGTTACAAGCCCCATTCGTCCATCCAAAAGTGCCCCCAGAGGAAGGCTTTGGGTACAAGTGAACTCCCCAGGGGAGCCTTTATGCAGCCCCACATGCAACTGGACCCTGCGTATTCGCTCTTTCACAGCAACCCTAAATAATACCCTGGCCCGCATTGCAGACGACTGAAAAATCGGGCCGCAGAAAACGCATTACAAGCCCAATTCGCCCATCCAAAAGTGCCCCCAAAGGAAGGCATTGGGTACAACTGAACTCCCCAAGGGAGCCTTTACGCAGCCCCACATGCAACTGGACCCTCCGGGTTCGCTCTTTCCTAGCAACACTAAAAATAGCCCTAGCCAGCATGGGAGACGACTGAAAACTCGGGCCCCCGAAAACGCTTTCCGAGCCCCTTTCCCCTATTCAAAAGTGCCCCCAAAGGAAGCCTTTCGGTACAAGTGAAATCCCCAGGGGAGCCTTTATGCAGCCCCACATGCAACTGGACCCTCCGTGTTCGCTGTTTACGAGCAACCCTAAATATAACCCTAGCCAGCATGGCAGAAGACTGAAATCTCGGGCCACAGAAAAAGAGTTTCAAGCCCCGTTCGCCCATCCAGAAGTGCCCCCCAAGGAAGGCTTTGGGTACAACTGAACTCCCCAGGGAAGCCTTTATGCAGCCCCACATGCAACTGGACCCTCCGCGTTCACTCTTTCACCGCAAGCCTAAAAAAAGCCCTCGGCGCAACTGGAGAAGACTGAAAAAGCCGCCTCATAAAACGCATTGCGATTCCCCTTGGACCATCCAAAAGTGCCCCAAAAGGAAGGCTTTGGGTTACAAGTGAACTCCCCAGGGGAGCCTTTATGCAGCCCCACATGCAACTGGACCCTCCGTATTCGCTCTTTCATAGCAACCCTAAATATAATCATGGCCCGCATGGCAGACGACTGAAAAATCGGGCCCCAGAAAACGCGTTACAAGCCCCATTCGCCCATCCAAAAGTGCCCCCAAAGGAAGGCTTTGGGTACAAGTGAACTCCCCAGGGGAGCCTTTACGCAGCCCCACATGCAACTGGACCCTCCGGGTTTGCTGTTTCCGAGCAACCCTTAATATAACACTAGCCAGCATGGCAGAAGACTGAAAACTTGGGCCACAGAAAACGCTTTCCGAGCCCCTTTCGCCCACTCAAAAGTGCCCCCAGAGGAAGGTTTGGGTACAAGTGAACTCCCCAGGGGAGCCTTTATGCAGCCCCACATGCAACTGGACCCTCCGTATTCGCTCTTTCACAGCAACCCTAAATATAACCCTAACCAGCATGGCAGAAGACTGAAAACTCGGGCCACAGAAAAAGAGTTTCAAGCCCCGTTCGCCCATCCAGAAGTGCCCCTAAAGGAAGGCTTTGGGTACAAGTGAACTCCCCAGGGGAGCATTTATGCAGCCCCACATGCAACTGGATCCTCCGTATTCGCTCTTTCCGAGCAACACTAAACATAGCCCTAGCAGGCATGGGAGACGACTGAAAACTCGGGCCCCAGAAAACGCATTCCGAGCCCCTTTCGCCCATTCAAAAGTGCCCCCAGAGGAAGGCTTTGGGTACAAGTGAACTCCCCAGGGGAGCCTTTATGCAGCCCCATATGCAACTGGACCCTCCGTATTCGCTCTTTCACAGCAACCCTAAATATAATCATGTTCCGCATGGCAAACGACTGAAAAATCGAGCCCCAGAAAACGCGTTACAAGCCCCATTCGCCCATCCAAAAGTGCCCCCAAAGGAAGGCTTTGGGTACAAGTGAACTCCCCAGGGGAGCCTTTATGCAGCCCCACATGCAACTGGGTTTGCTCATTCTAAGCAACACTAAACATAGCCCTAGCCGGCATGGGAGACGACTGAAAACTCGGGCCCCAGAAAACGCTTTCCGAGCCCCTTTCGCCCATCCAAAAGTGCCCCCAAAGGAAGGCTTTGGGTAGAAGTGAAATCCCCAGGGGAGCCTTTACGCATCCCCACATGCAACTGGACCCTCCGGGTTCGCTCTTTCCGAGCAACCCTAAATATAACCCTAGCCAGCATGGGAGACGACTGAAAACTCGGGCCACAGAAAAAGCATTTCAAGCCACATTCACCCATCCAGAAGTGCCCCCAAAGGAAGGCTTTGGGTACAACTGAACTCCCCAGGGGAGCCTTTATGCAGCCCCACATGCAACTGGACCCTCCGGGTTCGCTCTTTCCGAGCAACACGAAACATAACCCTAGCCAGCATGGGAGAAGACTGAAAACTCGGGCCTTATAAAACGCTTTCCGGCCCCTTTCGCCCAGTCAAAAGTGCCCCCAAAGGAAGTCTTTAGGTACAACTGAAATCCCCAGGGGAGCCTTTATGCAGCCCCACATGCAACTGGACCCTCCGTATTCGCTCTTTCACAGCAACGCTACATATAACCCTGGCCCGCATGGCAGACGACTGAAAAATCGGGCCCCAGAAAACGCGTTACAAGCCCCATTCACCCATCCAGAATGCCCCCAAAGGAAGGCTTTGGGTACAACTGAACTCCCCAGGGGAGCCTTTATGCAGCCCCACATGCAACTGGACCCTCTGGGTTCGCTGTTTCCGAGCAACCCTAAATATAACAGTAGCCAGCATGGCAGAAGACTGAAAATTCGGGCCACAGAAAAAGCGTTTCAAGCCCCATTCACCCAACCAGAAGTGCCCCCAAAGGAAGGCTTTGGGTACAACTGAACTCCCCAGGGGAGCCTTTATGCAGCCCCACATGCAACTGGACCCTCCGCGTTCACTCTTTCACAGCAACCCTAAATATATCCCTCGGCGCAATGGGAGAATACTGAAAAAGCGAACCTCAGAAAACGCATTGCGATTCCCCTTGGACCATCCAAAAGTGCCCCCAAAGGAAGGCTTTGGGTACAAGTGAACTCCCCAGGGGAGCCTTTCTGCAGCCCCACATGCAACTGGACCCCCCGGGTTCGCTCTTTCCGAGCAACCCTAAATATAACCCTAGCCAGCATGGCAGAAGACTGAAAACTCGGGCCACAGAAAAAGCGTTTCAAGCCCCATTCACCCATCCAGAAGTGCCCCCAAAGGAAGGCTTTGGGTACAACTGAACTCCCCATGGGAGCCTGTATGCAGCCCCACATGCAACTGGACCCTCCGGGTTCTCTCTTTCCGAGCAACACGAAACATAACCCTAGCCAGCATGGGAGAAGACTGAAAACTCGGGCCTTATAAAACGCTTTCCGAGCCCCTTTCGCCCATTCAAAAGTGCCCCCAAAGGAAGGCTTTAGGTACAACTGAAATCCCCAGGGGAGCCTTTATGCAGCCCCACATGCAACTGGACCCTCCGTATTCGCTCTTTCACAGCAACGCTACATATAACCCTGGCCCGCATGGCAGACGACTGAAAAATCGGGCCACAGAAAACGCGTTACAAGCCCCATTAGCCCATCCAGATGTGCCCCCAAAGGAAGGCTTTGGGTACAACTGAACTCCCCAGGGGAGCCTTTATGCAGCCCCACATGCAACTGGACCCTCCGTATTCGCTCTTTCACAGCAACTCTAAATATAACTCTGGCCCGCATGGAAGATGACTGAAAAATCGGGCGTCAGAAAACGAGTTACAGGCCCCATTCGCCCATCCAGAAGTGCACCCAGAGGATGGCTTTGGGTACAAGTGAACTCCCCAGGGGAGCCTTTATGCAGCCCCACATGCAACTGGAGCCTCCGCGTTCACTCTTTCACCGCAAGCCTAAATATAGTCCTCGGCGCAATGGGAGAAGACTGAAAAAGCGGGCCTCAGAAAACGCATTGCGATTCCCCTTGGACCATCCAAAAGTGCCCCCAAAGGAAGGCTCTGGGTAATAGTGAACTCCCCAGGGGAGCCTTTATGCAGCCCCACATGCAACTGGACCCTCCGGGTTCGCTGTTTCCGAGCAACCCTAAATATAACACTAGCCAGCATGGCAGAAGACTGAAAACTCGGGCCACAGAAAAAGCGTTTCAAGCCCCATTCACCCATCCAGAAGTGCCCCCAAAGGAAGGCTTTCGGTACAACTGAACTCCCCAGGGGAGCCTTTACGCAGCCCCACATGCAACTGGACCCTCCGGGTTCGCTCTTTCCGAACAAAACTTAACATAGTCCTAGCCAGCATGGGAGACGACTGAAAACTCAGGGCCCCAGAAAACGCTTTCCGAGCCCCTTTCGCCCATTCAAAAGTGCCCCCAAAAGAATGCTTTAGGTACAACTGAACTCCCGAGGGGAGCCTTTATGCAGCCCCACATGCAACTGCACTCTCCGCGTTCACTCTTTCGCTGCAAGCCTAAATATAGCCCTCGGCACAATGGGAGAAGACTGAAAAAGCGGGCCTCAGAAAACGCATTGCGATTCCCCTTGGACCATCCAAAAGTGCCCCCAAAGGAAGGCTTTGGGTACAAGTGAACTCCCCAGGGGAGCCTTTATGCAGCCCCACATGCAACTCGACCCTCCGGGTTCGCTCTTTCCGAGCAACCCTAAATATAAAACTAGCCAGCATGGCAGAAGACTGAAAACTCGGGCCACAGAAAAAGCGTTTCAAGCCCCATTCACCCATCCAGAAGTGCCCCCAAAGGAAGGCTTTGGGTACAAGTGAACTCCCCAGGGGCGCCTTTATGCAGCCCCACATGCAACTGGACCCTACGTATTCGCTCTTTCACAGCAGCCCTAAATATAACCGTGGCCCGCATGGCAGACGACTGAAAAATCGGGTCCCAGAAAACGCATTACAAGCCCCTTTCGCCCATTCAAAAGTTCCCCCAGAGGAAGGCTTTGGGTATATCTGAACTCCCCAGGGGAGCCTTTATGCAGCCCCACATGCAACTGGACCCTCCGGGTTCACTATTTCACCACAAGCCTAAATATAGCCCTCGGCGCAATGGGAGAATTCTGAAAAAGCGGGCCTCAGAAAACGCATTGCGATTCCCCTTGGCCAATCCAAAAGTGTCCCCAAAGGAAGGCTTTGGGTACAAGTGAACTCCCCAGGGGAGCCTTTATGCAGCGCCACATGCAACTGGACCTTGCGTATTCGCTGTTTCCGAGCAACCCTAAATATAAAACTAGCCTGCATGGAGAAGACTGAAAACTCGGGCCACCGAAAAAGGGTTTCAAGCCCCATTCACCCATCCAGAAGTGCCCCCAAAGGAAGGCTTTTGGTACAACTGAACTCCCCAGGGGAGCTTTTATGCAGCCCCACATGCAACTGGACCCTCCGGGTTCGCTGTTTCAGAGCAACCCTAAATATATCACTAGCCAGCATGGGAGACGACTGAAAACTCGGGCCACAGAAAACGCTTTCCGAGCCCCTTTCGTCCATTCAAAAGTGCCCCCAAAGGAAGGCTTTGGGTACAAGTGAACTCCCGAGGGGATCCTTTATGCAGCCCCACATGCAACTGGACCCTCCGGGTTCGCTGTTTCCGAGCAACCCTAAATATAACCCTAGCCAGCATGGCAGACGACTGAAAACTCGGGCCACAGAAAAAGGGTTTCAAGCCCCATTCACCCATCCAGAAGTGCCCCCAAAGGAAGGCTTTGGGTACAAGTGAACTCCCCAGGGGAGCCTTTACGCAGCCCCACATGCAACTGGACCCTCCGTATTCGCTCTTTCACAGCAACCCTAAATATAACCCCTACCCGCATGGCAGACGACTGAAAACTCGGGCCACAGAAAAAGAGTTTCAAGCCCCGTTCGCCCATCCAGAAGTGCACCCAAACGAAGGCTTTGGGTAAAACTGAACTCCCCAGGGGAGCCTTTATGCAGCCCCACATGCAACTGGACCCTCCGCGTTCACTCTTTCACCACAAGCCTAAATATAGCCCTCAGCGCAATGGGAGAAGACTGAAAAAGCGGGCCTCAGAAAACGCATTGCGATTCCCCTTGGACCATCCAAAAGTGCCCCCAAACGAAGGCATTGGGTACAAGTGAACTCCCCAGGGGAGCCTTTATGCAGCCCCACATGCAACTGGACCCTCTGGGTTTGGTCTTTCTGAGCAACACTAAACATAGCCCTAGCCGGCATTGGAGACGACTGAAAACTCAAGCCCCAGAAAACGTTTTCCGAGCCCCTTTCGCCCATTCAAAAGTGCAACCAGAGGAAGGCTTT
The DNA here is from genome assembly GCF_963932015.1 of Anas acuta. Lineage (NCBI taxonomy): Eukaryota > Metazoa > Chordata > Aves > Anseriformes > Anatidae > Anas > Anas acuta. The sequence goes on from NC_088995.1 coordinate 15,339,421, forward strand.
GGGTACAAGTGAACTCCCCAGGGGAGCCTTTATGCAGCCCCACATGCAACTGGACCCTCTGGGTTCGCTGTTTCCGAGCAACCCTAAATATTGCCCTAGCCAGCATGGGAGACGACTGAAAACTCGGGCCCCAGAAAAAGCGTTTTAAGCCCCATTCACCCATCCAAAACTGCCCCCAAAGGAAGGCTTTGGGTACAAGTGAACTCCCCAGGGGAGCCTTTATGCAGCCCTACATGCAACTGGACCCTCCTTGTTCGCTCTTTCACAGCAACCCTAAATATTACCCTAGCCAGCATGGCAGAAGACTGAAAACTCGGGCCACAGAAAACGCGTTAAAAGCCCCATTCGCCCATCCAAAAGTGCCCCCAGAGGAAGGCTTTGGGTACAACTGAACTCCCCAGGGGTGCGCTTATGCAGCCCCAAATGCAACTGGACCTTGCGGGTTCGCTGTTTCCGAGCAACCCTAAATATAACACTAGCCAGCATGGGAGACGACTGAAAACTCGAGCCCCAGAATACGCTTTCTGAGCCCCTTTCGCCCATCCAGAAGTGCCCCCAAAGGAAGGCTTTGGGTACAAGTGAACTCCCCAGGGGAGTCTTTACGCAGCCCGAAATGCAACTGGACCCTCCGGGTTCACTCTTTCACCACAAGCCTAAATATAGCCCTTGGCGGAATGGGAGAAGACTGAAAAAGCGGGCCTCAGAAAATGCATTGCGATTCCCCTTGGACCATCCAAAAGTGCCCCCAAAGGAAGGCTTTGGGTACAAGTGAACTCCCCAGGGGAGCCTTTATGCAGCCCCACATGCAACTGGACCCTTCGGGTTCGCTGTTTCCGAGCAACCCTAAATATAACCCTAGCCAGCATGGCAGACGACTGAAAACTCGGGCCACAGAAAAAGAGTTTCAATCCCCATTCACCCATCCAGAAGTGCCCCCAAACGAAGGCTTTGGGTACAAGTGAACTCCCCAGGGGAGCCTTTACGCAGCCCCACATGCAACTGGACCCTCCGGGTTCGCTGTTTCCGAGCAACCCTAAATATAACCCTAGCCAGCATGGCAGACGACTGAAAACTCGGGCCACAGAAAAAGAGTTTCAAGCCCCGTTCGCCCATCCAGAAGTGCACCCAAACGAAGGCTTTGGGTAAAACTGAACTCCCCAGGGGAGCCTTTATGCAGCCCCACATGCAACTGGACCCTCCGCGTTCACTCTTTCACCACAAGCCTAAATATAGCCCTCAGCGCAATGGGAGAAGACTGAAAAAGCGGGCCTCAGAAAACACCTTGCGATTCCCCTTGGACCATCCAAAAGTGCCCCCAAACGAAGGCATTGGGTACAAGTGAACTCCCCAGGGGAGCCTTTATGCAGCCCCACATGCAACTGGACCCTCTGGGTTTGGTCTTTCTGAGCAACACTAAACATAGCCCTAGCCGGCATTGGAGACGACTGAAAACTCGGGCCCCAGAAAACGTTTTCCGAGCCCCTTTCGCCCATTCAAAAGTGCACCCAGAGGAAGGCTTTGGGTACAAGTGAACTCCCCAGGGGAGCCTTTATGCAGCCCCACATGCAACTGGACCCTCTGGGTTCGCTGTTTCCGAGCAACCCTAAATATTGCCCTAGCCAGCATGGGAGACGACTGAAAACTCGGGCCCCAGAAAAAGCGTTTTAAGCCCCATTCACCCATCCAAAACTGCCCCCAAAGGAAGGCTTTGGGTACAAGTGAACTCCCCAGGGGAGCCTTTATGCAGCCCTACATGCAACTGGACCCTCCGTGTTCGCTCTTTCACAGCAACCCTAAATATTACCCTAGCCAGCATGGCAGAAGACTGAAAACTCGGGCCACAGAAAACGCGTAAAAAGCCCCATTCGCCCATCCAAAAGTTCCCCCAGAGGAAGGCTTTGGGTACAACTGAACTCCCCAGTGGGTGCGCTTATGCAGCCCCAAATGCAACTGGACCTGGCGGGTTCGCTGTTTCCGAGCAACCCTAAATATAACACTAGCCAGCATGGGAGACGACTGAAAACTCGAGGCCCAGAATACGCTTTCTGAGCCCCTTTCGCCCATCCAAAGTGCCCCCAAAGGAAGGCTTTGGGTACAAGTGAAATCCCCAGGGGAGTCTTTACGAAGCCCGACATGCAACTGGACCCTCCGGGTTCACTCTTTCACCACAAGCCTAAATATAGCCCTTGGCGGAATGGGAGAAGACTGAAAAAGCGGGCCTCAGAAAACGCATTGCGATTCCCCTTGGACCATCCAAAAGTGCCCCCAAAGGAAGGCTTTGGGTACAAGTGAACTCCCCAGGGGAGCCTTTATGCAGCCCCACATGCAACTGGACCCTGCGGGTTCGCTGTTTCCGAGCAACACTAAAAATAGCCCTAGCATGGGAGACGACTGAAAACTCGTGCCAGAGAAAAATAGTTTCAAGCCCCGTTTGGCCATCCAGAAGTGCACCTAAACGAAGGCTTTGGGTAAAACTGAACTCCCCAGGCGAGCCTTTATGCAGCCCCACATGCAACTGGACCCTCCGCGTTCACTCTTTCACCACAAGCCTAAATATAGCCCTCGTCGCAATGGGAGAAGACTGAAAAAGCGGGCCTCAGAAAACGCATTGCGATTCCCCTTGGACCATCCAAAAGTGCCCCCAAAGGACGGCTTTGGGTACAAGTGAACTCCCCAGGGGAGCCTTTATGCAGCCCCACATGCAACTGGACCCTCCGTATTCGCTCTTTCACAGCAACCCTAAATATAACCCTGGCCCGCATGACAGACGACTGAAAAATCGGGTCCCAGAAAACGCGTTAAAAGCCCCATTCGCCCATCCAAAAGTGCCCCCAGAGGAAGGCTTTGGGTACAACTGAACTCCCCAGGGGAGCCTTTACGCAGCCCCACATGCAACTGGACCCTCCGGGTTCGCTCTTTCCGAGCAACCCTAAATATAACACTAGCCAGCGTGGCAGAAGACTGAAAACTCGGGCCACAGAAAAAGGGTTTCAAGCCCCATTCACCCATGCAGAAGTGCCCCCAAAGGAAGGCTTTGGGTACAACTGAACTCCCCAGGGGAGCCTTTATGCAGCCCCACATGCAACTGGACCCTCCGTATTCGCTCTTTCACAGCAACTCTAAATATAACTCTGGCCCGCATGGCAGATGACTGAAAAATCGGGCGACAAAAAACGAGTTACAGGCCCCATTCGCCCATCCAGAAGTGCACCCAGAGGAAGGCTTTGGGTACAACTGAACTCCCCAGGGGAACCTTTATGCAGCCCCACATGCAACTGGAGCCTCCGCGTTCACTCTTTCACCGCAAGCCTAAATATAGCCCTCGGCGCAATGGGAGAAGACTGAAAAAACGGGCCTCAGAAAATGCATTGCGATTCCCCTTGGACCATCCAGAAGTGCCCCCAAAGGAAGGCTTTGGGTACAAGTGAACTCCCCAGCGGAGCCTTTATGCAGCCCCACATGCAACTGGACCCTGCGGGTTCGCTCTTTCCGAGCAACCCTAAATATAACCCTAGCCAGCATGGCAGAAGACTGAAAACTCGGGCCACATAAAAAGCGTTTCAAGCCCCATTCACCCATCCAGAAGTGCCCCCAAAGGAAGGCTTTGGTTACAACTGAACTCCCCAGGGGAGCCTTTATGCAGCCCCACATGCAACTGGACCCTCCGGGTTCGCTGTTTCCGAGCAACACTAAACATAGCCCTAGCCGGCATGGGAGACGACTGAAAACTCGGGCCCCAGAAAACGCATTCCGAGCCCCATTCGCCCATTCAAAAGTGCCCCCAGAGGAAGGCTTTGGGTACAAGTGAACTCCCCAAGGGAGCCTTTACGCAGCCCCACATGCAACTGGACCCTCCGGGTTCGCTGTTTACGAGCAACCCTAAATATATCCCTAGACAGCATGGCAGAAGACTGAAAACTAGGGCCACAGAAAAAGCGTTTCAAGCCACATTCACCCATCCAGAGGTGTCCCCAAAGGAAGGCTTTGGGTGCAAGTTAACTCCCCAGGGGAGCCTTTATGGAGCCCCACATGCAACTGGACCCTCCGGGTTCGCTGTTTACGAGGAACACTAAATATAACCCTAGCCAGCATGGCAGACGACTGAAAACTCGGGCCACAGAAAAAGAGTTTCAAGCCCCGTTCACCCATCCAGAAGTGCCCCCAAAGGAAGGCTTTTGGTACAACTGAACTCCCCAGGGGAGCATTTATGCAGCCCCACATGCAACTGGACCCTCTGGGTTCGCTGTTTACGAGCAACCCTAAATATAACCCTAGCCAGCATGGCAGAAAACTGAAAACTCGGGCCACAGAAAAAGAGTTTCAAGCCCCGTTCGCCCATCCAGAAGTGCACCTAAACGAAGGCTTTGGGTAAAACTGAAATCCCCAGGGGAGCCTTTATGCAGCCCCACATGCAACTGGACCCTCCGGCTTCACTCTTTTACCACAAGCCTAAATATAGCCCTCAGCGCAATGGGAGAAGACTGAAAAAGCGGTCCTCAGAAAACGCATTGCAATTCCCCTTGGACCATCCAAAAGTGCCCCCAAAGGAAGGCTTTGGGTACAAGTGAACTCCCCAGGGGAGCCTTTATGCAGCCCCACATGCAACTGGACCCTCTGGGTTTGGTCTTTCTGAGCAACACTAAACATAGCCCTAGCCGGCATTGGAGACGACTGAAAACTCGGGCCCCAGAAAACGTTTTCCGAGCCCCTTTCGCCCATTCAAAAGTGCACCCAGAGGAAGGCTTTGGGTACAAGTGAACTCCCCAGGGGAGCCTTTATGCAGCCCCACATGCAACTGGACCCTCTGGGTTCGCTGTTTCCGAGCAACCCTAAATATAGCCCTAGCCAGCATGGGAGACGACTGAAAACTCGGGCCCCAGAAAAAGCGTTTTAAGCCCCATTCACCCATCCAAAAGTGCCCCCAAAGGAAGGCTTTGGGTACAAGTGAACTCCCCAGGGGAGCCTTTATGCAGCCCTACATGCAACTGGACCCTCCGTGTTCGCTCTTTCACAGCAACCCTAAATATTACCCTAGCCAGCATGGCAGAAGACTGAAAACTCGGGCCACAGAAAACGCGTTAAAAGCCCCATTCGCCCATCCAAAAGTGCCCCCAGAGGAAGGCTTTGGGTACAACTGAACTCCCCAGGGGTGCGCTTATGCAGCCCCAAATGCAACTGGACCTTGCGGGTTCGCTGTTTCCGAGCAACCCTAAATATAACACTAGCCAGCATGGGAGACGACTGAAAACTCGAGCCCCAGAATACGATTTCTGAGCCCCTTTCGCCCATCCAAAGTGCCCCCAAAGGAAGGCTTTGGGTACAAGTGAACTCCCCAGGGGAGTCTTTACGCAGCCCGACATGCAACTGGACCCTCCGGGTTCACTCTTTCACCACAAGCCTAAATATAGCCCTTGGCGGAATGGGAGAAGACTGAAAAAGCGGGCCTCAGAAAACGCATTGCGATTCCCCTTGGACCATCCAAAAGTGCCCCCAAAGGAAGGCTTTGGGTACAAGTGAACTCCCCAGGGGAGCCTTTATGCAGCCCCACATGCAACTGGACCCTGCGGGTTCGCTGTTTCCGAGCAACACTAAAAATAGCCCTAGCATGGGAGACGACTGAAAACTCGGGCCACAGAAAAATAGTTTCAAGCCCCGTTTGGCCATCCAGAAGTGCACCTAAACGAAGGCTTTGGGTAAAACTGAACTCCCCACGGGAGCCTTTATGCAGCCCCACATGCAACTGGACCCTCCGCGTTCACTCTTTAACCACAAGCCTAAATATAGCCCTCGTCGCAATGGGAGAAGACTGAAAAAGCGGGCCTCAGAAAACGCATTGCGATTCCCCTTGGACCATCCAAAAGTGCCCCCAAAGGACGGCTTTGGGTACAAGTGAACTCCCCAGGGGAGCATTTATGCAGCCCCACATGAAACTGGACCCTCCTTATTCGCTCTTTCACAGCAACCCTAAATATAACCCTGGCCCGCATGACAGACGACTGAAAAATCGGGTCCCAGAAAACGCGTTAAAAGCCCCATTCGCCCATCCAAAAGTGCCCCCAGAGGAAGGCTTTGGGTACAACTGAACTCCCCAGGGGAGCCTTTACGCAGCCCCACATGCAACTGGAACCTCCTTGTTCGCTGTTTACGAGCAACCCTAAATATAACCCTAACCAGCATGGAGAAGACTGAAAACTCGGGCCACAGAAAAAGGGTTTCAAGCCCCATTCACCCATCCAGAAGTGCCCCCAAAGGAAGGCTTTGGGTACAAGTGAACTCCCCAGGGGAGCCTTTATGCAGCCCCACATGCAACTGGACCCTCCGGGTTCGCTCTTTCCGAGCAACCCTAAATATAACACTAGCCAGCATGGCAGAAGACTGAAAACTCGGGCCACAGAAAAAGAGTTTCAATCCCCATTCACCCATCCAGAAGTGCCCCCAAACGAAGGCTTTGGGTACAACTGAACTCCCCAGGGGAGCCTTTATGCAGCCCAACATGCAACTGGACCCTCCGGGTTCGCTCTTTCCGAGCAACCCTAAATATAACACTAGCCAGCATGGGAGACGACTATAAACTCGGGCCCCAGAAAACGCTTTCTGAGCCCCATTCACCCATCCAAAAGTGCCCCCAAAGGAAGGCTTTGGGTACAAGTGAACTCCCCAGGGGAGCCTTTATGCAGCCCCACATGCAACTAGAGCCTCCGGGTTCACTCTTTCACCACAAGCCTAAATATAGCCCTTGGCGCAATGGGAGAAGACTGAAAAAGCGGGCCTTAGAAAACGCATTGCGATTCCCCTTGGACCATCCAGAAGTGCCCCCAAAGGAAAGCTTTGGGTACAAGTGAACTCCCCAGGGGAGCCTTTATGCAGCCCCACATGCAACTGGACCCTCCTTATTCGCTCTTTCACAGCAAACCTAAATATATCCCTAGACAGCATGGCAGACGACTGAAAAATCAGGCCCCAGAAAACGCGTTACAAGTCCGATTCTCCCATCCAGAAGTGCCCCAAAACGAAGGCTTTGGTTACAACTGAAATCCCCAGGGGAGCCTTTATGCAGCCCCACATGCAACTGGACCCTCCGGGTTCGCTGTTTCCGAGCAACCCTAAATATAACACTAGCCAGCATGGCAGAAGACTGAAAACTCGGGCCACAGAAAAAGCATTTCAAGCCCCGTTCACCCATCCAGAAGTGCCCCCAAAGGAAGGCTTTGGGTACAAGTGAACTTCCCAGGCGAGCCTTTATGGAGCCCCACATGCAACTGGACCCTCCGTATTCGCTCTTTCGCAGCAACCCTAAATATAACCCTGGCCCGCATGGCAGACGACTGAAAAATTGGGCCACAGGAAATGCGTTACAAGTCCGATTCTCCCATCCAAAAGTGCCCCCAAAGGAAGGCTTTGGGTACAAGTGAACTCCCCAGGGGAGTTTTTACGCAGCCCCACATGGAACTGGACCCTCCGGGTTCGCTGTTTCCGAGCAACCCTTAATATAACCCTAGCCAGCATGGCAGAAGACTGAAAACTCGGGCCACAGAAAAAGAGTTTCAAGCCCCGTTTGCCCATCCAGAAGTGTATCTAAACGAAGGCTTTGGGTAAAACTGAACTCCCCAGGCGAGCCTTTATGCAGCCCCACATGCAACTGGACCCTCCGGGTTCACTCTTTCACCACAAGCCTAAATATAGCCCTCGGCGCAATGGGAGAAGACTGAAAAAGCCGGCCTGAGAAAACGCATTGCGATTCCCCTTGGACCATCCAAAAGTGCCCCCAAAGGAAGGCTTTGGGTACAAGTGAACTCCCCAGGGGAGCCTTTATGCAGCCCCACATGCAACTGGACCCTCCGGGTTCGCTGTTTCCGAGCAACACTAAAAATAACCCTAGCATGGGAGACGACTGAAAACTCGTGCCAGAGAAAAATAGTTTCAAGCCCTGTTTGACCATCCAGAAGTGCACCTAAACGAAGGCTTTGGGTAAAACTGAACTCCCCAGGCGAGCCTTTATGCAGCCCCACATGCAACTGGACCCTCCGGGTTCACTCTTTCACCACAAGCCTAAATATAGCCCTCGTCGCAATGGGAGAATACTGAAAAAGCGGGCCTCAGAAAACGCATTGCGATTCCCTTTGGACCATCCAAAAGTGCCCCCAAAGGAAGGCTTTGGGTACAAGTGAACTCCCCAGGGGAGCCTTTATGCAGCCCAACATGCAACTGGACCCTCCGGGTTCGCTGTTTACGAGCAACCCTAAATATAACACTAGACAGCATGGCAGACGACTGAAAAATCGGGCCCCAGAAAACGCGTTACAAGTCCGATTCTCCCATCCAGAAGTGCCCAAAAACGAAGGCTTTGGGTACAACTGAAATCCCCAGGGGAGCCTTTATGCAGCCCCACATGCAACTGGACCCTGCGGGTTCGCTGTTTCCGAGCAACCCTAAATATAACACTAGCCAGCATGGCAGAAGACTGAAAACTCGGGCCACAGAAAAAGCGTTTCAATCCCCATTCACCCATCCAGAAGTGCCCCCAAACGAAGGCTTTGGGTACAAGTGAACTCCCCAGGGGAGCCTTTATGCAGCTCCACATGCAACTGGAGCCTCCGGGTTCACTCTTTCACCGCAAGCCTAAATATATCCCTCGGCGCAATGGGAGAAGACTGAAAAAGCGGGCCTCAGAAAACGCATTGCGATTCCCCTTGGACCATCCAAAAGTGCCCCCAAAGGAAGGCTTTGGGTACAAGTGAACTCCCCAGGGGAGCCTTTATGCAGCCCCACATGCAACTGGACCCTCCGGGTTCGCTCTTTCCGAGCTACACTAAACATAGCCCTAGCCAGCATGGGAGACGACTGAAAATTCGGGCCCCAGAAAACGCTTTCCGAGCCCCTTTCGCCCATTCAAAAGTGCACCGAGAGGAAGGCTTTGGGTACAAGTGAACTCCCCAGGGGAGCCTTTATGCAGCCCAACATGCAACTGGACCCTCCGGGTTCGCTGTTTACGAGCAACCCTAAATATAACACTAGCCAGCATGGGAGACGACTAAAAACTCGAGCCCCAGAAAAAGCGTTTTAAGCCCCATTCACCCATCCAAAACTGCCCCCAAAGGAAGGCTTTGGGTACAAGTGAACTCCCCAGGGGAGCCTTTATGCAGCCCCACATGCAACTGGACCCTCCGGGTTCGCTCTTTCACAGCAACCCTAAATATTACCCTAGCCAGCATGGCAGAAGACTGAAAACTCGGGCCACAGAAAACGCGTTAAAAGCCCCATTCGCCCATCCAAAAGTGCCCCCAGAGGAAGGCTTTGGGTACAACTGAACTCCCCAGGGGTGCGCTTATGCAGCCCCAAATGCAACTGGACCTTGCGGGTTCGCTGTTTCCGAGCAACCCTAAATATAACACTAGCCAGCATGGGAGACGACTGAAAACTCGAGCCCCAGAATACGCTTTCTGAGCCCCTTTCGCCCATCCAAGGGTCCCCCCAAAGGAAGGCTTTGGGTACAAGTGAACTCCCCAGGGGAGCCTTTATGCAGCCCGACATGCAACTGGACCCTCCGGGTTCACTCTTTCACCACAAGCCTAAATATAGCTCTTGGCGGAATGGGAGAAGACTGAAAAAGCGGGCCTCAGAAAACGCATTGCGATTCCCCTTGGACCATCCAAAAGTGCCCCCAAAGGAAGGCTTTGGGTAGAAGTGAACTCCCCAGGGGAGCCTTTATGCAGCCCCACATGCAACTGGACCCTGCGGGTTCGCTGTTTCCGAGCAACACTAAAAAAAGCCCTAGCATGGGAGACGACTGAAAACTCGGGCCACAGAAAAATAGTTTCAAGCCCTGTTTGGCCATCCAGAAGTGCACCTAAACGAAGGCTTTGGGTAAAACTGAACTCCCCAGGGGAGCCTTTATGCAGCCCCACATGCAACTGGACCCTCCGCGTTCACTCTTTCACCACAAGCCTAAATATTGCCCTCGTCGCAATGGGAGAAGACTGAAAAAGCGGGCCTCAGAAAACGCATTGCGATTCCCCTTGGACCATCCAAAAGTGCCCCCAAAGGACGGCTTTGGGTACAAGTGAACTCCCCAGGGGAGCCTTTATGCAGCCCCACATGCAACTGGACCCTCCGTATTCGCTCTTTCACAGCAACCCTAAATATAACTCTGGCCCGCATAACAGACGACTGAAAAATCGGGTCCCAGAAAACGCGTTAAAAGCCCCATTCGCCCATCCAAAAGTGCCCCCAGAGGAAGGCTTTGGGTACAAGTGAACTCCCCATGGGAGCCTTTATGCAGCCCCACATGCAACTGGAACCTCCTTGTTCGCTGTTTACGAGAAACCCTAAATATAACCCTAACCAGCATGGAGAAGACTGAAAACTCGGGCCACAGAAAAAGGGTTTCAAGCCCCATTCACCCATCCAGAAGTGCCCCCAGAGGAAGGCTTTGGGTACAAGTGAACTCCCCAGGGGAGCCTTTATGCAGCCCCACATGCAACTGGACCCTCCGGGTTCGCTCTTTCCGAGCAACCCTAAATATAACACTAGCCAGCATGGCAGAAGACTGAAAACTCGGGCCACAGAAATAGGGTTTAAATCCCCATTCACCCATCCAGAAGTGCCCCCAAAGGAAGGCTTTGGTTACAAGTGAAGTCCCCAGGGGAGCCTTTATGCAGCCCAACATGCAACTGGACCCTCCGGGTTCGCTCTTTCCGAGCAACCCTAAATATAACACTAGCCAGCATGGGAGACGACTAAAAACTCGGGCCCCAGAAAACGCTTTCTGAGCCCCATTCACCCATCCAAAAGTGCCCCCAAAGGAAGGCTTTGGGTACAAGTGAACTCCCCAGGGGAGCCTTTATGCAGCCCCACATGCAACTAGACCCTCCGGGTTCACTCTTTCACCACAAGCCTAAATATAGCCCTTGGCGCAATGGGAGAAGACTGAAAAAGCGGGCCTCAGAAAACGCATTGCGATTCCCCTTGGACCATCCAGAAGTGCCCCCAAAGGAAAGCTTTGGGTACAAGTGAACTCCCCAGGGGAGCCTTTACGCAGCCCCACATGCAACTGGACCCTCCTTATTCGCTCTTTCACAGCAACCCTAAATATATCCCTGGCTCGCATGGCAGACGACTGAAAAATCGGGCCCCAGAAAACGCGTTACAAGTCCGATTCTCCCATCCAGAAGTGCCCCAAAACGAAGGCTTTGGGTACAACTGAAATCCCCAGGGGAGCCTTTATGCAGCCCCACATGCAACTGGACCCTCCGGGTTCGCTGTTTCCGAGCAACCCTAAATATAACACTAGCCAGCATGGCAGAAGACTGAAAACTCGGGCCACAGAAAAAGCATTTCAAGCCCCGTTCACCCATCCAGAAGTGCCCCCAAAGGAAGGCTTTGGGTACAAGTGAACTCCCCAGGGGAGTTTTTACGCAGCCCCACATGGAACTGGACCCTCCGGGTTCGCTGTTTCCGAGCAACCCTTAATATAACCCTAGCCAGCATGGCAGAAGACTGAAAACTCGGGCCACAGAAAAAGAGTTTCAAGCCCCGTTTGCCCATCCAGAAGTGTATCTAAACGAAGGCTTTGGGTAAAACTGAACTCCCCAGGCGAGCCTTTATGCAGCCCCACATGCAACTGGACCCTCCGGGTTCACTCTTTCACCACAAGCCTAAATATAGCCCTCGGCGCAATGGGAGAAGACTGAAAAAGCCGGCCTGAGAAAACGCATTGCGATTCCCCTTGGACCATCCAAAAGTGCCCCCAAAGGAAGGCTTTGGGTACAAGTGAACTCCCCAGGGGAGCCTTTATGCAGCCCCACATGCAACTGGACCCTCCGGGTTCGCTGTTTCCGAGCAACACTAAAAATAACCCTAGCATGGGAGACGACTGAAAACTCGTGCCAGAGAAAAATAGTTTCAAGCCCTGTTTGACCATCCAGAAGTGCACCTAAACGAAGGCTTTGGGTAAAACTGAACTCCCCAGGCGAGCCTTTATGCAGCCCCACATGCAACTGGACCCTCCGGGTTCACTCTTTCACCACAAGCCTAAATATAGCCCTCGTCGCAATGGGAGAATACTGAAAAAGCGGGCCTCAGAAAACGCATTGCGATTCCCTTTGGACCATCCAAAAGTGCCCCCAAAGGAAGGCTTTGGGTACAAGTGAACTCCCCAGGGGAGCCTTTATGCAGCCCAACATGCAACTGGACCCTCCGGGTTCGCTGTTTACGAGCAACCCTAAATATAACACTAGACAGCATGGCAGACGACTGAAAAATCGGGCCCCAGAAAACGCGTTACAAGTCCGATTCTCCCATCCAGAAGTGCCCAAAAACGAAGGCTTTGGGTACAACTGAAATCCCCAGGGGAGCCTTTATGCAGCCCCACATGCAACTGGACCCTGCGGGTTCGCTGTTTCCGAGCAACCCTAAATATAACACTAGCCAGCATGGCAGAAGACTGAAAACTCGGGCCACAGAAAAAGCGTTTCAATCCCCATTCACCCATCCAGAAGTGCCCCCAAACGAAGGCTTTGGGTACAAGTGAACTCCCCAGGGGAGCCTTTATGCAGCTCCACATGCAACTGGAGCCTCCGGGTTCACTCTTTCACCGCAAGCCTAAATATATCCCTCGGCGCAATGGGAGAAGACTGAAAAAGCGGGCCTCAGAAAACGCATTGCGATTCCCCTTGGACCATCCAAAAGTGCCCCCAAAGGAAGGCTTTGGGTACAAGTGAACTCCCCAGGGGAGCCTTTATGCAGCCCCACATGCAACTGGACCCTCCGGGTTCGCTCTTTCCGAGCTACACTAAACATAGCCCTAGCCAGCATGGGAGACGACTGAAAATTCGGGCCCCAGAAAACGCTTTCCGAGCCCCTTTCGCCCATTCAAAAGTGCACCGAGAGGAAGGCTTTGGGTACAAGTGAACTCCCCAGGGGAGCCTTTATGCAGCCCAACATGCAACTGGACCCTCCGGGTTCGCTGTTTACGAGCAACCCTAAATATAACACTAGCCAGCATGGGAGACGACTAAAAACTCGAGCCCCAGAAAAAGCGTTTTAAGCCCCATTCACCCATCCAAAACTGCCCCCAAAGGAAGGCTTTGGGTACAAGTGAACTCCCCAGGGGAGCCTTTATGCAGCCCCACATGCAACTGGACCCTCCGGGTTCGCTCTTTCACAGCAACCCTAAATATTACCCTAGCCAGCATGGCAGAAGACTGAAAACTCGGGCCACAGAAAACGCGTTAAAAGCCCCATTCGCCCATCCAAAAGTGCCCCCAGAGGAAGGCTTTGGGTACAACTGAACTCCCCAGGGGTGCGCTTATGCAGCCCCAAATGCAACTGGACCTTGCGGGTTCGCTGTTTCCGAGCAACCCTAAATATAACACTAGCCAGCATGGGAGACGACTGAAAACTCGAGCCCCAGAATACGCTTTCTGAGCCCCTTTCGCCCATCCAAGGGTCCCCCCAAAGGAAGGCTTTGGGTACAAGTGAACTCCCCAGGGGAGCCTTTATGCAGCCCGACATGCAACTGGACCCTCCGGGTTCACTCTTTCACCACAAGCCTAAATATAGCTCTTGGCGGAATGGGAGAAGACTGAAAAAGCGGGCCTCAGAAAACGCATTGCGATTCCCCTTGGACCATCCAAAAGTGCCCCCAAAGGAAGGCTTTGGGTAGAAGTGAACTCCCCAGGGGAGCCTTTATGCAGCCCCACATGCAACTGGACCCTGCGGGTTCGCTGTTTCCGAGCAACACTAAAAAAAGCCCTAGCATGGGAGACGACTGAAAACTCGGGCCACAGAAAAATAGTTTCAAGCCCTGTTTGGCCATCCAGAAGTGCACCTAAACGAAGGCTTTGGGTAAAACTGAACTCCCCAGGGGAGCCTTTATGCAGCCCCACATGCAACTGGACCCTCCGCGTTCACTCTTTCACCACAAGCCTAAATATTGCCCTCGTCGCAATGGGAGAAGACTGAAAAAGCGGGCCTCAGAAAACGCATTGCGATTCCCCTTGGACCATCCAAAAGTGCCCCCAAAGGACGGCTTTGGGTACAAGTGAACTCCCCAGGGGAGCCTTTATGCAGCCCCACATGCAACTGGACCCTCCGTATTCGCTCTTTCACAGCAACCCTAAATATAACTCTGGCCCGCATAACAGACGACTGAAAAATCGGGTCCCAGAAAACGCGTTAAAAGCCCCATTCGCCCATCCAAAAGTGCCCCCAGAGGAAGGCTTTGGGTACAACTGAACTCCCCAGGGGAGCCTTTACGCAGCCCCACATGCAACTGGAACCTCCTTGTTCGCTGTTTACGAGAAACCCTAAATATAACCCTAACCAGCATGGAGAAGACTGAAAACTCGGGCCACAGAAAAAGGGTTTCAAGCCCCATTCACCCATCCAGAAGTGCCCCCAGAGGAAGGCTTTGGGTACAAGTGAACTCCCCAGGGGAGCCTTTATGCAGCCCCACATGCAACTGGACCCTCCGGGTTCGCTCTTTCCGAGCAACCCTAAATATAACACTAGCCAGCATGGCAGAAGACTGAAAACTCGGGCCACAGAAATAGGGTTTAAATCCCCATTCACCAATCCAGAAGTGCCCCCAAAGGAAGGCTTTGGTTACAAGTGAAGTCCCCAGGGGAGCCTTTATGCAGCCCAACATGCAACTGGACCCTCCGGGTTCGCTCTTTCCGAGCAACCCTAAATATAACACTAGCCAGCATGGGAGACGACTAAAAACTCGGGCCCCAGAAAACGCTTTCTGAGCCCCATTCACCCATCCAAAAGTGCCCCCAAAGGAAGGCTTTGGGTACAAGTGAACTCCCCAGGGGAGCCTTTATGCAGCCCCACATGCAACTAGACCCTCCGGGTTCACTCTTTCACCACAAGCCTAAATATAGCCCTTGGCGCAATGGGAGAAGACTGAAAAAGCGGGCCTCAGAAAACGCATTGCGATTCCCCTTGGACCATCCAGAAGTGCCCCCAAAGGAAAGCTTTGGGTACAAGTGAACTCCCCAGGGGAGCCTTTACGCAGCCCCACATGCAACTGGACCCTCCTTATTCGCTCTTTCACAGCAACCCTAAATATATCCCTGGCTCGCATGGCAGACGACTGAAAAATCGGGCCCCAGAAAACGCGTTACAAGTCCGATTCTCCCATCCAGAAGTGCCCCAAAACGAAGGCTTTGGGTACAACTGAAATCCCCAGGGGAGCCTTTATGCAGCCCCACATGCAACTGGACCCTCCGGGTTCGCTGTTTCCGAGCAACCCTAAATATAACACTAGCCAGCATGGCAGAAGACTGAAAACTCGGGCCACAGAAAAAGCATTTCAAGCCCCGTTCACCCATCCAGAAGTGCCCCCAAAGGAAGGCTTTGGGTACAAGTGAACTTCCCAGGGGAGCCTTTATCGAGCCCCACATGCAACTGGACCCTCCGTATTCGCTCTTTCACAGCAACCCTAAATATAACTCTGGCCCGCATGGCAGACGACTGAAAAATTGGGCCACAGGAAATGCGTTACAAGTCCGATTCTCCCATCCAAAAGTGCCCCCAAAGGAAGGCTTTGGGTACAAGTGAACTCCCCAGGGGAGTTTTTACGCAGCCCCACATGGAACTGGACCCTCCGGGTTCGCTGTTTCCGAGCAACCCTTAATATAACCCTAGCCAGCATGGCAGAAGACTGAAAACACGGGCCACAGAAAAAGAGTTTCAAGCCCCGTTTGCCCATCCAGAAGTGTATCTAAACGAAGGCTTTGGGTAAAACTGAACTCCCCAGGCGAGCCTTTATGCAGCCCCACATGCAACTGGACCCTCCGTATTCGCTCTTTCACAGCAACCCTAAATATAACACTAGCCAGCATGGGAGACGACTAAAAACTCGGGCCCCAGAAAACGCTTTCTGAGCCCCATTCACCCATCCAAAAGTGCCCCCAAAGGAAGGCTTTGGGTACAACTGAACTCCCCAGAGGAGCCTTTATGCAGCCCCACATGCAACTGGACCCTCCTTATTCGCTCTTTCACAGCAACCCTAAATATATCCCTAGACAGCATGGCAGACGACTGAAAAATCGGGCCCCAGAAAACGCGTTACAAGTCCGATTCTCCCATCCAGAAGTGCCCAAAAACGAAGGCTTTGGGTACAACTGAAATCCCCAGGGGAGCCTTTATGCAGCCCCACATGCAACTGGACCCTGCGGGTTCGCTGTTTCCGAGCAACCCTAAATATAACACTAGCCGGCATGGCAGAAGACTGAAAACTCGGGCCACAGAAAAAGCGTTTCAATCCCCATTCACCCATCCAGAAGTGCCCCCAAACGAAGGCTTTGGGTACAAGTGAACTCCCCAGGGGAGCCTTTATGCAGCCCCACATGCAACTGGAGCCTCCGGGTTCACTCTTTCACCGCAAGCCTAAATATATCCCTCGGCGCAATGGGAGAAGACTGAAAAAGCGGGCCTCAGAAAACGCATTGCGATTCCCCTTGGACCATCCAAAAGTGCCCCCAAAGGAAGGCTTTGGGTACAACTGAACTCCCCAGGGGAGCCTTTATGCAGCCCCACATGCAACTGGACCCTCCGGGTTCGCTCTTTCCGAGCTACACTAAACATAGCCCTAGCCAGCATGGGAGACGACTGAAAATTCGGGCCCCAGAAAACGCTTTCCGAGCCCCTTTCGCCCATTCAAAAGTGCACCGAGAGGAAGGCTTTGGGTACAAGTGAACTCCCCAGGGGAGCCTTTACGCAGCCCCACATGCAACTGGACCGTCTGGGTTCGCTGTTTCCGAGCAACCCTAAATATAACCCTAGCCAGCATGGGAGACGACTGAAAACTCGGGCCCCAGAAAAAGCGTTTCAATCCCCATTCACCCATCCAGAAGTGCCCCCAAAGGAAGGCTTTGGGTACAAGTGAACTCCCCAGGGGAGCCTTTACGCAGTCCCACATGCAACTGGACCCTGCGGGTTCGCTGTTTCCGAGCAACCCTAAATATAACCCTGGCCCGAATGGCAGACGACTGAAAAATTGGGCCACAGGAAATGCGTTACAAGTCCGATTCTCCCATCCAGAAGTGCCCCCAAAGGAAGGCTTTGGGTACAAGTGAACTCCCCAGGGGATCCTTTATGCAGCCCCACATGCAACTGGACCCTCCGGGTTCGCTGTTTCCGAGCAACACTAAAAATAGCCCTAGCTTGGGAGACGACTGAAAACTCGTGCCAAAGAAAAATACTTTCAAGCCCCGTTTGGCCATCCAGAAGTGCACCTAAACGAAGGCTTTGGGTAAAACTGAACTCCCCAGGGGAGCCTTTATGCAGCCCCACATGCAACTGGACCCTCCGCGTTCACTCTTTCACCACAAGCCTAAATATAGCCCTCGGCGCAATGGGAGAAGACTGAAAAAGCCGGCCTCAGAAAACGCATTGCGATTCCCCTTGGACCATCCAAAAGTGCCCCCAAAGGAAGGCTTTGGGTACAAGTGAACTCCCCAGGGGAGCCTTTATGCAGCCCCACATGCAACTGGACCCTCCGGGTTCGCTGTTTCCGAGCAACCCTAAATATAACACTAGCCAGCATGGGAGACGACTGAAAACTCGAGGCCCAGAATAAGCTTTCTGAGCCCCTTTCGCCCATCCAAAGTGACCCCAAAGGAAGGCTTTGGGTACAAGTGAACTTCCCAGGGGAGCCTTTATGCAGCCCCACATGCAACTGGAGCCTCCGGGTTCACTCTTTCACCACAAGCCTAAATATAGCCCTAGGCGGAATGGGAGAAGACTGAAAAAGCGGGCCTCAGAAAACTCATTGCGATTCCCCTTGGACCATCCAAAAGTGCCCCCAAAGGAAGGCTTTGGGTACAAGTGAACTCCCCAAGGGAGCCTTTATGCAGCCCCACATGCAACTGGACCCTGCGGGTTCGCTGTTTCCGAGCAACACTAAAAATAGCCCTAGCATGGGAGACGACTGAAAACTCGTGCCAGAGAAAAATAGTTTCAAGCCCCGTTTGGCCATCCAGAAGTGCACCTAAACGAAGGCTTTGGGTAAAACTGAACTCCCCAGGCGAGCCTTTATGCAGCCCCACATGCAACTGGACCCTCCGGGTTCACTCTTTCACCACAAGCCTAAATATAGCCCTCGGCGCAATGGGAGAAGGTTGAAAAAGCGGGCCTCAGAAAACGCATTGCGATTCCCCTTGGACCATCCAAAAGTGCCCCCAAAGGAAGGCTTTGGGTACAAGTGAACTCCCCAGGGGAGCCTTTATGCAGCCCAACATGCAACTGGACCCTCCGGGTTCGCTGTTTACGAGCAACCCTAAATATAACACTAGCCAGCATGGGAGACGACTAAAAACTCGGGCCCCAGAAAACGCTTTCTGAGCCCCATTCACCCATCCAAAAGTGCCCCCAAAGGAAGGCTTTGGGTACAAGTGAACTCCCCAGGGGAGCCTTTATGCAGCCCCACATGCAACTAGACCCTCCGGGTTCACTCTTTCACCACAAGCCTAAATATAGCTCTTGGCGCAATGGGAGAAGACTGAAAAAGCGGGCCTCAGAAAACGCATTGCGATTCCCCTTGGACCATCCAGAAGTGCCCCCAAAGGAAGGCTTTGGGTACAACTGAACTCCCCAGGGGAGCCTTTATGCAGCCCCACATGCAACTGGACCCTCCTTATTCGCTCTTTCACAGCAACCCTAAATATATCCCTAGACAGCATGGCAGACGACTGAAAAATCGGGCCCCAGAAAACGCGTTACAAGTCCGATTCTCCCATCCAGAAGTGCCCCAAAACGAAGGCTTTGGGTACAACTGAAATCCCCAGGGGAGCCTTTATGCAGCCCCACATGCAACTGGACCCTCCGGGTTCGCTGTTTCCGAGCAACCCTAAATATAACACTAGCCAGCATGGCAGAAGACTGAAAACTCGGGCCACAGAAAAAGCGTTTCAATCCCCATTCACCCATCCAGAAGTGCCCCCAAACGAAGGCTTTGGGTGCAACTGAACTCCCCAGGGGAGCCTTTATGCAGCCCCACATGCAACTGGAGCCTCCGGGTTCACTCTTTCACCGCAAGCCTAAATATATCCCTCGGCGCAATGGGAGAAGACTGAAAAAGCGGGCCTCAGAAAACGCATTGCGATTCCCCTTGGACCATCCAAAAGTGCCCCCAAAGGAAGGCTTTGGGTACAACTGAACTCCCCAGGGGAGCCTTTATGCAGCCCCACATGCAACTGGACCCTCCGGGTTCGCTCTTTCCGAGCTACACTAAACATAGCCCTAGCCAGCATGGGAGACGACTGAAAATTCGGGCCCCAGAAAACGCTTTCCGAGCCCCTTTCGCCCATTCAAAAGTGCACCGAGAGGAAGGCTTTGGGTACAAGTGAACTCCCCAGGGGAGCCTTTACGCAGCCCCACATGCAACTGGACCCTCTGGGTTCGCTGTTTCCGAGCAATCCTAAATATAACCCTAGCCAGCATGGGAGACGACTGAAAACTCGGGCCCCAGAAAAAGCGTTTCAATCCCCATTCACCCATCCAGAAGTGCCCCCAAAGGAAGGCTTTGGGTACAAGTGAACTCCCCAGGGGAGCCTTTACGCAGTCCCACATGCAACTGGACCCTGAGGGTTCGCTCTTTAC
Source organism: Anas acuta (assembly GCF_963932015.1). Taxonomy (NCBI): domain Eukaryota; kingdom Metazoa; phylum Chordata; class Aves; order Anseriformes; family Anatidae; genus Anas; species Anas acuta. Next base: position 15,359,029 of record NC_088995.1, read on the forward strand.
GAGCAACACTAAACATAGCTCTAGCCGGCATGGGAGACGACTGAAAACTCGGGCCCCAGAAAAAGCGTTTCAATCCCCATTCACCCATCCAGAAGTGCCCCCAGAGGAAGGCTCTGGGTACAAGTGACTCCCCAGGGGAGCCATTATGCAGCCCCACATGCAAGTGGACCCTCCGGCTTCGCTGTTTCCGAGCAACCCTAAATATATCCCTAGACAGCATGGTAGAAGACTAAAAATTCGGGCCCCAGAAAACGCGTTAGTAGCCCCATTCGCCCATCCAGAAGTGCCCCCAAAGGAAGGCTTTGGGTACAAGTGAACTCACCAGGGGAGCCTTTACGCAGCCCCACATGCAACTGGACCCTCCGGGTTCGCTGTTTCCGAGCAACACTAAAAATAGCCCTAGCTTGGGAGACGACTGAAAACTCGTGCCAAAGAAAAATAGTTTCAAGCCCCGTTTGGCCATCCAGAAGTGCACCTAAACGAAGGCTTTGGGTAAAACTGAACTCCCCAGGCGAGCCTTTATGCAGCCCCACATGCAACTGGACCCTCCGCGTTCACTCTTTCACCACAAGCCTAAATATAGCCCTCGGCGCAATGGGAGAAGACTGAAAAAGCGGGCCTCAGAAAACGCATTGCGATTCCCCTTGGACCATCCAAAAGTGCCCCCAAAGGAAGGCTTTGGGTACAAGTGAACTCCCCAGGGGAGCCTTTATGCAGCCCAACATGCAACTGGACCCTCCGGGTTCGCTCTTTCCGAGCAACCCTAAATATAACACTAGCCAGCATGGGAGACGACTAAAAACTCGGGCCACAGAAAACGCTTTCTGAGCCCCATTCACCCATCCAAAAGTGCCCCCAAAGGAAGGCTTTGGGTACAAGTGAACTCCCCAGGGGAGCCTTTATGCAGCCCCACATGCAACTAGACCCTCCGGGTTCACTCTTTCACCACAAGCCTAAATATAGCTCTTGGCGCAATGGGAGAAGACTGAAAAAGCGGGCCTCAGAAAACGCATTGCGATTCCCCTTGGACCATCCAGAAGTGCCCCCAAAGGAAGGCTTTGGGTACAACTGAACTCCCCAAGGGAGCCTTTATGCAGCCCCACATGCAACTGGACCCTCCTTATTCGCTCTTTCACAGCAACCCTAAATATATCCCTGGCTCGCATGGCAGACGTCTGAAAAATCGGGCCCCAGAAAACGCGTTACAAGTCCGATTCTCCCATCCAGAAGTGCCCCAAAACGAAGGCTTTGGGTACAACTGAAATCCCCAGGGGAGCCTTTATGCAGCCCCACATGCAACTGGACCCTGCAGGTTCGCTGTTTCCGAGCAACCCTAAATATAACACTAGCCGGCATGGCAGAAGACTGAAAACTCGGGCCACAGAAATAGGGTTTAAATCCCCATTCACCCATCCAGAAGTGCCCCCAAACGAAGGCTTTGGGTACAACTGAACTCCCCAGGGGAGCCTTTATGCAGCCCAACATGCAACTGGACCCTCCGGGTTCGCTCTTTCCGAGCAACCCTAAATATAACACTAGCCAGCATGGGAGACGACTAAAAACTCGGGCCCCAGAAAACGCTTTCTGAGCCCCATTCACCCATCCAAAAGTGCCCCCAAAGGAAGGCTTTGGGTACAAGTGAACTCCCCAGGGGAGCCTTTATGCAGCCCCACATGCAACTAGACCCTCCGGGTTCACTCTTTCACCACAAGCCTAAATATAGCCCTTGGCGCAATGGGAGAAGACTGAAAAAGCGGGCCTCAGAAAACGCATTGCGATTCCCCTTGGACCATCCAGAAGTGCCCCCAAAGGAAAGCTTTGGGTACAAGTGAACTCCCCAGGGGAGCCTTTACGCAGCCCCACATGCAACTGGACTCTCCTTATTCGCTCTTTCTCAGCAACCCTAAATATATCCCTGGCTCGCATGGCAGACGACTGAAAAATCGGGCCCCAGAAAACGCGTTACAAGTCCGATTCTCCCATCCAGAAGTGCCCCAAAACGAAGGCTTTGGGTACAACTGAACTCCCCAGGGGAGCCTTTATGCAGCCCAACATGCAACTGGACCCTCCGGGTTCGCTCTTTCCGAGCAACCCTAAATATAACACTAGCCAGCATGGGAGACGACTAAAAACTCGGGCCCCAGAAAACGCTTTCTGAGCCCCATTCACCCATCCAAAAGTGCCCCCAAAGGAAGGCTTTGGGTACAAGTGAACTCCCCAGGGGAGCCTTTATGCAGCCCCACATGCAACTAGACCCTCCGGGTTCACTCTTTCACCACAAGCCTAAATATAGCCCTTGGCGCAATGGGAGAAGACTGAAAAAGCGGGCCTCAGAAAACGCATTGCGATTCCCCTTGGACCATCCAGAAATGCCCCCAAAGGAAAGCTTTGGGTACAAGTGAACTCCCCAGGGGAGCCTTTACGCAGCCCCACATGCAACTGGACCCTCCTTATTCGCTCTTTCTCAGCAACCCTAAATATATCCCTGGCTCGCATGGCAGACGACTGAAAAATCGGGCCCCAGAAAACGCGTTACAAGTCCGATTCTCCCATCCAGAAGTGCCCCAAAACGAAGGCTTTGGGTACAACTGAAATCCCCAGGGGAGCCTTTATGCAGCCCCACATGCAACTGGACCCTCCGGGTTCGCTGTTTCCGAGCAACCCTAAATATAACACTAGCCAGCATGGCAGAAGACTGAAAACTCGGGCCACAGAAAAAGCATTTCAAGCCCCGTTCACCCATCCAGAAGTGCCCCCAAAGGAAGGCTTTGGGTACAAGTGAACTTCCCAGGCGAGCCTTTATCGAGCCCCACATGCAACTGGACCCTCCGTATTCGCTCTTTCACAGCAACCCTAAATATAACTCTGGCCCGCATGGCAGACGACTGAAAAATTGGGCCACAGGAAATGCGTTACAAGTCCGATTCTCCCATCCAAAAGTGCCCCCAAAGGAAGGCTTTGGGTACAAGTGAACTCCCCAGGGGAGTTTTTACGCAGCCCCACATGGAACTGGACCCTCCGGGTTCGCTGTTTCCGAGCAACCCTTAATATAACCCTTGCCAGCATGGCAGAAGACTGAAAACACGGGCCACAGAAAAAGAGTTTCAAGCCCCGTTTGCCCATCCAGAAGTGTATCTAAACGAAGGCTTTGGGTAAAACTGAACTCCCCAGGGGAGCCTTTATGCAGCCCCACATGCAACTGGACCCTCCGTATTCGCTCTTTCACAGCAACCCTAAATATAACACTAGCCAGCATGGGAGACGACTAAAAACTCGGGCCCCAGAAAACGCTTTCTGAGCCCCATTCACCCATCCAAAAGTGCCCCCAAAGGAAGGCTTTGGGTACAACTGAACTCCCCAGGGGAGCCTTTATGCAGCCCCACATGCAACTGGACCCTCCTTATTCGCTCTTTCACAGCAACCCTAAATATATCCCTAGACAGCATGGCAGACGACTGAAAAATCGGGCCCCAGAAAACGCGTTACAAGTCCGATTCTCCCATCCAGAAGTGCCCAAAAACGAAGGCTTTGGGTACAACTGAAATCCCCAGGGGAGCCTTTATGCAGCCCCACATGCAACTGGACCCTGCGGGTTCGCTGTTTCCGAGCAACCCTAAATATAACACTAGCCAGCATGGCAGAAGACTGAAAACTCGGGCCACAGAAAAAGCGTTTCAATCCCCATTCACCCATCCAGAAGTGCCCCCAAACGAAGGCTTTGGGTACAAGTGAACTCCCCAGGGGAGCCTTTATGCAGCCCCACATGCAACTGGAGCCTCCGGGTTCACTCTTTCACCGCAAGCCTAAATATATCCCTCGGCGCAATGGGAGAAGACTGAAAAAGCGGGCCTCAGAAAACGCATTGCGATTCCCCTTGGACCATCCAAAAGTGCCCCCAAAGGAAGGCTTTGGGTACAACTGAACTCCCCAGGGGAGCCTTTATGCAGCCCCACATGCAACTGGACCCTCCGGGTTCGCTCTTTCCGAGCTACACTAAACATAGCCCTAGCCAGCATGGGAGACGACTGAAAATTCGGGCCCCAGAAAACGCTTTCCGAGCCCCTTTCGCCCATTCAAAAGTGCACCGAGAGGAAGGCTTTGGGTACAAGTGAACTCCCCAGGGGAGCCTTTACGCAGCCCCACATGCAACTGGACCGTCTGGGTTCGCTGTTTCCGAGCAACCCTAAATATAACCCTAGCCAGCATGGGAGACGACTGAAAACTCGGGCCCCAGAAAAAGCGTTTCAATCCCCATTCACCCATCCAGAAGTGCCCCCAAAGGAAGGCTTTGGGTACAAGTGAACTCCCCAGGGGAGCCTTTACGCAGTCCCACATGCAACTGGACCCTGCGGGTTCGCTCTTTACGAGCAACACTAAACATAGCTCTAGCCGGCATGGGAGACGACTGAAAACTCGGGCCACAGAAAAAGCGTTTCAATCCCCATTCACCCATCCAGAAGTGCCCCCAGAGGAAGGCTCTGGGTACAAGTGACTCCCCAGGGGAGCCATTATGCAGCCCCACATGCAAGTGGACCCTCCGGCTTCGCTGTTTCCGAGCAACCCTAAATATATCCCTAGACAGCATGGTAGAAGACTAAAAATTCGGGCCCCAGAAAACGCGTTAAAAGCCCCATTCGCCCATCCAGAAGTGCCCCCAAAGGAAGGCTTTGGGTACAAGTGAACTCACCAGGGGAGCCTTTACGCAGCCCCACATGCAACTGGACCCTCCGGGTTCGCTGTTTCCGAGCAACACTAAAAATAGCCCTAGCATGGGAGACGACTGAAAACTCGTGCCAAAGAAAAATAGTTTCAAGCCCCGTTTGGCCATCCAGAAGTGCACCTAAACGAAGGCTTTGGGTAAAACTGAACTCCCCAGGGGAGCCTTTATGCAGCCCCACATGCAACTGGACCCTCCGCGTTCACTCTTTCACCACAAGCCTAAATATAGCCCTCGGCGCAATGGGAGAAGACTGAAAAAGCGGGCCTCAGAAAACGCATTGCGATTCCCCTTGGACCATCCAAAAGTGCCCCCAAAGGAAGGCTTTGGGTACAAGTGAACTCCCCAGGGGAGCCTTTATGCAGCCCAACATGCAACTGGACCCTCCGGGTTCGCTGTTTCCGAGCAACCCTAAATATAACACTAGCCAGCATGGGAGACGACTAAAAACTCGGGCCACAGAAAACGCTTTCTGAGCCCCATTCACCCATCCAAAAGTGCCCCCAAAGGAAGGCTTTGGGTACAAGTGAACTCCCCAGGGGAGCCTTTATGCAGCCCCACATGCAACTAGACCCTCCGGGTTCACTCTTTCACCACAAGCCTAAATATAGCTCTTGGCGCAATGGGAGAAGACTGAAAAAGCGGGCCTCAGAAAACGCATTGCGATTCCCCTTGGACCATCCAGAAGTGCCCCCAAAGGAAGGCTTTGGGTACAACTGAACTCCCCAAGGGAGCCTTTATGCAGCCCCACATGCAACTGGACCCTCCTTATTCGCTCTTTCACAGCAACCCTAAATATATCCCTAGACAGCATGGCAGACGACTGAAAAATCGGGCCCCAGAAAACGCGTTACAAGTCCGATTCTCCCATCCAGAAGTGCCCCAAAACGAAGGCTTTGGGTACAACTGAAATCCCCAGGGGAGCCTTTATGCAGCCCCACATGCAACTGGACCCTGCGGGTTCGCTGTTTCCGAGCAACCCTAAATATAACACTAGCCAGCATGGCAGAAGACTGAAAACTCGGGCCACAGAAATAGGGTTTAAATCCCCATTCACCCATCCAGAAGTGCCCCCAAACGAAGGCTTTGGGTACAACTGAACTCCCCAGGGGAGCCTTTATGCAGCCCAACATGCAACTGGACCCTCCGGGTTCGCTCTTTCCGAGCAACCCTAAATATAACACTAGCCAGCATGGGAGACGACTAAAAACTCGGGCCCCAGAAAACGCTTTCTGAGCCCCATTCACCCATCCAAAAGTGCCCCCAAAGGAAGGCTTTGGGTACAAGTGAACTCCCCAGGGGAGCCTTTATGCAGCCCCACATGCAACTAGACCCTCCGGGTTCACTCTTTCACCACAAGCCTAAATATAGCCCTTGGCGCAATGGGAGAAGACTGAAAAAGCGGGCCTCAGAAAACGCATTGCGATTCCCCTTGGACCATCCAGAAGTGCCCCCAAAGGAAGGCTTTGGGTACAACTGAACTCCCCAGGGGAGCCTTTATGCAGCCCCACATGCAACTGGACCCTCCGGGTTCGCTCTTTCCGAGCTACACTAAACATAGCCCTAGCCAGCATGGGAGACGACTGAAAATTCGGGCCCCAGAAAACGCTTTCCGAGCCCCTTTCGCCCATTCAAAAGTGCACCGAGAGGAAGGCTTTGGGTACAAGTGAACTCCCCAGGGGAGCCTTTACGCAGCCCCACATGCAACTGGACCCTCTGGGTTCGCTGTTTCCGAGCAACCCTAAATATAACCGTAGCCAGCATGGGAGACGACTGAAAACTCGGGCCCCAGAAAAAGCGTTTCAATCCCCATTCACCCATCCAGAAGTGCCCCCAAAGGAAGGCTTTGGGTACAAGTGAACTCCCCAGGGGAGCCTTTACGCAGTCCCACATGCAACTGGACCCTGCGTGTTCGCTGTTTCCGAGCAACCCTAAATATAACCCTGGCCCGAATGGCAGACGACTGAAAAATTGGGCCACAGGAAATGCGTTACAAGTCCGATTCTCCCATCCAGAAGTGCCCCCAAAGGAAGGCTTTGGGTACAAGTGAACTCCCCAGGGGATCCTTTATGCAGCCCCACATGCAACTGGACCCTCCGGGTTCGCTGTTTCCGAGCAACACTAAAAATAGCCCTAGCTTGGGAGACGACTGAAAACTCGTGCCAAAGAAAAATACTTTCAAGCCCCGTTTGGCCATCCAGAAGTGCACCTAAACGAAGGCTTTGGGTAAAACTGAACTCCCCAGGGGAGCCTTTATGCAGCCCCACATGCAACTGGACCCTCCGCGTTCACTCTTTCACCACAAGCCTAAATATAGCCCTCGGCGCAATGGGAGAAGACTGAAAAAGTGGGCCTCAGAAAAAGCATTGCGATTCCCCTTGGACCATCCAAAAGTGCCCCCAAAGGAAGACTTTGGGTACAAGTAAACTCCCCAGGGGAGCCTTTATGCAGCCCCACATGCAACTGGACCCTCCGGGTTCGCTGTTTCCGAGCAACCCTAAATATAACACTAGCCAGCATGGGAGACGACTGAAAACTCGGGGCCCAGAATAAGCTTTCTGAGCCCCTTTCGCCCATCCAAAGTGACCCCAAAGGAAGGCTTTGGGTACAAGTGAACTTCCCAGGGGAGCCTTTATGCAGCCCCACATGCAACTGGAGCCTCCGGGTTCACTCTTTCACCACAAGCCTAAATATAGCCCTAGGCGGAATGGGAGAAGACTGAAAAAGCGGGCCTCAGAAAACTCATTGCGATTCCCCTTGGACCATCCAAAAGTGCCCCCAAAGGAAGGCTTTGGGTACAAGTGAACTCCCCAAGGGAGCCTTTATGCAGCCCCACATGCAACTGGACCCTGCGGGTTCGCTGTTTCCGAGCAACACTAAAAATAGCCCTAGCATGGGAGACGACTGAAAACTCGTGCCAGAGAAAAATAGTTTCAAGCCCCGTTTGGCCATCCAGAAGTGCACCTAAACGAAGGCTTTGGGTAAAACTGAACTCCCCAGGCGAGCCTTTATGCAGCCCCACATGCAACTGGAACCTCCGGGTTCACTCTTTCACCACAAGCCAAAATATAGCCCTCGGCGCAATGGGAGAAGGTTGAAAAAGCGGGCCTCAGAAAACGCGTTGCGATTCCCCTTGGACCATCCCAAAGTGCCCCCAAAGGAAGGCTTTGGGTACAAGTGAACTCCCCAGGGGAGCCTTTACGCAGCCCCACATGCAACTGGACCCTCCGGGTTCGCGGTTTACGAGCAACCCTAAATATAACACTAGCCAGCATGGGAGACGACTAAAAACTCGGGCCCCAGAAAACGCTTTCTGAGCCCCATTCACCCATCCAAAAGTGCCCCCAAAGGAAGGCTTTGGGTACAAGTGAACTCCCCAGGGGAGCCTTTATGCAGCCCCACATGCAACTAGACCCTCCGGGTTCACTCTTTCACCACAAGCCTAAATATACCTCTTGGCGCAATGGGAGAAGACTGAAAAAGCGGGCCTCAGAAAACGCATTGCGATTCCCCTTGGACCATCCAGAAGTGCCCCCAAAGGAAGGCTTTGGGTACAACTGAACTCCCCAGGGGAGCCTTTATGCAGCCCCACATGCAACTGGACCCTCCTTATTCGCTCTTTCACAGCAACCCTAAATATATCCCTAGACAGCATGGCAGACGTCTGAAAAATCGGGCCCCAGAAAACGCGTTACAAGTCCGATTCTCCCATCCAGAAGTGCCCAAAAACGAAGGCTTTGGGTACAACTGAAATCCCCAGGGGAGCCTTTATGCAGCCCCACATGCAACTGGACCCTCCGGGTTCGCTGTTTCCGAGCAACCCTAAATATAACACTAGCCAGCATGGCAGAAGACTGAAAACTCGGGCCACAGAAAAAGCGTTTCAATCCCCATTCACCCATCCAGAAGTGCCCCCAAACGAAGGCTTTGGGTGCAACTGAACTCCCCAGGGGAGCCTTTATGCAGCCCCACATGCAACTGGAGCCTCCGGGTTCACTCTTTCACCGCAAGCCTAAATATATCCCTCGGCGCAATGGGAGAAGACTGAAAAAGCGGGCCTCAGAAAACGCATTGCGATTCCCCTTGGACCATCCAAAAGTGCCCCCAAAGGAAGGCTTTGGGTACAACTGAACTCCCCAGGGGAGCCTTTATGCAGCCCCACATGCAACTGGACCCTCCGGGTTCGCTCTTTCCGAGCTACACTAAACATAGCCCTAGCCAGCATGGGAGACGACTGAAAATTCGGGCCCCAGAAAACGCTTTCCGAGCCCCTTTCGCCCATTCAAAATTGCACCGAGAGGAAGGCTTTGGGTACAAGTGAACTCCCCAGGGGAGCCTTTACGCAGCCCCACATGCAACTGGACCCTCTGGGTTCGCTGTTTCCGAGCAATCCTAAATATAACCCTAGCCAGCATGGGAGACGACTGAAAACTCGGGCCCCAGAAAAAGCGTTTCAATCCCCATTCACCCATCCAGAAGTGCCCCCAAAGGAAGGCTTTGGGTACAAGTGAACTCCCCAGGGGAGCCTTTACGCAGTCCCACATGCAACTGGACCCTGCGGGTTCGCTCTTTACGAGCAACACTAAACATAGCTCTAGCCGGCATGGGAGACGACTGAAAACTCGGGCCACAGAAAAAGCGTTTCAATCCCCATTCACCCATCCAGAAGTGCCCCCAGAGGAAGGCTCTGGGTACAAGTGACTCCCCAGGGGAGCCATTATGCAGCCCCACATGCAAGTGGACCCTCCGGCTTCGCTGTTTCCGAGCAACCCTAAATATATCCCTAGACAGCATGGTAGAAGACTAAAAATTCGGGCCCCAGAAAACGCGTTAGTAGCCCCATTCGCCCATCCAGAAGTGCCCCCAAAGGAAGGCTTTGGGTACAAGTGAACTCACCAGGGGAGCCTTTACGCAGCCCCACATGCAACTGGACCCTCCGGGTTCGCTGTTTCCGAGCAACACTAAAAATAGCCCTAGCTTGGGAGACGACTGAAAACTCGTGCCAAAGAAAAATAGTTTCAAGCCTCGTTTGGCCATCCAGAAGTGCACCTAAACGAAGGCTTTGGGTAAAACTGAACTCCCCAGGGGAGCCTTTATGCAGCCCCACATGCAACTGGACCCTCCGCGTTCACTCTTTCACCACAAGCCTAAATATAGCCCTCGGCGCAATGGGAGAAGACTGAAAAAGCGGGCCTCAGAAAACGCATTGCGATTCCCCTTGGACCATCCAAAAGTGCCCCCAAAGGAAGGCTTTGGGTACAACTGAACTCCCCAGGGGAGCCTTTATGCAGCCCCACATGCAACTGGACCCTCCGGGTTCGCTGTTTCCGAGCAACCCTAAGTATAACACTAGCCAGCATGGGAGACGTCTAAAAACTCGGGCCACAGAAAACGCTTTCTGAGCCCCATTCACCCATCCAAAAGTGCCCCCAAAGGAAGGCTTTGGGTACAAGTGAACTCCCCAGGGGAGCCTTTATGCAGCCCCACATGCAACTAGACCCTCCGGGTTCACTCTTTCACCACAAGCCTAAATATAGCTCTTGGCGCAATGGGAGAAGACTGAAAAAGCGGGCCTCAGAAAACGCATTGCGATTCCCCTTGGACCATCCAGAAGTGCCCCCAAAGGAAGGCTTTGGGTACAACTGAACTCCCCAAGGGAGCCTTTATGCAGCCCCACATGCAACTGGACCCTCCTTATTCGCTCTTTCACAGCAACCCTAAATATATCCCTGGCTCGCATGGCAGACGTCTGAAAAATCGGGCCCCAGAAAACGCGTTACAAGTCCGATTCTCCCATCCAGAAGTGCCCCAAAACGAAGGCTTTGGGTACAACTGAAATCCCCAGGGGAGCCTTTATGCAGCCCCACATGCAACTGGACCCTGCGGGTTCGCTGTTTCCGAGCAACCCTAAATATAACACTAGCCAGCATGGCAGAAGACTGAAAACTCGGGCCACAGAAAAAGCGTTTCAATCCCCATTCACCCATCCAGAAGTGCCCCCAAAGGAAGGCTTTGGGTACAACTGAACTTCCCAGGGGAGCCTTTATGCAGCCCCACATGCAACTGGACCCTCCGGGTTCACTCTTTCACCGCAAGCCTAAATGTAGCCCTCGGCGCAATGGGAGAAGACTGAAAAAGCGGGCCTCAGAAAACGCATTGCGATTCCCCTTAGACCATCCAAAAGTGCCCCCAAAGGAAGGCTTTGGGTACAAGTGAACTCCCCAAGGGAGCCTTTACGCAGTCCCACATGCAACTGGACCCTTAGGGTTCGCTCTTTACGAGCAACACTAAACATAGCTCTAGCCGGCATGGGAGACGACTGAAAGCTCGGGTCCCAGAAAACGCTTTCCGAGCACCTTTCGCCCATTCAAAAGTGCCCCCAGAGGAAGGCTCTGGGTACAAGTGACTCCCCAGGGGAGCCATTATGCAGCCCCACATGCAAGTGGACCCTCCGGCTTCGCTGTTTCCGAGCAACCCTAAATATATCCCTAGACAGCATGGTAGAAGACTAAAAATTCGGGCCCCAGAAAACGCGTTAGTAGCCCCATTCGCCCATCCAGAAGTGCCCCCAAAGGAAGGCTTTGGGTACAACTGAACTCCCCAGGGGAGCCTTTATGCAGCCCAACATGCAACTGGACCCTCCGGGTTCGCTCTTTCTAAGCAACACTAAACATAGCCCTAGGCGGCATGGGAGACGACTGAAAACTCGGGCCCCAGAAAACGCTTTCCGAGCCCCTTTCGCCCATTCAGAAGTGCCCCCAAAGGAAGGCTTTGGGTACAAGTGAACTCCCCAGGGGAGCCTTTACGCAGCCCCACATGCAACTGGACCCTCCGGGTTCACTGTTTCCGAGCAACCCTAAATATAACCTTAGCCGGCATGGGAGAAGACTGAAAAATCGGGCCACAGAAAAAGCGTTTCAAGCCTAATTCGCCCATCCAGAAGTTCCCCCAAAGGAAGGCTTTGGGTACAACTGAACTCCCCAGGGGAGCCTTTATGCAGCCCCACATGCAACTGGACCCTCCGGGTTCACTCTTTCACCGCAAGCCTATATATAGCCCTGGGCGCAATGGGAGAAGACTGAAAAAGCGGGCCTCAGAAAACGCACTGCAATTCCCCTTGGACCATCCAAAAGTGCCCCCAAAGGAAGGCTTTGGGTACAAGTGAACTCGCCAAGGGAGCCTTTATGCAGCCCCACATGCAACTGGACCCTCCGGGTTCGCTCTTTCCGAGCAACACTAAACATAGCCCTAGCCAGCATGGCAGACGACTGAAAACTCGGGCCTCAGAAAACGCATTCCGAGCCCCTTTCGCCCATTCAAAAGTGCCCCCAGATGAAGGCTTTCGGTACAAGTGAACTCCCCAGGGGAGCCTTTATGCAGCCCAACATGCAACTGGACCCTGCGGGTTCGCTGTTTCCGAGCAACCCTAAATATAACACTAGCCAGCATGGGAGACGACTAAAAACTCGGGCCCCAGAAAACGCTTTCTGAGCCCCATTCACCCATCCAAAAGTGCCCCCAAAGGAAGGCTTTGGGTCCAAGTGAACTCCCCAGGGGAGCCTTTATGCAGCCCCACATGCAACTAGACCCTCCGGGTTCACTCTTTCACCACAAGCCTAAATATAGCCCTTGGCGCAATGGGAGAAGACTGAAAAAGCGGGCCTCAGAAAACGCATTGCGATTCCCCTTGGACCATCCAGAAGTGCCCCCAAAGGAAGGCTTTGGGTACAGCTGAACTCCCCAAGGGAGCCTTTATGCAGCCCCACATGCAACTGGACCCTCCGGCTTCGCTGTTTCCGAGCAACCCTAAATATATCCCTAGACAGCATGGTAGAAGACTGAAAATTCGGGCCCCAGAAAACGCTTTAGTAGCCCCTTTCGCCCATCCAGAAGTGCCCCCAAAGGAAGGCTTTGGGTACAAGTGAACTCACCAGGGGAGCCTTTACGCAGCCCCACATGCAACTGGACCCTCCGTGTTCACTGTTTACGAGCAACTGTAAATATAACACTAGCCAGCATGGGAGACGACTGAAAACTCGGGCCCCAGAAAAAGCGTTTCAAGCCCCATTCACCCATCTAAAAGTGCCCCCAAAGTCAGGCTTTGGGTACAACTGAACTCCCCAGGGGAGCCTTTATGCAGCCCCACATGCAACTGGAGCCTCCGCGTTCACTCTTTCACCGCAAGCCTAAATATAGCCCTCGGCGCAATGGGAGAAGACTGAAAAAGCGGGCCTCAGAAAACGCATTGCGATTCCCCTAGGACCATTGAAAAGTGCCCCCAAAGGAAGGCTTTGGGTACAACTGAACTCCCCAGGGGAGCCTTTATGCAGCCCCACATGCAACTGGACCCTCCGGGTTCGCTCTTTCTAAGCAACACTAAACATAGCCCTAGGCGGCATGGGAGACGACTGAAAACTCGGGCCCCAGAAAACGCTTTCCGAGCCCCTTTCGCCCATTCAAAAGTGCCCCCAAAGGAAGGCTTTGGGTACAAGTGAACTCCCCAGGGGAGCCTTTACGTAGCCCCACATGCAACTGGACCCTCCGGGTTCACTGTTTCCGAGCAACCCTAAATATAACCCTAGCCGGCATGGGAGAAGACTGAAAACTCGGGCCACAGAAAAAGCGTTTCAATCCCCATTCACTCATCCAGAAGTGCCCCGAAAGGAAGGCTTTGGGTACAAGTGAACTTCCCAGGGGAGCCTTTATGCAGCCCCACATGCAACTGGACCCTCCGTATTCGCTCTTTCACAGCAACCCTAAATATAACCCTGGCCCGCATGGCAGACGACTGAAAAATCGGGCCCCAGAAAATGCGTTACAAGTCCGATTCTCCCATCCAAAAGTGCCTCCAAAGGAAGGTTTTGGGTACAAGTGAACTCCCCAGGGGAGTCTTTACGCAGCCCCACATGGAACTGAACCCTCCGGGTTCGCTGTTTCCGAGCAACCCTTAATATAACCCTAGCCAGCATGGCAGAAGATTGAAAACTCGGGCCACAGAAAAAGCGTTTCAAGCCCCATTCCACCATCCAGAAGTGCCCCCAAAGGAAGGCTTTGGGTACAAGTGAACTCGCCAAGGGAGCCTTTATGCAGCCCCACATGCAACTGGACCCTCCGGGTTCGCTCTTTCCGAGCAACACTAAACATAGCCCTAGCCAGCATGCCAGACGACTGAAAACTCGGGCCTCAGAAAACGCATTCCGAGCCCCTTTCGCCCATTCAAATGTGCCCCCAGATGAAGGCTTTGGGTACAAGTGAACTCCCCAGGGGAGCCTTTACGCAGCCCCCCATGCAATTGGACCCTCCGTGTTCGCTGTTTACGAGAAACCCTAAATATAACCCTAGGCAGCATGGTAGAAGACTGAAAACTCGGGCCACAGAAAAAGAGTTTCAAGCCCCGTTCGCCCATCCAAAAATGCCCCCAGAGGAAGGCTTTGGGTACAAGTGAACTCCCCAGGGGAGCCTTTACGCAGCCCCACATGCAACTGGACCCTCCGCGTTCACTCTTTCACCACAAGCCTAAGTATAGCCCTCGGCGCAATGGGAGAAGAGTGAAAAAGCGGGCCCCAGAAAACGCATTTCGATTCCCTTTGGACCATCCAAAAGTGCTCCCAAAGGAAGGCTTTGGGTACAATGAACTCCCCAGGGGAGCCTTTATGCAGCCCCACATGCAACTGGACCCTCCGGGTTCGCTGTTTCCGAGCAACCCAAAATATAACACTAGCCAGCATGGAGAAGACTGAAAACTCGGGCCACAGAAAAAGGGTTTCAAGCCCCATTCACCCATCCAGATGTGCCCCCAGAGGAAGGCTTTTGGTAAATCTGAACTCCCCAGGGGAGCCTTTACGCAGCCCCACATGCAACTGGATCCTCCGGGTTCGCTCTCTCTAAGCAACACTAAACATAATCCTAGCCGGCATGGGAGACGACTGAAAACTCGGGCCCCAGAAAACGCTTTCCGAGCCCCTTTCGTACATTCAAAAGTGCCCCCAAAGGAAGGCTTTGGGTACAAGTGAACTCCCCAGGGGAGCCTTTATGCAGCCCCACATGCAACTGGAACCTCCGGGTTCGCTGTTTCCGAGCAACCCTTAATATAACCCTAGCCAGCATGGCAGAAAACTGAAAACTCGGGCCACAGAAAATGCGTTTCAAGCCCCATTCCACCATTCAGAAATGCCCCCAAAGGAAGGCTTTGGGTACAAGTGAACTCCCCAGGGGAGCCTTTATGCAGCCCCACATGCAACTGGACCCTCCGGGTTCGCTGTTTCCGAGCAACAGTAAACATAGCCCTAGCCGGCATGGGAGACGACGGAAAAATCGGGCCTCAGAAAACGTTTTCCGAGCCCCTTTCGCCCATTCAAAAGTGCCCCCAGAGGAAGGCTTTGGGTACATGTGAACTCCCCAGGGGAGCCTTTACGCAGCCCCACATGCAACTGGACCATGCTGGTTCGCTGTTTACGAGAAACCCTAAATATAACCCTAGCCAGCACGGCAGAAGACTGAAAACTCGGGCCCCAGAAAACGCGTTACAAGCCCCATTCGCCCATCCAAAAGTGCCCCCAGAGGAAGGCTTTGGGTACAACTGAACTCCCCAGGGGAGCCTTTATGCAGCCCCACATGCAACTGGACCCTCCGGGTTCGCTCTTTCACAGCAAACCTAAATATAACCCTGGCCCGCATGGCAGACGACTGAAAACTCGTGCCCCAGAAAATGCGCTAAAAGCCCCATTAGCCCATCCGGAAGTGCCCCCAAAGGAAGGCTTTGGGTAAAAGTGAACTCCCCAGGGGAGCCTTTATGCAGCCCCACATGCAACTGGACCCTCCGCATTCACTCTTTCACCGCAAGCCTAAATATAGCCCTCAGCGCAATGGGAGAAGACTGAAAAAGCGGGCCTCAGAAAACGCATTGCGATTCCCCTTGGACCATCCAAAAGTGCCCCCAAAGGACGGCTTTGGGTACAACTGAACTCCCCAGGGGAGCCTTTATGCAGCCCCACATGCAACTGGACCCTCCGGGTTCGGTCTTTCCGAGCAACACTAAACATAGCCCTAGCCGGCATGGGAGACGACTGAAAACTCGGGCCCCAGAAAACCTTTTCCGAGCCCCTTTCGACCATTCAAAAGTGCCCCCAGAGGAAGGCTTTGGGTACAAGTGAACTCCCCAGGGGAGCCTTTATGCAGCCCCACATGTAACTGGACCCTCCGTATTCGCTCTTTCACAGCAACCCTATATATAACCCTGGCCTGCATGGCAGAAGACTGAAAACTCGGGCCCCAGAAAACGCGTTACAAGCCCCATTCGCCCATCCAAAAGTGCCCCCAAAGGAAGGCTTTGGGTACATCTGAACTCCCCAGGGGAGCCTTTATGCAGCCCCACATGCAACTGGACCTTCCGCGTTCACTCGTTCACCGCAAGCCTAACTATAGCCCTCGGCGCAATGGGAGAAGACTGAAAAAGCGGGCCTCAGAAAACGCATTGCGATTCCCCTTGGACCATTGAAAAGTGCCCCCAAAGGAAGGCTTTGGGTACATCTAACTTCCCAGGGGAGCCTTTATGCAGCCCCACATGCAACTGGACCCTCCGGGTTTGGTCTTTCCGAGCAACACTAAACATAGCCCTAGCCGGCATGGGAGACGACTGAAAACTCGGGCCCCAGAAAACGTTTTCCGAGCCCCTTTCGCACATTCAAAAGAGCCCCCAGAGGAAGGCTTTGGGTACAAGTGAACTCCCCAGGGGAGCCTTTACGCAGCCCCACATGCAACTGGACCCTCTGGGTTCGCTGTTTCCGAGCAACCCTTAATATAACCCTAGCCAGCATGGCAGAAGACTGAAAACTCGGGCCCCAGAAAAAGAGTTTCAAGCCCCGTTCGCCCATCCAGAAGTGCACCTAAACGAAGGCTTTGGGTAAAAGTGAACTCCCCAGGCGAGCCTTTATGCAGCCCCACATGCAACTGGACCCTCCGCGTTCACTCTTTCACCACAAGCCTAAATATATCTCTCGGCACAATGGGAGAAGACTGAAAAAGCGGGCCTCAGAAAACGCATTTCGATTCCCCTTGGACCATCCCAAAGTGCCCCCAAAGGAAGGCTTTGGGTACAAGTGAACTCCCCAGGGGAGCCTTTATGCAGCCCCACATGCAACTGGACCCTCCGCATTCACTCTTTCACCGCAAGCCTAAATATAGCCCTCGGCGCAATGGGAGACGACTGAAAAAGCGGGCCTCAGAAAACGCATTGCGATTCCCCTTGGACCATCCAAAAGTGCCCCCAAAGGACGGCTTTGGGTACAACTGAACTCCCCAGGGGAGCCTTTATGCAGCCCCACATGCAACTGGACCCTCCGGGTTCGGTCTTTCCGAGCAACACTAAACATAGCCCTAGCCGGCATGGGAGACGACTGAAAACTCGGGCCCCAGAAAACCTTTTCCGAGCCCCTTTCGACCATTCAAAAGTGCCCCCAGAGGAAGGCTTTGGGTACAAGTGAACTCCCCAGGGGAGCCTTTATGCAGCCCCACATGTAACTGGACCCTCCGTATTCGCTCTTTCACAGCAACCCTAAATATAACCCTGGCCTGCATGGCAGACGACTGAAAACTCGGGCCCCAGAAAACGCGTTACAAGCCCCATTCGCCCATCCAAAAGTGCCCCCAAAGGAAGGCTTTGGGTACAACTGAACTCCCCAGGGGAGCCTTTATGCAGCCCCACATGCAACTGGACCTTCCGCGTTCACTCGTTCACCGCAAGCCTAACTATAGCCCTCGGCGCAATGGGAGAAGACTGAAAAAGCGGGCCTCAGAAAACGCATTGCGATTCCCCTTGGACCATTGAAAAGTGCCCCCAAAGGAAGGCTTTGGGTACATCTAACTTCCCAGGGGAGCCTTTATGCAGCCCCACATGCAACTGGACCCTCCGGGTTCGCTCTTTCCAAGCAACACTAAACATAGCCCTAGCCGGCATGGGAGACGACTGAAAACTCGGGCCCCAGAAAACGCGTTACAAGCCCCATTCGCCCGTCCAGAAGTGCCCCCAAAGGAAGGCTTTGGGTACAAGTGAACTCCCCAGGGGAGCCTTTATGCAGCCCCACATGCAACTCGACCCTCCGGGTTCGCTCTTTCCGAGCAAAACTAAAAATATCCCTAGCCGGCATGGGAGACGACTGAAAACTCGGGCCACAGAAAAAGTGTTTCAAGCCCCATTCACCCATCCAGAAGTGCCCCCAAAGGAAGGCTTTGGGTACAACTGAACTCCCCAGGGGAGCCTTTATGCAGCCCCACATGCAACTTGACCCTCCGGGTTCGGTCTTTCCGAGCAACACTAAACATAGCCCTAGCCGGCATGGCAGACGACTGAAAACTCGGGCCCCAGAAAACGTTTTCCGAGCCCCTTTCAACCATTCAAAAGTTCCCCCAGAGGAAGGCTTTGGGTACAAGTGAACTCCCCAGGGGAGCCTTTATGCAGCCCCACATGCAACTGGACCCTCCGTATTCGCTCTTTCACAGCAACCCTAAATATAACGCTGGCCTGCATGCAGAAGACTGAAAACTCGGGCCCCAGAAAACGCGTTACAAGCCCCATTCGCCCATCCAAAAGTGCCCCCAAAGGAAGGCTTTGGGTACAACTGAACTCCCCAGGGGAGCCTTTATGCAGCCCCACATGTAACTGGACCCTCCGTATTCGCTCTTTCACAGCAACCCTATATATAACCCTGGCCTGCATGGCAGAAGACTGAAAACTCGGGCCCCAGAAAACGCGTTACAAGCCCCATTCGCCCATCCAAAAGTTCCCCCAAAGGAAGGCTTTGGGTACAACTGAACTCTTCAGGGGAGCCTTTATGCAGCCCCACATGCAACTGGACCTTCCGCGTTCACTCGTTCACCGCAAGACTAACTATAGCCCTCGGCGCAATGGGAGAAGACTGAAAAAGTGGGCCTCAGAAAACGCATTGCGATTCCCCTTGGACCATTGAAAAGTGCCCCCAAAGGAAGGCTTTGGGTACATCTAACTTCCCAGGGGAGCCTTTATGCAGCCCCACATGCAACTGGACCCTCCGGGTTTGGTCTTTCCGAGGAACACTAAACATAGCCCTAGCCGGCATGGGAGACGACTGAAAACTCAAGCCCCAGAAAACGTTTTCCGAGCCCCTTTCGCACATTCAAAAGAGCCCCCAGAGGAAGGCTTTGGGTACAAGTGAACTCCCCAGGGGAGCCTTTACGCAGCCCCACATGCAACTGGACCCTCTGGGTTCGCTGTTTCCGAGCAACCCTTAATATAACCCTAGCCAGCATGGCAGAAGACTGAAAACTCGGGCCCCAGAAAAAGAGTTTCAAGCCCCGTTCGCCCATCCAGAAGTGCACCTAAACGAAGGCTTTGGGTAAAAGTGAACTCCCCAGGCGAGCCTTTATGCAGCCCCACATGCAACTGGACCCTCCGGGTTCACTCTTTCACCACAAGCCTAAATATACCCCTCGGCACAATGGGAGAAGACTGAAAAAGCGGGCCTCAGAAAACGCATTTCGATTCCCCTTGGACCATCCCAAAGTGCCCCCAAAGGAAGGCTTTGGGTACAAGTGAACTCCCCAGGGGAGCCTTTATGCAGCCCCACATGCAACTGGACCCTCCGGGTTCGGTCTTTCCGAGCAACACTAAACATAGCCCTAGCCGGCATGGGAGACGACTGAAAACTCGGGCCCCAGAAAACCTTTTCCGAGCCCCTTTCAACCATTCAAAAGTGCCCCCAGAGGAAGGCTTTGGGTACAAGTGAACTCCCCAGGGGAGCCTTTATGCAGCCCCACATGCAACTGGACCCTCCGTATTAGCTCTTTCACAGCAACCCTAAATATAACCCTGGCCTGCATGGCAGAAGACTGAAAACTCGGGCCCCAGAAAACGCGTTACAAGCCCCATTCGCCCCAAAAGTGCCCCCAAAGGAAGGCTTTGGGTACAACTGAACTCCCCAGGGGAGCCTTTATGCAGCCCCACATGCAACTGGACCTTCCGCGTTCACTCGTTCACCGCAAGCCTAACTATAGCCCTCGGCGCAATGGGAGAAGACTAAAAAAGCGGGCCTCAGAAAACGCATTGCGATTCCCCTTGGACCATTGAAAAGTGCCCCCAAAGGAAGGCTTTGGGTACATCTAACTTCCCAGGGGAGCCTTTATGCAGCCCCACATGCAACTGGACCCTCCGGGTTCGCTCTTTCCAAGCAACACTAAACATAGCCCTAGCCGGCATGGGAGACGACTGAAAACTCGGGCCACAGAAAAAGCGTTTCAAGCCTCATTCACCCATCCAAAAGTGCCCCCAAAGGAAGGCTTTGGGTACAAGTGAACTCCCCAGGGGAGCCTTTATGCAGCCCCACATGCAACTGGACCCTCCGGGTTCGCTGTTTCGCAACCCTTAATATAACACTAGCCGGCATGGGTGACGACCGCATGGGTGACGACTGAAAACTCGAGCCCCAGAAAACGCTTTCTGAGCCCCTTTCGCCCATTCAAAAGTGCCCCCAGAGGAAGGCTTTGGGTACAAGTGAACTCCCCAGGGGAGCCTTTATGCAGCCCCACATGCAACTGGACCCTCCGGGTTCGCTGTTTCCGAGCAACCCTTAATATATCCCTAGCCAGCATGGCAGAAGACTGAAAACTCAGGCCACAGAAAAAGCGTTACAAGCCCCATTCACCCATCCAGAGGTGTCCCAAAAGGAAGGCTTTGGGTACAAGTGAACTCCCCAGGGGAGCCTTTACGCAGCCCCACATGCAACTGGACCCTCCGTGTTCGCTGTTTCCGAGCAACCCTTAATATAACCCTAGCCACACCACTCTAAACCCTCCTCAACTCCCACCGAAAATCGGCTCCAGAAAACGCGTTACAAGTCCGATTCTCCCATCCAAAAGTGCCCCAAAACGAAGGCTTTGGGTACAAGTGAATTCCCCAGGGGAGCCTTTACGCAGCCCCACATGCAACTGGACCCTCCGGGTTCGCTGTTTCCGAGCAACCCTTAGTATAACACCAGCCGGCATGGGAGACGACTGAAAACTCCGGGCCCCAGAAAACGCTTTCTGAGCCCCTTTCGCCCATTCAAAAGTGCCCCCAGAGGAAGGCTTTGGGTACAAGTGGACTCCCCAGGGGAGCCTTTACGCAGCCCCACATGCAACTGGACCCTCCGGGTTCGCTGTTTCCAAACAACACTAAACATAGCCCTAGCCAGCATGGCAGAAGACTGAAAACTCGGGCCACAGAAAAAGCGTTTCAAGCCCCATTCAACCATCCAGATGTGCCCCTAAAGGAAGGCTTTGGGTACAAGTGAACTCCCCAGGGGAGCCTTTACGCAGCCCCACATGCAACTGGACCCTCCGTGTTCGCTCTTTACGAGAAACCCTAAATATAACCCGAGCCAGCATGGTAGAAGACTGAAAACTCGGGCCACAGAAAAGAGTTTCAAAAACCGTTCGCCCCATCCAGATGTGCCCCTAAAGGAAGGCGTTGGGTACAAGTGAACTCCCCAGGGGAGCCTTTATGCAGCCCCACATGCTACTGGACCCTCCGTATTCGCTCTTTCACAGCAACACTAAATATAACCGTGGCCCGCATGGCAGAATACTGAAAAATCGGGCCCCAGAAAACGCTTTCTGAGCCCCTTTCGCCCATCCAAAAGTGCCCCCAAAGGAAGGCTCTGGGTACAAGTGAACTCCCCAGAGGAGCCTTTACGCAGCCCCACATGCAACTGGACCCTCCGGGTTCGCTCTTTCACCGCAAGCCTAAATATAGCCCTTGGCGCAATGGGAGAAGACTGAAAAAGTGGGCCTCAGAAAACGCATTGTGATTCCCCTTGGACCATCCAAAAGTGCCCCCAAAGGAAGACTTTGGGTACATCTGAACTCCCCAGGGCAACCTTTACGCAGCCCCACATGCAACTGGACCCTCCGGGTTCGCTGTTTCCGAGCAACCCTAAATATAACACTAGCCAGCATGGGACACGACTGAAAACTATGGCCCCAGAAAACGCATTTTGAGCCCCTTTCGCCCATTCAAAAGTGCCCCCAGAGGAAGGCTTTGGGTACAAGTGAACTCCCCAGGGGAGCCTTTACGCAGCCCCACATGCAACTGGACCCTCCGTGTTCGCTGTTTCCGAGCAACCCTTTATATATCCCTAGCCACCATGGCAGAAGACTGAAAACTCAGGCCACAGAAAAAGAGTTTCAAGAACAGTTCACCCATCCAGAGGTGCCCCTAAAAAAAGGCTTTGGGTACAACTGAACTCCCCAGGGGAGCCTTTATGCAGCCCCACATGCAACTGGACCCTCCGCGTTCACTCTTTCACCGCAAGCCTAAATATAGCCCTCGGCGCAATGGGAGACGACTGAAAAAGCGGGCCTCAGAAAACGCATTGCGATTCCCCTTGGACCATCCAAAAGTGCCCCCAGAGGGAGGCTTTGGGTACAAGTGAACTCCCCAGGGGAGCCTTTATGCAGCCCCACATGCAACTGGACCCTCCGGGTTCGGTCTTTCCGAGCAACACTAAACATAGCCCTAGCCGGCATGGGAGACGACTGAAAACTCGGGCCCCAGAAAACCTTTTCCGAGCCCCTTTCAACCATTCAAAAGTGCCCCCAGAGGAAGGCTTTGGGTACAAGTGAACTCCCCAGGGGAGCCTTTATGCAGCCCCACATGCAACTGGACCCTCCGTATTAGCTCTTTCACAGCAACCCTAAATATAACCCTGGCCTGCATGGCAGAAGACTGAAAACTCGGGCCCCAGAAAACGCGTTACAAGCCCCATTCGCCCATCCAAAAGTGCCCCCAAAGGAAGGCTTTGGGTACAACTGAACTCCCCAGGGGAGCCTTTATGCAGCCCCACATGCAACTGGACCTTCCGCGTTCACTCGTTCACCGCAAGCCTAACTATAGCCCTCGGCGCAATGGGAGAAGACTAAAAAAGCGGGCCTCAGAAAACGCATTGCGATTCCCCTTGGACGGTACATCTAACTTCCCAGGGGAGCCTTTATGCAGCCCCACATGCAACTGGACCCTCCGGGTTCGCTCTTTCCAAGCAACACTAAACATAGCCCTAGCCGGCATGGAGACGACTGAAAACTCGGGCCACAGAAAAAGCGTTTCAAGCCCCATTCACCCATCCAAAAGTGCCCCCAAAGGAAGGCTTTGGGTACAAGTGAACTCCCCAGGGGAGCCTTTATGCAGCCCCACATGCAACTGGACCCTCCGGGTTCGCTGTTTCCGAGCAACCCTTAATATAACACTAGCCGGCATGGGTGACGACTGAAACTCGAGCCCCAGAAAACGCTTTCTGAGCCCCTTTCGCCCATTCAAAAGTGCCCCCAGAGGAAGGCTTTGGGTACAAGTGAACTCCCCAGGGGAGCCTTTATGCAGCCCCACATGCAACTGGACCCTCCGGGTTCGCTGTTTCCGAGCAACCCTTAATATATCCCTAGCCAGCATGGCAGAAGTCTGAAAACTCAGGCCACAGAAAAAGCGTTACAAGCCCCATTCACCCATCCAGAGGTGTCCCAAAAGGAAGGCTTTGGGTAAAAGTGAACTCCCCAGGGGAGCCTTACGCAGCCCCACATGCAACTGGACCCTCCGTGTTCGCTGTTTCCGAGCAACCCTTAATATAACCCTAGCCAACATGGCAGACGATTGAAAAATCGGGCTCCAGAAAACGCGTTACAAGTCCGATTCTCCCATCCAAAAAGTGCCCCAAAACGAAGGCTTTGGGTACAAGTGAATTCCCCAGGGAGCCTTTACGCAGCCCCACATGCAACTGGACCCTCCGGGTTCGCTGTTTCCGAGCAACCCTTAGTATAACACCAGCCGGCATGGGAGACGACTGAAAACTCGGGCCCCAGAAAACGCTTTCTGAGCCCCTTTCGCCCATTCAAAAGTGCCCCCAGAGGAAGGCTTTGGTACAAGTGGACTCCCCAGGGTAGCCTTTACGCAGCCCCACATGCAACTGGACCCTCCGGGTTCGCTGTTTCCAAACAACACTAAACATAGCCCTAGCCAGCATGGCAGAAGACTGAAAACTCGGGCCACAGAAAAAGCGTTTCAAGCCCCATTCAACCATCCAGATGTGCCCCTAAAGGAAGGCTTTGGGTACAAGTGAACTCCCCAGGGGAGCCTTTACGCAGCCCCACATGCAACTGGACCCTCCGTGTTCGCTCTTTACGAGAAACCCTAAATATAACCCGAGCCAGCATGGTAGAAGACTGAAAACTCGGGCCACAGAAAAAGAGTTTCAAAAACCGTTCGCCCATCCAGATGTGCCCCTAAAGGAAGGCGTTGGGTACAAGTGAACTCCCCAGGGGAGCCTTTATGCAGCCCCACATGCTACTGGACCCTCCGTATTCGCTCTTTCACAGCAACACTAAATATAACCGTGGCCCGCATGGCAGAATACTGAAAAATCGGGCCCCAGAAAACGCTTTCTGAGCCCCTTTCGCCCATCCAAAAGTGCCCCCAAAGGAAGGCTCTGGGTACAAGTGAACTCCCAGAGGAGCCTTTACGCAGCCCCACATGCAACTGGACCCTCCGGGTTCGCTCTTTCACAGCAAGCCTAAATATAGCCCTTGGCGCAATGGGAGAAGACTGAAAAAGTGGGCCTCAGAAAACGCATTGTGATTCCCCTTGGACCATCCAAAAGTGCCCCCAAAGGAAGACTTTGGGT
Organism: Anas acuta; assembly: GCF_963932015.1. Lineage (NCBI taxonomy): Eukaryota > Metazoa > Chordata > Aves > Anseriformes > Anatidae > Anas > Anas acuta. The sequence goes on from NC_088995.1 coordinate 15,383,422, forward strand.
ACATCTGAACTCCCCAGGGCAACCTTTACGCAGCCCCACATGCAACTGGACCCTCCGGGTTCGCTGTTTCCGAGCAACCCTAAATATAACACTAGCCAGGATGGACACGACTGAAAACTATGGCCCCAGAAAACGCATTTTGAGCCCCTTTCGCCCATTCAAAGTGCCCCCAGAGGAAGGCTTGGGTACAAGTGAACTCCCCAGGGGAGCCTTTACGCAGCCCCACATGCAACTGGACCCTCCGTGTTCGCTGTTTCCGAGCAACCCTTTATATATCCCTAGCCACCATGGCAGAAGACTGAAAACTCAGGCCACAGAAAAAGAGTTTCAAGAACAGTTCACCCATCCAGAGGTGCCCCTAAAAAAAGGCTTTGGGTACAACTGAACTCCCCAGGGGAGCCTTTATGCAGCCCCACATGCAACTGGACCCTCCGCGTTCACTCTTTCACCGCAAGCCTAAATATAGCCCTCGGCGCAATGGGAGACGACTGAAAAAGCGGGCCTCAGAAAACGCATTGCGATTCCCCTTGGACCATCCAAAAGTGCCCCCAGAGGGAGGCTTTGGGTACAAGTGAACTCCCCAGGGGAGCCTTATGCAGCCCCACATGCAACTGGACCCTCCGGGTTCGGTCTTTCCGAGCAACACTAAACATAGCCCTAGCCGGCATGGGAGACGACTGAAAACTCGGGCCCCAGAAAACCTTTTCCGAGCCCCTTTCAACCATTCAAAGTGCCCCCAGAGGAAGGCTTTGGGTACAAGTGAACTCCCCAGGGGAGCCTTTATGCAGCCCCACATGCAACTGGACCCTCCGTATTAGCTCTTTCACAGCAACCCTAAATATAACCCTGGCCTGCATGGCAGAAGACTGAAAACTCGGGCCCCAGAAAACGCGTTACAAGCCCATTCGCCCATCCAAAAGTGCCCCCAAAGGAAGGCTTTGGGTACAACTGAACTCCCCAGGGGAGCCTTTATGCAGCCCACATGCAACTGGACCTTCCGCGTTCACTCGTTCACCGCAAGCCTAAATATATCTCTCGGCGCAATGGGAAAAGACTGAAAAAGTGGGCCTTAGAAAACGCATTGTGATTCCCCTTGGACCATCCAAAAGCGCCCCCAAAGAAGGCTTTGGGTACAAGTGAACTCCCCAGGGGAGCCTTTATGCAGCCCCACATGCAACTGGACCCTGCGGGTTCTCTCTTTCCGAGCAACACTAAACAAACCTTAGCCGGCATGGGAGGCGCCTGAAAACTCGGGCCCCAGAAAACAATTTCTGAGCCCCTTTCGCCCATTCTAAAGAGCCCACAGAGGAAGGCTTTGGGTACATCTGAACTCCCCAGGGAGCCTTTATGCAGCCCCACATGCAACTGGACCCTCCGTGTTCGCTGTTTCCGAGCAACACTTAATATAACACTAGCCAGCATGGCAGAAGACTGAAAACTCGGGCCACAGAAAAAGCGTTTCAAGCCCCATTCACCCATGCAGAAGTGCCCCAAAAGAAGGCTTTGGGTACAAGTGAACTCCCCAGGGGAGCCTTTACGCAGCCCCACATGCAACTGGACCCTCCGGGATCGCTGTTTACGAGCAACCCTAAATATAACCCTAGCCAGCATGGCAGAAGACTGAAAACTCGGGCCACAGAAAAAGAGTTTCAAGAACCGTTCGCCCATCCAGATGTGCCCCTAAAGGAAGGCTTGGGTACAACTGAACTCCCCAGGGGATCCATTATGCAGCCCCACATGAAACTGGACCCTCCGCATTCACTCTTTCACCGCAAGCCTAAATATAGCCCTCGTCGCAATGGGAGAAGACTGAAAAAGCGGGCCTCAGAATACGCATTGCGATTCCCCTTGGACCATCCAAAAGTGCCCCCAAAGGAAGGCTTTGGGTACATCTGAACTCCCCAGGGGAGCCTTTATGCAGCCCACATGCAACTGGACCCTCCGGATTCGCTGTTTCCGAGCAACACTAAATATAACACTAGCCAGCATGGCAGACGACTGAAAACTCGTGCCCCTGAAAACGCATTACAAGCCCCATTCGCCCATGCAAAAGTGCCCCAGAGGAAGGCTTTGGGTACACCTGAACTCCCCAGGGGAGCCTTTACGCAGCCCCACATGCAAATGGATCCTCCGTGTTCGCTCTTTCCGAGCAACCCTAAATATAACCCTGGCCAGCATGGCAGAAGACTGAAAACTCGGGCCACAGAAAAAGCGTTTCAAGCCCCATTCACCCATTCAAAAGTGCCCCCAGAGGAAGGCTTTGGGTACAAGTGAACTCCCCAGGGGAGCCTTTATGCAGCCCCACATGCAACTGGACCCTCCGGCTTCGCTCTTTCCGAGCAACACTAAACATAGCCCTAGCCGGCATGGGAGACAACTGTTAACTCGGGCCCCAGAATGTGCTTTCCGAGCCCATTTCGCCCATTCAAAAGTGCCCCCAGAGGAAGGCTTTGGGTACAAGTGAACTCCCCAGGGGAGCCTTTACGCAGCCCCACATGCAGCTGGACCCTCTGGGTTCACTCTTTCACCGCAAGCCTAAATATAGCTAGCCTCCGCGCAATGGGAGAAGACTGAAAAAGTGGGCCTCAGAAAACGCATTGCGATTCCCCTTGGACCATCCAAAAGTGCCCCCAAAGGAAGGCTTTGGGTATGTCTGAACTCCCCAGGGAGCCTTTATGCAGCCCCACATGCAACTGGACCCTCTGGGTTCGCTGTTTACGAGCAACCCTAAATATAACCCTAGCCAGCATGGCAGAAGACTTAAAACTCGGGCCACAGAAAAAGAGTTTCAAGAACAGTTCACCCATCCAGATGTGCCCCTAAAAAAAGGCTTTGGGTACAACTGAACTCCCCAGGGGAGCCTTTATGCAGCCCCACATGCAACTGGACCCTCCGCGTTCACTCTTTCACCGCAAGCCTAAATATAGCCCTCGGCGCAATGGGAGACGACTGAAAAAGCGGGCCTCAGAAAACGCATTGCGATTCCCCTTGGACCATCCAAAAGTGCCCCCAGAGGGAGGCTTTGGGTACAAGTGAACTCCCCAGGGGAGCGTTTATGCAGCCCCACATGCAACTGGACCCTCCGGCTTCGCTCTTTCACAGCAATACTAAATATAACCCTGGCCCGCATGGGAGATGACTGAAAACTCGGGCCACAAAAAACGCATTCTGAGCCCATTTCGCCCATTCAAAAGTGCCCCCAGAGGAAGGCTTTGGGTACAACTGAACTCTCCAGGGAGCCTTTATGCAGCCTCACATGCAACTGGACCCTCTGGGTTCGCTGTTTCCGAGCAACACTTAATATAACACTAGCCAGCATGGCAGAAGACTGAAAACTCGGGCCACAGAAAAAGCGTTTCAAGCCCCATTCACCCATGCAGAAGTGCCCCCCAGAGGAAGGCTTTGGGTACAAGTGAACTCCCCAGGGGAGCCTTTATGCAGCCCCACATGCAACTGGACCCTCCGGGTTCGCTCTTTCCGAGCAACCCTAAATATAACACTAGCCAGCATGGGACACGACTGAAAACTATGGCCCCAGAAAACGCATTTTGAGCCCCTTTTGCCCATTCAAAAGTGCCCCCAGAGGAAGACTTTGGGTACAAGTGAACTCCCCAGGGGAGCCTTTACGCAGCCCCACATGCAACTGGACCCTCCGTGTTCGCTGTTTCCGAGCAACCCTTTATATATCCCTAGCCACCATGGCAGAAGACTGAAAACTCAGGCCACAGAAAAAGAGTTTCAAGAACAGTTCACCCATCCAGAGGTGCCCCTAAAAAAAGGCTTTGGGTACAACTGAACTCCCCAGGGGAGCCTTTATGCAGCCCCACATGCAACTGGACCCTCCGCGTTCACTCTTTCACCGCAAGCCTAAATATAGCCCTCGGCGCAATGGGGGACGACTGAAAAAGCGGGCCTCAGAAAACGCATTGCGATTCCCCTTGGACCATCCAAAAGTGCCCCCAGAGGGAGGCTTTGGGTACAAGTGAACTCCCCAGGGGAGCCTTTATGCAGCCCCACATGCAACTGGACCCTCCGGGTTCGGTCTTTCCGAGCAACACTAAACATAGCCCTAGCCGGCATGGGAGACGACTGAAAACTCGGGCCCCAGAAAACCTTTTCCGAGCCCCTTTCAACCATTCAAAAGTGCCCCCAGAGGAAGGCTTTGGGTACAAGTGAACTCCCCAGGGGAGCCTTTATGCAGCCCCACATGCAACTGGACCCTCCGTATTAGCTCTTTCACAGCAACCCTAAATATAACCCTGGCCTGCATGGCAGAAGACTGAAAACTCGGGCCCCAGAAAACGCGTTACAAGCCCCATTCGCCCATCCAAAAGTGCCCCCAAAGGAAGGCTTTGGGTACAACTGAACTCCCCAGGGGAGCCTTTATGCAGCCCCACATGCAACTGGACCTTCCGCGTTCACTCGTTCACCGCAAGCCTAAATATATCTCTCGGCGCAATGGGAAAAGACTGAAAAAGTGGGCCTTAGAAAACGCATTGTGATTCCCCTTGGACCATCCAAAAGCGCCCCCAAAGGAAGGCTTTGGGTACAAGTGAACTCCCCAGGGGAGCCTTTATGCAGCCCCACATGCAACTGGACCCTGCGGGTTCTCTCTTTCCGAGCAACACTAAACAAACCTTAGCCGGCATGGGAGGCGCCTGAAAACTCGGGCCCCAGAAAACAATTTCTGAGCCCCTTTCGCCCATTCTAAAGAGCCCACAGAGGAAGGCTTTGGGTACATCTGAACTCCCCAGGGGAGCCTTTATGCAGCCCCACATGCAACTGGACCCTCCGTGTTCGCTGTTTCCGAGCAACACTTAATATAACACTAGCCAGCATGGCAGAAGACTGAAAACTCGGGCCACAGAAAAAGCGTTTCAAGCCCCATTCACCCATGCAGAAGTGCCCCCAAAAGAAGGCTTTGGGTACAAGTGAACTCCCCAGGGGAGCCTTTACGCAGCCCCACATGCAACTGGACCCTCCGGGATCGCTGTTTACGAGCAACCCTAAATATAACCCTAGCCAGCATGGCAGAAGACTGAAAACTCGGGCCACAGAAAAAGAGTTTCAAGAACCGTTCGCCCATCCAGATGTGCCCCTAAAGGAAGGCTTTGGGTACAACTGAACTCCCCAGGGGATCCATTATGCAGCCCCACATGAAACTGGACCCTCCGCATTCACTCTTTCACCGCAAGCCTAAATATAGCCCTCGTCGCAATGGGAGAAGACTGAAAAAGCGGGCCTCAGAATACGCATTGCGATTCCCCTTGGACCATCCAAAAGTGCCCCCAAAGGAAGGCTTTGGGTACATCTGAACTCCCCAGGGGAGCCTTTATGCAGCCCCACATGCAACTGGACCCTCCGGATTCGCTGTTTCCGAGCAACACTAAATATAACACTAGCCAGCATGGCAGACGACTGAAAACTCGTGCCCCTGAAAACGCATTACAAGCCCCATTCGCCCATGCAAAAGTGCCCCCAGAGGAAGGCTTTGGGTACACCTGAACTCCCCAGGGGAGCCTTTACGCAGCCCCACATGCAAATGGATCCTCCGTGTTCGCTCTTTCCGAGCAACCCTAAATATAACCCTGGCCAGCATGGCAGAAGACTGAAAACTCGGGCCACAGAAAAAGCGTTTCAAGCCCCATTCACCCATTCAAAAGTGCCCCCAGAGGAAGGCTTTGGGTACAAGTGAACTCCCCAGGGGAGCCTTTATGCAGCCCCACATGCAACTGGACCCTCCGGCTTCGCTCTTTCCGAGCAACACTAAACATAGCCCTAGCCGGCATGGGAGACAACTGTTAACTCGGGCCCCAGAATGTGCTTTCCGAGCCCATTTCGCCCATTCAAAAGTGCCCCCAGAGGAAGGCTTTGGGTACAAGTGAACTCCCCAGGGGAGCCTTTACGCAGCCCCACATGCAGCTGGACCCTCTGGGTTCACTCTTTCACCGCAAGCCTAAATATAGCCCTCCGCGCAATGGGAGAAGACTGAAAAAGTGGGCCTCAGAAAACGCATTGCGATTCCCCTTGGACCATCCAAAAGTGCCCCCAAAGGAAGGCTTTGGGTATGTCTGAACTCCCCAGGGGAGCCTTTATGCAGCCCCACATGCAACTGGACCCTCTGGGTTCGCTGTTTACGAGCAACCCTAAATATAACCCTAGCCAGCATGGCAGAAGACTTAAAACTCGGGCCACAGAAAAAGAGTTTCAAGAACAGTTCACCCATCCAGATGTGCCCCTAAAAAAAGGCTTTGGGTACAACTGAACTCCCCAGGGGAGCCTTTATGCAGCCCCACATGCAACTGGACCCTCCGCGTTCACTCTTTCACCGCAAGCCTAAATATAGCCCTCGGCGCAATGGGAGACGACTGAAAAAGCGGGCCTCAGAAAACGCATTGCGATTCCCCTTGGACCATCCAAAAGTGCCCCCAGAGGGAGGCTTTGGGTACAAGTGAACTCCCCAGGGGAGCGTTTATGCAGCCCCACATGCAACTGGACCCTCCGGCTTCGCTCTTTCACAGCAATACTAAATATAACCCTGGCCCGCATGGGAGATGACTGAAAACTCGGGCCACAAAAAACGCATTCTGAGCCCATTTCGCCCATTCAAAAGTGCCCCCAGAGGAAGGCTTTGGGTACAACTGAACTCTCCAGGGAGCCTTTATGCAGCCTCACATGCAACTGGACCCTCTGGGTTCGCTGTTTCCGAGCAACACTTAATATAACACTAGCCAGCATGGCAGAAGACTGAAAACTCGGGCCACAGAAAAAGCGTTTCAAGCCCCATTCACCCATGCAGAAGTGCCCCCCAGAGGAAGGCTTTGGGTACAAGTGAACTCCCCAGGGGAGCCTTTATGCAGCCCCACATGCAACTGGACCCTCCGGGTTCGCTCTTTCCGAGCAACCCTAAATATAACACTAGCCAGCATGGGACACGACTGAAAACTATGGCCCCAGAAAACGCATTTTGAGCCCCTTTTGCCCATTCAAAAGTGCCCCCAGAGGAAGACTTTGGGTACAAGTGAACTCCCCAGGGGAGCCTTTACGCAGCCCCACATGCAACTGGACCCTCCGTGTTCGCTGTTTCCGAGCAACCCTTTATATATCCCTAGCCACCATGGCAGAAGACTGAAAACTCAGGCCACAGAAAAAGAGTTTCAAGAACAGTTCACCCATCCAGAGGTGCCCCTAAAAAAAGGCTTTGGGTACAACTGAACTCCCCAGGGGAGCCTTTATGCAGCCCCACATGCAACTGGACCCTCCGCGTTCACTCTTTCACCGCAAGCCTAAATATAGCCCTCGGCGCAATGGGGGACGACTGAAAAAGCGGGCCTCAGAAAACGCATTGCGATTCCCCTTGGACCATCCAAAAGTGCCCCCAGAGGGAGGCTTTGGGTACAAGTGAACTCCCCAGGGGAGCCTTTATGCAGCCCCACATGCAACTGGACCCTCCGGGTTCGGTCTTTCCGAGCAACACTAAACATAGCCCTAGCCGGCATGGGAGACGACTGAAAACTCGGGCCCCAGAAAACCTTTTCCGAGCCCCTTTCAACCATTCAAAAGTGCCCCCAGAGGAAGGCTTTGGGTACAAGTGAACTCCCCAGGGGAGCCTTTATGCAGCCCCACATGCAACTGGACCCTCCGTATTAGCTCTTTCACAGCAACCCTAAATATAACCCTGGCCTGCATGGCAGAAGACTGAAAACTCGGGCCCCAGAAAACGCGTTACAAGCCCCATTCGCCCATCCAAAAGTGCCCCCAAAGGAAGGCTTTGGGTACAACTGAACTCCCCAGGGGAGCCTTTATGCAGCCCCACATGCAACTGGACCTTCCGCGTTCACTCGTTCACCGCAAGCCTAAATATATCTCTCGGCGCAATGGGAAAAGACTGAAAAAGTGGGCCTTAGAAAACGCATTGTGATTCCCCTTGGACCATCCAAAAGCGCCCCCAAAGGAAGGCTTTGGGTACAAGTGAACTCCCCAGGGGAGCCTTTATGCAGCCCCACATGCAACTGGACCCTGCGGGTTCTCTCTTTCCGAGCAACACTAAACAAACCTTAGCCGGCATGGGAGGCGCCTGAAAACTCGGGCCCCAGAAAACAATTTCTGAGCCCCTTTCGCCCATTCTAAAGAGCCCACAGAGGAAGGCTTTGGGTACATCTGAACTCCCCAGGGGAGCCTTTACGCAGCCCCACATGCAACTGGACCCTCCGTGTTCGCTGTTTCCGAGCAACACTTAATATAACACTAGCCAGCATGGCAGAAGACTGAAAACTCGGGCCACAGAAAAAGCGTTTCAAGCCCCATTCACCCATGCAGAAGTGCCCCCAAAAGAAGGCTTTGGGTACAAGTGAACTCCCCAGGGGAGCCTTTACGCAGCCCCACATGCAACTGGACCCTCCGGGATCGCTGTTTACGAGCAACCCTAAATATAACCCTAGCCAGCATGGCAGAAGACTGAAAACTCGGGCCACAGAAAAAGAGTTTCAAGAACCGTTCGCCCATCCAGATGTGCCCCTAAAGGAAGGCTTTGGGTACAACTGAACTCCCCAGGGGATCCATTATGCAGCCCCACATGAAACTGGACCCTCCGCATTCACTCTTTCACCGCAAGCCTAAATATAGCCCTCGTCGCAATGGGAGAAGACTGAAAAAGCGGGCCTCAGAATACGCATTGCGATTCCCCTTGGACCATCCAAAAGTGCCCCCAAAGGAAGGCTTTGGGTACATCTGAACTCCCCAGGGGAGCCTTTATGCAGCCCCACATGCAACTGGACCCTCCGGATTCGCTGTTTCCGAGCAACACTAAATATAACACTAGCCAGCATGGCAGACGACTGAAAACTCGTGCCCCTGAAAACGCATTACAAGCCCCATTCGCCCATGCAAAAGTGCCCCCAGAGGAAGGCTTTGGGTACACCTGAACTCCCCAGGGGAGCCTTTACGCAGCCCCACATGCAAATGGATCCTCCGTGTTCGCTCTTTCCGAGCAACCCTAAATATAACCCTGGCCAGCATGGCAGAAGACTGAAAACTCGGGCCACAGAAAAAGCGTTTCAAGCCCCATTCACCCATTCAAAAGTGCCCCCAGAGGAAGGCTTTGGGTACAAGTGAACTCCCCAGGGGAGCCTTTATGCAGCCCCACATGCAACTGGACCCTCCGGCTTCGCTCTTTCCGAGCAACACTAAACATAGCCCTAGCCGGCATGGGAGACAACTGTTAACTCGGGCCCCAGAATGTGCTTTCCGAGCCCATTTCGCCCATTCAAAAGTGCCCCCAGAGGAAGGCTTTGGGTACAAGTGAACTCCCCAGGGGAGCCTTTACGCAGCCCCACATGCAGCTGGACCCTCTGGGTTCACTCTTTCACCGCAAGCCTAAATATAGCCCTCCGCGCAATGGGAGAAGACTGAAAAAGTGGGCCTCAGAAAACGCATTGCGATTCCCCTTGGACCATCCAAAAGTGCCCCCAAAGGAAGGCTTTGGGTATGTCTGAACTCCCCAGGGGAGCCTTTATGCAGCCCCACATGCAACTGGACCCTCTGGGTTCGCTGTTTACGAGCAACCCTAAATATAACCCTAGCCAGCATGGCAGAAGACTTAAAACTCGGGCCACAGAAAAAGAGTTTCAAGAACAGTTCACCCATCCAGATGTGCCCCTAAAAAAAGGCTTTGGGTACAACTGAACTCCCCAGGGGAGCCTTTATGCAGCCCCACATGCAACTGGACCCTCCGCGTTCACTCTTTCACCGCAAGCCTAAATATAGCCCTCGGCGCAATGGGAGACGACTGAAAAAGCGGGCCTCAGAAAACGCATTGCGATTCCCCTTGGACCATCCAAAAGTGCCCCCAGAGGGAGGCTTTGGGTACAAGTGAACTCCCCAGGGGAGCGTTTATGCAGCCCCACATGCAACTGGACCCTCCGGCTTCGCTCTTTCACAGCAACACTAAATATAACCCTGGCCCGCATGGGAGATGACTGAAAACTCGGGCCACAAAAAACGCATTCTGAGCCCATTTCGCCCATTCAAAAGTGCCCCCAGAGGAAGGCTTTGGGTACAACTGAACTCTCCAGGGAGCCTTTATGCAGCCTCACATGCAACTGGACCCTCTGGGTTCGCTGTTTCCGAGCAACACTTAATATAACACTAGCCAGCATGGCAGAAGACTGAAAACTCGGGCCACAGAAAAAGCGTTTCAAGCCCCATTCACCCATGCAGAAGTGCCCCCAAAAGAAGGCTTTGGGTACAAGTGAACTCCCCAGGGGAGCCTTTACGCAGCCCCACATGCAACTGGACCCTCCGGGATCGCTGTTTACGAGCAACCCTAAATATAACCCTAGCCAGCATGGCAGAAGACTGAAAACTCGGGCCACAGAAAAAGAGTTTCAAGAACCGTTCGCCCATCCAGATGTGCCCCTAAAGGAAGGCTTTGGGTACAACTGAACTCCCCAGGGGATCCATTATGCAGCCCCACATGAAACTGGACCCTCCGCATTCACTCTTTCACCGCAAGCCTAAATATAGCCCTCGTCGCAATGGGAGAAGACTGAAAAAGCGGGCCTCAGAATACGCATTGCGATTCCCCTTGGACCATCCAAAAGTGCCCCCAAAGGAAGGCTTTGGGTACATCTGAACTCCCCAGGGGAGCCTTTATGCAGCCCCACATGCAACTGGACCCTCCGGGTTCGCTGTTTCCGAGCAACAGTAAACATGGCCCTAGCCAGCATGGGAGACGACTGAAAAGTCGGGCCCCAGAAAACGCGTTACAAGCCCCATTCACCCATCCAAAAGTGCCCCCAAGGAAGGCTATGGGTACAAGTGAACTCCCCAGGGGAGCCTTTATGCAGCCCCACATGCAAGTGGACCCTCGGTATTCGCTCTTTCACAGTAACCCTAAATATAACCCTGGCCTGCATGGCAGAAGACTTAAAACTCGGGCCCCAGAAAACGATTTCCGTGCCCCTTTCGCCCATTCAAAAGTGCCCCCAGAGGAAGTCTTTGGGTACAACTGAACTCTTCACGGGAGCCTTCATGCAGCCCCACATGCAACTGGACCCTCCGCGTTCACTCTTTCACCGCAAGCCTAAACATATCCCTCGGCGCAATGGGAGAAGACTGAAAAAGCGGCCCTCAGAAAACGCATTGCGATTCCCCTTGGACCAGCGAAAAGTGCCCCCAAAGGAAGGCTTTGGGTACATCTAACTCCCCAGGGGAGCCTTTATGCAGCCCCACATGCAACTGGACCCTCCGGGTTCGCTCTTTCCAAGCAACACTAAACATAGCCCTAGCCGGCATGGGAGACGACTGAAAACTTGGGCCACAGAAAAAGCGTTTCAAGCCCCATTCACCCATCCAAAAGTGCCTCCAAAGGAAGGCTTTGGGTACAAGTGATCTCCGCAGGGGAGCCTTTACGCAGCCCCACAAGCAACTGGACCCTCCGGGTTCACTCTTTCACCGCAAGCCTAAATATAGCCCTCGGCGCAATGGGAGAAGACTGAAAAAGCGGGCCTCAGAAAACGCATTGCGATTCCCCTTGCACCATCCAAAAGCGCCCCCAAAGGAAGGCTTTGGGTACAAGTGAACTCCCCAGGGGAGCCTTTATGCAGCCCCACATGCAACTGGACCCTCCGGCTTCGCTCTTTCAGAGCAACACTAAACATAGCCCTAGCCAGCATGGCAGAAGACTGAAAACTCGGGCCACAGAAAACGCTTTCTGAGCCCCTTTCGCCCATTCAAAAGTGCCCCCAGAGGAAGGCTTTGGGTACAAGTGAACTCCCCAGGGCAACCTTTACGCAGCCCCACATGCAACTGGACCCTCCGGGTTCGCTCTTTCCAAGCAACACTAAACATAGCCCTGGCCAGCATGGGAGACGACTGAAAACTCGGGCCACAGAAAAAGCGTTCCAAGCCCCATTCGCCCATCCAAAAGTGCCCCCAAAGGAAGGCTTTGGGTACAAGTGAACTCCCCAGGGGAGCCTTTATGCAGCCCCACATGCAACTGGACCCTCCGTGTTCGCTCTTTCACAACAACCCTAAATATATCCCTGGCCCGCATGGCAGACGACTGGAAAATCGGGCCCCAGAAAACGCGTTACAAGCCCCATTCACCCATCCAGAGGTGCCCCGAAAGGAAGGCTTTGGGTACAAGTGAACTTCCAAGGGGAGCCTTTATGCAGCCCCACATGCAACTGGACCCTCCGTGTTCGCTGTTTACGAGCAACCCTAAATAAAACACTGGCCAGCATGGCAGAAGAGTGAAAACTCGGGCCACAGAATAAGAATTTCAAGAACCGTTCGCCCGTCCAGATGTGCCCCTAAAGGAAGGCTTTGGGTACAACTGAACTCCCCAGGGGAGCCTTCATGCAGCCCCACATGCAACTGGACCCTCCGCGTTCACTCTTTCACCGCAAGCCTAACTACAGCCCTCGGCGCAATGGGAGAAGACTGAAAAAGCGGGCCTCAGAAAACGCATTGCGATTCCCCTTGGACCATCCAAAAGTGCCCCCAAAGGAAGGCTTTGGGTATATCTGAACTCCCCAGGGGAGCCTTTATGCAGCCCCACATGCAACTGGACCCTCTGGGTTCGCTGTTTACGAGCAACCCTAAATATAACCCTAGCCAGCATGGCAGAAGACTGAAAACTCGGGCCACAGAAAAAGAGTTTCAAGAACAGTTCACCCATCCAGATGTGCCCCTAAAAAAAGGCTTTGGGTACAACTGAACTCCCCAGGGGAGCCTTTATGCAGCCCCACATGCAACTGGACCCTCCGCGTTCACTCTTTCACCGCAAGCCTAGATATAGCCCTCGGCGCAATGGGAGACGACTGAAAAAGCGGGCCTCAGAAAACGCATTGCGATTCCCCTTGGACCATCTAAAAGTGCCCCCAGAGGGAGTCTTTGGGTACAAGTGAACTCCCCAGGGGAGCGTTTATGCAGCCCCACATGCAAGTGGACCCTTTGGGTTCGCTGTTTCCGAGCAACACTTAATATAACATTAGCCAGCATGGCAGAAGACTGAAAACTCGGGCCACAGAAAAAGCGTTTCAAGCCCCATTCACCCATCCAGAAGTGCCCCCAAAGGAAGGCTTTGGGTACAAGTGAACTCCCCAGGGGAACCTTAACGCAGCCCCACATGCAACTGGACCCTCCGGGATCGCTGTTTCCGAGCAACCCTAAATGTAACCCTACCAAGCGTGGCAGAAGACTGAAAATTCGGGCCACAGAAAAAGAGTTTCAAGAACCGTTCGCCCATCCAGATGTGCCCCTAAAGGAAGGCTTTGGGTACAACTGAACTCCCCAGGGGAGCCTTTATGCAGCCCCACATGAAACTGGACCCTCCGCATTCACTCTTTCACCGCAAGCCTAAATATATCTCTCGGCGCAATGGGAGAAGACTGAAAAAGCGGGCCTCAGAAAACGCATTGCGATTCCCCTTGGACCATCCAAAAGTGCCCCCAAAGGAAGGCTTTGGGTACAACTGAACTCCCCAGGGGAGCGTTTACGCAGCCCCACATGCAACTGGACCCTCCGGGTTCACTCTTTCACCGCAAGCCTAAATATAACACTCGGCGCAATGGGAGATGACTGAAAAAGTGGGCCTCAGAAAACGCATTGTGATTCCCATTGGACCATCCAAAAGTGCCCCCAAAGGAAGGCTTTGGGTACATCTGAACTCCCCAGGGGAGCCTTTATGCAGCCCCACATGCAACTGGACCCTTCGTATTTGCTCTTTCCGAGCAACACTAAACATAGCGCTAGCCGACATGAGAGACGACTGAAAACTCGGGCCCCAGAAAACGCTTTCCGAGCTCCTTTCGCCCACTCAAAAGTGTTCCCAGAGGAAGGCTTTGGGTACAAGTGAACTCCCCAGGGGAGCCTTTACGCAGCCCCACATGCAACTGGACCCTCCGGGTTCGCTGTTTCCGAGCAACCCTAAATATATCCCTAGCCAGCATGGCAGAAGACTGAAAACTCGGGCTCCAGAAATCGCGTTACACGCCCCTTTCGCCCTTTCAAAAGTGCCCCCAAAGGAAGGCTTTGGGTACAAGTGAACTCCCCAGGGGAGCCTTTACGCAGTCCCACATGCAACTGGACCCTCCGGGTTTGCTTTTTCCGAGCAACCCTTAATATATCACTAGCCAGCATGGCATAAGGCTGAAAACTCAGGCCACAGAAAACGCGTTTCAAGCCCCATTCACCCATCCAGAAGTGCCCCTAAAGGAAGGCTTTGGGTACAAGTGAACTCCCCAGGGGAGCCTTTATGCAGCCCCACATGCAACTGGACCCTCCGTATTCGCTCTTTCACAACAACACTAAATATCACCCTGGCCCGCATGGCAGACGACTGGAAAATCGGGCCCCAGAAAACGCATTACAAGCCCCATTCACCCATCCAGATGTGCCCCCAAAGGAAGGCTTTGGGACAAGTGAACTCCCCAGGGGAGCCTTTATGCAGCCCCACATGCAACTGGACCCTCCGTGTTCGCTGTTTACGAGCAACCCTAAATATAACCCTGGCCAGCATGGCAGAAGACTGAAAACTCGGGCCAAAGAAAAGGAATTTCAAGAACCGTTCGCATATCCAGATGTGCCCCTAAAGGAAGGCTTTGGGTACAACTGAACTCCCCAGGGGAGCCTTTATGCAGCCCCACATGCAACTGGACCCTCCGTATACGCTCTTTCACAGCAATACTAAATATAACCCTGGCCCGATGGCAGACGACTGACAAATCGGGCCCCAGATAACGCTATCTGAGCCCCTTTCGCGCATCCAGAAGTGCCCCCAAAGGAAGGCTTTGGGTACAAGTGAACTCCCCAGGGGAGCCTTTATGCAGCCCCACATGCAACTGGACCCTCCGGGTTCACTCTTTCACCGCAAGCCTAACTATAGCCCTCGGCGCAATGGGAGAAGACTGAAAAAGCGGGCCTCAGAAAATGCATTGCGATTCCCCTTGGACCATCCAAAAGTGCCTCCAAAGGAAGGCTTTGGGTACAAGTGAACTCCCCAGGGGAGCCTTTATGCAGCCCCACATGCAACTGGACCCTGCGGTTTCGCTCTTTCTGAGCAACACAGAACATATCCCTAGCCGGCATGGGAGAAGACTGAAAAATCGGGCCACAGAAAAATCGTTTCAAGCACCATACACCCATGCAGAAGTGCCCCCAAAGGAAGGCTTTGGGTACAACTGAACTCCCCAGGGGAGCCTTTATGCAGCCCCACATGCAACTGGACCCTCCGTATTCGCTCTTTCACAGCAACCCTAAATATAACCCTGGCCCGCATGGCGGACGACTGAAAACTCGGGCCCCAGAAAACGCGTTACAAGCCCCATTCGCCCATCCAGAAGTGCCCCCAAAGGAAGGCTTTGGGTACAAGTGAACTCCCCAGGGGTGCCTTTACGCAGCCCCACATGCAGCTGGACCCTCCTTGTTCGCTCTTTCCGAGCAACACTAAACATTGCGCTAGCCGGCATGGGAGACGACTGAAAACTCGGGCCCCAGAAAACGCATTCCGAGCCCCTTTCGCCCATTCAAAAGTGTTCCCAGAGGAAGGCTTTGGGTACAAGTGAACTCCCCAGGGGAGCGTTTACACAGCCCCACATGCAACTGGACCCTCCTGGTTTGCTGTTTCCGAGCAACACTTAATATAACACTAGCCAGCATGGCAGAAGACTGAAAACTCTGGCCACAGAAAAAGCGTTTCAAGCCCCATTTACCCATCCAGAGGTGCCCCTAAAGGAAGGCTTTGGGTACAAGTGAACTCCCCAGGGGAGCCTTTATGCAGCCCCACATGCAACTGGACCCTCCATATTCGCTCTTTCACAGCAACACAAAATATAACCCTGGCCCGCATGGCAGACGACTGGAAAATCGGGCCCCAGAAAACGCGTTACAAGCCCCATTCGCCCATTCAGAAGTGCCCCTAAAGGAAGGCTTTGGGTACAACTGAACTCCCCAGGGGAGCCTTTATGCAGCCCCACATGCAACTGGACCCTCCGCGTTCACTCTTTCACCGTAAGCCTAACTATAGCCCTCGGCGCAATGGGAGAAGACTGAAAAAGCGGGCCTCAGAAAATGCATTGCGATTCCCCTTGGACCATCCAAAAGTGCCTCCAAAGGAAGGCTTTGGGTACAAGTGAACTCCCCAGGGGAGCCTTTATGCAGCCCCACATGCAACTGGACCCTCCGTATTCGCTCTTTCACAGCAACCCTAAATATAACCCTGGCCCGCATGGCGGACGACAGAAAACTCGGGCCCCAGAAAACGCGTTACAAGCCCCATTCGCCCATCCAGAAGTGCCCCCAAAGGAAGGCTTTGGGTACAAGTGAACTCCCCAGGGGTGCCTTTACGCAGCCCCACATGCAGCTGGACCCTCCTTGTTCGCTCTTTCCGAGCAACACTAAACATTGCGCTAGCCGGCATGGGAGACGACTGAAAACTCGGGCCCCAGAAAACGCATTCCGAGCCCCTTTCGCCCATCCAGAAGTACCCCCAAATGAAGGCTTTGGGTACAAGTGAACTCCCCAGGGGAGCCTTTATGCAGCCCCACATGCAACTGGACCCTCCGGGTTCGCTGTTTCCGAGCAACCCTATATATAACTCTAGAAAGCATGGGAGACAACTGAAAACTCGGGCCCCAGAAAATGCGTTACAAGCCCCATTCGCCCATCCAGAAGTGCCCCCAAAGGAAGGCTTTGGGTACAAGTGAACTCCCCAGGGGAGCGTTTACGCAGCCCCACATGCAACTGGACCCTCCTGGTTTGCTGTTTCCGAGCAACACTTAATATAACACTAGCCTGCATGGCAGAAGACTGAAAACTCTGGCCACAGAAAAAGCGTTTCAAGCCCCATTTACCCATCCAGAGGTGCCCCTAAAGGAAGGCTTTGGGTACAAGTGAACTCCCCAGGGGAGCCTTTATGCAGCCCCACATGCAACTGGACCCTCCATATTCGCTCTTTCACAGCAACACAAAATATAACCCTGGCCCGCATGGCAGACGACTGGAAAATCGGGCCCCAGAAAACGCGTTACAAGCCCCATTCGCCCATTCAGAAGTGCCCCTAAAGGAAGGCTTTGGGTACAACTGAACTCCCCAGGGGAGCCTTTATGCAGCCCCACATGCAACTGGACCCTCCGCGTTCACTCTTTCACCGTAAGCCTAACTATAGCCCTCGGCGCAATGGGAGAAGACTGAAAAAGCGGGCCTCAGAAAATGCATTGCGATTCCCCTTGGACCATCCAAAAGTGCCTCCAAAGGAAGGCTTTGGGTACAAGTGAACTCCCCAGGGGAGCCTTTATGCAGCCCCACATGCAACTGGACCCTCCGTATTCGCTCTTTCACAGCAACCCTAAATATAACCCTGGCCCGCATGGCGGACGACTGAAAACTCGGGCCCCAGAAAACGCGTTACAAGCCCCATTCGCCCATCCAGAAGTGCCCCCAAAGGAAGGCTTTGGGTACAAGTGAACTCCCCAGGGGTGCCTTTACGCAGCCCCACATGCAGCTGGACCCTCCTTGTTCGCTCTTTCCGAGCAACACTAAACATTGCGCTAGCCGGCATGGGAGACGACTGAAAACTCGGGCCCCAGAAAACGCATTCCGAGCCCCTTTCGCCCATTCAAAAGTGTTCCCAGAGGAAGGCTTTGGGTACAAGTGAACTCCCCAGGGGAGCCTTTATGCAGCCCCACATGCAACGGGACCCTTCGGGTTCGCTGTTACAGAGCAATCCTAAATATATCCCTAGCCAGCATGGCAGAAGACTGAAAACTCGGGCCCCAGAAAACGCGTTACAAGCCCCATTCGCCCATCCAGAAGTACCCCCAAATGAAGGCTTTGGGTACAAGTGAACTCCCCAGGGGAGCCTTTATGCAGCCCCACATGCAACTGGACCCTCCGGGTTCGCTGTTTCCGAGCAACCCTAAATATAACTCTAGAAAGCATGGGAGACAACTGAAAACTCGGGCCCCAGAAAATGCGTTACAAGCCCCATTCACCCATCCAGAAGTGCCCCCAAAGGAAGGCTTTGGGTACAAGTGAACTCCCCAGGGGAGCGTTTACGCAGCCCCACATGCAACTGGACCCTCCTGGTTTGCTGTTTCCGAGCAACACTTAATATAACACTAGCCAGCATGGCAGAAGACTGAAAACTCTGGCCACAGAAAAAGCGTTTCAAGCCCCATTTACCCATCCAGAGGTGCCCCTAAAGGAAGGCTTTGGGTACAAGTGAACTCCCCAGGGGAGCCTTTATGCAGCCCCACATGCAACTGGACCCTCCATATTCGCTCTTTCACAGCAACACAAAATATAACCCTGGCCCGCATGGCAGACGACTGGAAAATCGGGCCCCAGAAAACGCGTTACAAGCCCCATTCGCCCATCCAGAAGTGCCCCTAAAGGAAGGCTTTTGGTACAACTGAACTCCCCAGGGGAGCCTTTATGCAGCCCCACATGCAACTGGACCCTCCGCGTTCACTCTTTCACCGTAAGCCTAACTATAGCCCTCGGCGCAATGGGAGAAGACTGAAAAAGCGGGCCTCAGAAAATGCATTGCGATTCCCCTTGGACCATCCAAAAGTGCCTCCAAAGGAAGGCTTTGGGTACAAGTGAACTCCCCAGGGGAGCCTTTATGCAGCCCCACATGCAACTGGACCCTGCGGTTTCGCTCTTTCTGAGCAACACTGAACATATCCCTAGCCGGCATGGGAGAAGACTGAAAAATCGGGCCACAGAAAAATCGTTTCAAGCACCATACACCCATGCAGAAGTGCCCCCAAAGGAAGGCTTTGGGTACAACTGAACTCCCCAGGGGAGCCTTTATGCAGCCCCACATGCAACTGGACCCTCCGTATTCGCTCTTTCACAGCAACCCTAAATATAACCCTGGCCCGCATGTCATACGACTGAAAACTCGGGCCCCAGAAAACGCGTTACAAGCCCCATTCGCCCATCCAGAAGTGCCCCCAAAGGAAGGCTTTGGGTACAAGTGAACTCCCCAGGGGAGCCTTTACGCAGCCCCACATGCAGCTGGACCCTCCTTGTTCGCTCTTTCCGAGCAACACTAAACATTGCGCTAGCCGGCATGGGAGACGACTGAAAACTCGGGCCCCAGAAAACGCATTCCGAGCCCCTTTCGCCCATTCAAAAGTGCCCCCAGAGGAAGGCTTTGGGTACAAGTGAACTCCCCAGGGGAGCCTTTATGCAGCCCCACATGCAACGGGACCCTTCGGGTTCGCTGTTTCCGAGCAACCCTAAATATATCCCTAGCCAGCATGGCAGAAGACTGAAAACTCGGGCCCCAGAAAAAGCTTTCTGAGCCCCTTTCGCCCCTTCAAAAGTGCCCCCAGAGGAAGGCTTTGGGTACAAGTGAACTCCCCAGGGGAGCCTTTATGCAGCCCCACATGCAACTGGACCCTCCGGGTTCGCTGTTTCCGAGCAACCCTAAATATAACTCTAGAAAGCATGGGAGACAACTGAAAACTCGGGCCCCAGAAAAGGCGTTACAAGCCCCATTCGCCCATCCAGAAGTGCCCCCAAAGGAAGGCTTTGGGTACAACTGAACTCCCCAGGGGAGCCTTTATGCAGCCCCACATGCAACTGGACCCTCCGGGTTCGCTCTTTCTGAGCAACCCTAAATATAACCCTGGCCAGCATGGCAGACGACTGAAAAATCGGGCCCCAGAAAAAGCGTTACAAGCCCCATTCGCCCATCCAGATGTGCCCGTAAAGGAAGGCTTTGGGTACAAGTGAACTCCCCAGGGGAGCCTTTATGCAGCCCCACATGCAACTCGACCCTCCGGGTTCACTCTTTCACCTCAAGCCTAACTATAGCCCTCGGCGCAATGGGAGAAGACTGAAAAAGCGGGCCCCAGAAAACGCTTTCCGAGCCCCGTTCGCCCATTCAAAAGTGCCCCCAGAGGAAGGCTTTGGGTACAAGTGAACTCCCCAGGGGAGCCTTTATGCAGCCCCACATGCAACTGGACCCTCCGGGTTCGCTGTTTTCGAGCAATCCTAAATATAACACTAGCCAGCATGGGAGACGACTGTAAACACGGAACCCAGAAAAAGCGTTTGAAGCCCCATTCACCCATCCAAAAGTGCCCCCAAAGGAAGGCTTTGGGTACAAGTGAACTCCCCAGGGGAGCCTTTATGCAGCCCCACATGCAACTCGACCCTCCGGGTTCACTCTTTCACCTCAAGCCTAACTATAGCCCTCGGCGCAATGGGAGAAGACTGAAAAATCGGGCCCCAGAAAACGCTTTCTGAGCCCCATTCGCCCATTCAAAAGTGCCCCCAGAGGAAGGCTTTGGGTACAAGTGAACTCCCTAGGGGAGCCTTTCCGCAGCCCCACATGCAACTGGACCCTCCGGGTTTGCTGTTTCCGAGCAACCCTTAATATAACACTAGCCAGCATGGCAGAAGACTGAAAACTCAGGCCACAGAAAAAGAATTTCAAGAACCGTTCGCCCGTCCAGATGTGCCCCTAAAGGAAGGCTTTGGGTACAACTGAACTCCTCAGGGGAGCCTTTATGCAGCCCCACATGCAACTGGACCCTCCGCGTTCACTCTTTCACCGCAAGCGTAACTATAGCCCTCAGCGTAATGGGAGAAGACTGAAAAATCGGCCCTCAGAAAATGCATTGCGATTCCCTTTGGACCATCCAAAAGTGCCTCCAAAGGAAGGCTTTGGGTATAAGTGAACTCCCCAGGGGAGCCTTTATGCAGCCCCACATGCAACTGGACCCTGCGGTTTCGCTCTTTCCGAGCAACACTAAACATAGCCCTAGCCGGCATGGGAGACGACTGAAAACTCGGGCCACAGAAAAAGCGTTTCAAGCCCCATTCACCCATGCAGAAGTGCCCCCAAAGGAAGGCTTTGGGTATAACTGAACTCCGCAGGGGAGGCTTTATGCAGCCCCACATGCAACTGGACCCTCCGTATTCGCTCTTTCACAGCAACCCTAAATATAACCCTGGCCCGCATGGCAGACGACTGAAAAATCGGGCCCCAGAAAACGCGTTACAAGCCCCATTCGCCCATCCAGAAGTGCCCCCAAAGGAAGGCTTTGGGTACAAGTGAACTCCCCAGGGGAGCCTTTACGCAGCCCCACATGCAGCTGGACCCTCCTTGTTCGCTCTTTCCGAGCAACACTATACATTGCGCTAGCCGGCATGGGAGACGACTGAAAACTCGGGCCCCAGAAAACGCATTCCGAGCCCCTTTCGCCCATTCAAAAGTGTTCCCAGAGGAAGGCTTTGGGTACAAGTGAACTCCCCAGGGCAGCCTTTATGCAGCCCCACATGCAACGGGACCCTTCGGGTTCGCTGTTTCCGAGCAACCCTAAATATATCCCTAGCCAGCATGGCAGAAGACTGAAAACTCGGGCCCCAGAAAACGCGTTACAAACCCCATTCGCCCATCCAGAAGTACCCCCAAATGAAGGCTTTGGGTACAAGTTAACTCCCCAGGGGAGCCTTTATGCAGCCCAACATGCAACTGGACCCTCCGGGTTCGCTGTTTCCGATCAACCCTAAATATAACTCTAGAAAGCATGGGAGACAACTGAAAACTCGGGCCCCAGAAAATGCGTTACAAGCCCCATTCGCCCATCCAGAAGTGCCCCCAAAGGAAGGCTTTGGGTACAACTGAACTCCCCAGGGGAGCCTTTATGCAGCCCCACATGCAACTGGATCCTCCGTGTTCGCTCTTTCCGAGCAACCCTAAATATAACCCTGGCCCGCATGGCGGACGACTGAAAAATCGGGTCCCAGAAAACGCGTTACAAGCCCCATTCGCCCATCCAGATGTGCCCGTAAAGGAAGGCTTTGGGTACAACTGAACTCCCCAGGGGAGCCTTTATGCAGCCCCACATGCAACGGGACCCTTCGGGTTCGCTGTTTCCGAGCAACCCTAAATATATCCCTAGCCAGCATGGCAGAAGACTGAAAACTCGGGCCCCAGAAAAAGCTTTCTGAGCCCCTTTCGCCCCTTCAAAAGTGCCCCCAGAGGAAGGCTTTGGGTACAAGTGAACTCCCCAGGGGAGCCTTTATGCAGCCCCACATGCAACTGGACCCTCCGGGTTCGCTGTTTCCGAGCAACCCTAAATATAACTCTAGAAAGCATGGGAGACAACTGAAAACTCGGGCCCCAGAAAAGGCGTTACAAGCCCCATTCGCCCATCCAGAAGTGCCCCCAAAGGAAGGCTTTGGGTACAACTGAACTCCCCAGGGGAGCCTTTATGCAGCCCCACATGCAACTGGACCCTCCGGGTTCGCTCTTTCACAACAACCCTAAATATAACCCTGGCCAGCATGGCAGACGACTGAAAAATCGGGCCCCAGAAAAAGCGTTACAAGCCCCATTCGCCCATCCAGATGTGCCCGTAAAGGAAGGCTTTGGGTACAAGTGAACTCCCCAGGGGAGCCTTTATGCAGCCCCACATGCAACTCGACCCTCCGGGTTCACTCTTTCACCTCAAGCCTAACTATAGCCCTCGGCGCAATGGGAGAAGACTGAAAAAGCGGGCCCCAGAAAACGCTTTCCGAGCCCCGTTCGCCCATTCAAAAGTGCCCCCAGAGGAAGGCTTTGGGTACAAGTGAACTCCCCAGGGGAGCCTTTATGCAGCCCCACATGCAACTGGACCCTCCGGGTTCGCTGTTTCCGAGCAATCCTAAATATAACACTAGCCAGCATGGGAGACGACTGTAAACACGGAACCCAGAAAAAGCGTTTGAAGCCCCATTCACCCATCCAAAAGTGCCCCCAAAGGAAGGCTTTGGGTACAAGTGAACTCCCCAGGGGAGCCTTTATGCAGCCCCACATGCAACTCGACCCTCCGGGTTCACTCTTTCACCTCAAGCCTAACTATAGCCCTCGGCGCAATGGGAGAAGACTGAAAAATCGGGCCCCAGAAAACGCTTTCTGAGCCCCATTCGCCCATTCAAAAGTGCCCCCAGAGGAAGGCTTTGGGTACAAGTGAACTCCCTAGGGGAGCCTTTCCGCAGCCCCACATGCAACTGGACCCTCCGGGTTTGCTGTTTCCGAGCAACCCTTAATATAACACTAGCCAGCATGGCAGAAGACTGAAAACTCAGGCCACAGAAAAAGAATTTCAAGAACCGTTCGCCCGTCCAGATGTGCCCCTAAAGGAAGGCTTTGGGTACAACTGAACTCCTCAGGGGAGCCTTTATGCAGCCCCACATGCAACTGGACCCTCCGCGTTCACTCTTTCACCGCAAGCGTAACTATAGCCCTCAGCGTAATGGGAGAAGACTGAAAAATCGGCCCTCAGAAAATGCATTGCGATTCCCTTTGGACCATCCAAAAGTGCCTCCAAAGGAAGGCTTTGGGTATAAGTGAACTCCCCAGGGGAGCCTTTATGCAGCCCCACATGCAACTGGACCCTGCGGTTTCGCTCTTTCCGAGCAACACTAAACATAGCCCTAGCCGGCATGGGAGACGACTGAAAACTCGGGCCACAGAAAAAGCGTTTCAAGCCCCATTCACCCATGCAGAAGTGCCCCCAAAGGAAGGCTTTGGGTATAACTGAACTCCGCAGGGGAGGCTTTATGCAGCCCCACATGCAACTGGACCCTCCGTATTCGCTCTTTCACAGCAACCCTAAATATAACCCTGGCCCGCATGGCAGACGACTGAAAAATCGGGCCCCAGAAAACGCGTTACAAGCCCCATTCGCCCATCCAGAAGTGCCCCCAAAGGAAGGCTTTGGGTACAAGTGAACTCCCCAGGGGAGCCTTTACGCAGCCCCACATGCAGCTGGACCCTCCTTGTTCGCTCTTTCCGAGCAACACTATACATTGCGCTAGCCGGCATGGGAGACGACTGAAAACTCGGGCCCCAGAAAACGCATTCCGAGCCCCTTTCGCCCATTCAAAAGTGTTCCCAGAGGAAGGCTTTGGGTACAAGTGAACTCCCCAGGGCAGCCTTTATGCAGCCCCACATGCAACGGGACCCTTCGGGTTCGCTGTTTCCGAGCAACCCTAAATATATCCCTAGCCAGCATGGCAGAAGACTGAAAACTCGGGCCCCAGAAAACGCGTTACAAACCCCATTCGCCCATCCAGAAGTACCCCCAAATGAAGGCTTTGGGTACAAGTTAACTCCCCAGGGGAGCCTTTATGCAGCCCAACATGCAACTGGACCCTCCGGGTTCGCTGTTTCCGATCAACCCTAAATATAACTCTAGAAAGCATGGGAGACAACTGAAAACTCGGGCCCCAGAAAATGCGTTACAAGCCCCATTCGCCCATCCAGAAGTGCCCCCAAAGGAAGGCTTTGGGTACAACTGAACTCCCCAGGGGAGCCTTTATGCAGCCCCACATGCAACTGGATCCTCCGTGTTCGCTCTTTCCGAGCAACCCTAAATATAACCCTGGCCCGCATGGCGGACGACTGAAAAATCGGGTCCCAGAAAACGCGTTACAAGCCCCATTCGCCCATCCAGATGTGCCCGTAAAGGAAGGCTTTGGGTACAACTGAACTCCCCAGGGGAGCCTTTATGCAGCCCCACATGCAACTGGACCCTCCGGGTTCACTCTTTCACCGCAAGCCTAACTATAGCCCTCGGCGCAATGGGACAAGACTGAAAAATCGGGCCCCAGAAAACGCTTTACGAGCCCCTTTCGCCCATTCAAATGTGCCCCCAGAGGAAGGCTTTGGGTACAAGTGAACTCCCCAGGGTAGCCTTTATGCAGCCCCACATGCAACTGGACCCTCCGGGTTCGCTGTTTCCGAGCAACCCTCAATATAACACTAGCCAGCATGGCAGAAGACTGAAAACTCAGGCCACAGAAAAAGAATTTCAAGAACCATTCGCCCGTCCAGATGTGCCCCTAAAGGAAGGCTTTGGGTACAACTGAACTCCCCAGGGGAGCCTTTATGCAGCCCCACATGCAACTGGACCCTCCGTATACGCTCTTTCACAGCAATACTAATTATAAACCTGGCCCGATGGCAGAAGACTGACAAATCGGGCCCCAGATAACGCTTTCTGAGCCCCTTTCGCGCATCCAAAATTGCCCCCAAAGGAACGCTTTGGGTACAACTGAACTCCCCAGGGGAGCCTTTATGCAGCCCCACATGCAACTGGACCCTCCGGGTTCACTCTTTCACCGCAAGCCTAAATATAGCCTTCGGCGCAATGGGAGAAGACTGAAAAAGTGGGCCTCAGAAAATGCATTGCGATTCCCCTTGGACCATCCAAAAGTGCCTCCAAAGGAAGGCTTTGAGTACAGGTGAACTCCCCAGGGGAGCCTTTATGCAGCCCCACATGCAACTGGACCCTCTGGGTTCGCTCTTTCCGAGCAACACTAAACATAGGCCTAGCCGGCATGGGAGACGATTGAAAATTCGGGCCACAGAAAAAGCGTTTGAAGCACCATTCGCCCATCCAGAAGTGCCCCCAAAGGAAGGCTTTGGGTACAAGTGAACTCCCCAGGGGAGCCTTTATGCAGCCCCACATGCAACTGGACCCTCCGGGTTCACTCTTTCAACGCAAGCATAAATATAGCCCTCGGCGCAATGTTAGAAGACTGAAAAAGCGGGCCTCAGAAAAGGCATTGCGATTCCCCTTGGACCATTGAAAAGTGCCCGGAAAGGAAGGCTTTTGGTACATCTAACTCCCCAGGGGAGCCTTTATGCAGCCCCACATGCAACTGGACCCTCCGGGTTCGCTCTTTCCGAGCAACACTAAATATAGCCCTAGCCGGCATGGGGGACGACTGAAAACTCGGGACACAGAAAAAGCGTTTCAAGCCCCATTCTCCAATCCAAAAGTGCCCCCAAAGGAAGGCTTTGGGTACAAGTGATCTCCCCAGGGGAGCCTTTACGCAGCCCCACATGCAATTGGACCCTCCTGGTTTGCTGTTTCCCAGCAAACCTTAATATAACACTAGCCAGCATGGCAGAAGACTGAAAACTCTGGCCACAGAAAAAGCGTTTCAAGCCCCATTTACGAATCCAGAAGTGCCCCTAAAGGAAGGCTTTGGGTACAACTGAACTCCCCAGGGGAGCCTTTATGCAGCCCCACATGCAACTGGACCCTCCGCGTTCACTCTTTCACCGTAAGCCTAACTATAGCCCTCGGCGCAATGGGAGAAGACTGAAAAAGCGGGCCTCAGAAAATGCATTGCGATTCCCCTTGGACCATCCAAAAGTGCCTCCAAAGGAAGGCTTTGGGTATAAGTGAACTCCCCAGGGGAGCCTTTATGCAGCCCCACATGCAACTGGACCCTGCGGTTTCGCTCTTTCTGAGCAACACTGAACATAGCCCTAGCCGGCTTGGGAGAAGACTGAAAAATCGGGCCACAGAAAAATCGTTTCAAGCACCATACACCCATGCAGAAGTGCCCCCAAAGGAAGGCTTTGGGTACAACTGAACTCCACAGGGGAGCCTTTATGCAGCCCCACATGCAACTGGACCCTCCATATTCGCTCTTTCACAGCAACCCAAAATATAACCCTGGCCCGCATGGCAGACGCCTGGAAAATCGGGCCCCAGAAAACGCGTTACAAGCCGCATTCGCCCATCCAGAAGTGCCCCTAAAGGAAGGCTTTGGGTACAAGTGAAGTCCCCATGGGAGCCTTTATGCAGCCCCACATGCAACTGGACCCTCCGCGTTCACTCTTTCCGAGCAACACTAAACATTGCGCTAGCCGGCATGGGAGACGACTGAAAACTCGGGCCCCAGAAAACGCATTCCGAGCCCCTTTCGCCCATTCAAAAGTGTTCCCAGAGGAAGGCTTTGGGTACAAGTGAACTCCCCAGGGGAGCCTTTATGCAGCCCCACATGCAACGGGACCCTCCGGGTTCGCTGTTTCCGAGCAACCCTAAATATATCCCTAGCCAGCATGGCAGAAGACTGAAAACTCGGGCCCCAGAAAACGCGTTACAAGCCCCATTCGCCCATCCAGAAGTACCCCCAAAGGAAGGCTTTGGGTACAAGTGAACTCCCCAGGGGAGCCTTTATGCAGCCCCACATGCAACTGGACCCTCCGGGTTCGCTGTTTCCGAGCAACCCTAAATATAACTCTAGAAAGCATGGGAGACAACTGAAAACTCGGGCCCCAGAAAACGCGTTACAAGCCCCATTCGCCCATCCAGAAGTGCCCCCAAAGGAAGGCTTTGGGTACAACTGAACTCCCCAGGGGAGCCTTTATGCAGCCCCACATGCAACTGGACCCTCCGCGTTCACTCTTTCACCGTAAGCCTAACTATAGCCCTCGGCGCAATGGGAGAAGACTGAAAAAGCGGGCCTCAGAAAATGCATTGCGATTCCCCTTGGACCATCCAAAAGTGCCTCCAAAGGAAGGCTTTGGGTATAAGTGAACTCCCCAGGGGAGCCTTTATGCAGCCCCACATGCAACTGGACCCTGCGGTTTCGCTCTTTCTGAGCAACACTGAACATAGCCCTAGCCGGCTTGGGAGAAGATTGAAATATCGGGCCACAGAAAAATCGTTTCAAGCACCATACACCCATGCAGAAGTGCCCCCAAAGGAAGGCTTTGGGTACAACTGAACTCCACAGGGGAGCCTTTATGCAGCCCCACATGCAACTGGACCCTCCATATTCGCTCTTTCACAGCAACCCAAAATATAACCCTGGCCCGCATGGCAGACGCCTGGAAAATCGGGCCCCAGAAAACGCGTTACAAGCCGCATTCGCCCATCCAGAAGTGCCCCTAAAGGAAGGCTTTGGGTACAAGTGAAGTCCCCATGGGAGCCTTTATGCAGCCCCACATGCAACTGGACCCTCCGCGTTCACTCTTTCCGAGCAACACTAAACATTGCGCTAGCCGGCATGGGAGACGACTGAAAACTCGGGCCCCAGAAAACGCATTCCGAGCCCCTTTCGCCCATTCAAAAGTGTTCCCAGAGGAAGGCTTTGGGTACAAGTGAACTCCCCAGGGGAGCCTTTATGCAGCCCCACATGCAACGGGACCCTCCGGGTTCGCTGTTTCCGAGCAACCCTAAATATATCCCTAGCCAGCATGGCAGAAGACTGAAAACTCGGGCCCCAGAAAACGCGTTACAAGCCCCATTCGCCCATCCAGAAGTACCCCCAAAGGAAGGCTTTGGGTACAAGTGAACTCCCCAGGGGAGCCTTTATGCAGCCCCACATGCAACTGGACCCTCCGGGTTCGCTGTTTCCGAGCAACCCTAAATATAACTCTAGAAAGCATGGGAGACAACTGAAAACTCGGGCCCCAGAAAACGCGTTACAAGCCCCATTCGCCCATCCAGAAGTGCCCCCAAAGGAAGGCTTTGGGTACAACTGAACTCCCCAGGGGAGCCTTTATGCAGCCCCACATGCAACTGGACCCTCCGTGTTCGCTCTTTCCGAGCAACCCTAAATATAACCCTGGCCCGCAATGGGAGAAGACTGAAAACTCGGGCCCCAGAAAACGCGTTACAAGCCCCATTCGCCCATCCAGATGTGCCCGTAAAGGAAGGCTTTGGGTACAAGTGAACTCCCCAGGGGAGCCTTTATGCAGCCCCACATGCAACTGGACCCTCCGCGTTCACTCTTTCACCTCAAGCCTAACTATAGCCCTCGGCGCAATGGGAGAAGACTGAAAAATCGGGCCCCAGAAAACGCTTTCCGAGCCCCTTTCGCCCATTCAAAAGTGCCCCCAGAAGAAGGCTTTGGGTACAAGTGAACTCCCCAGGGTAGCCTTTATGCGGCCCCACATGCAACTGGACCCTCCGGGTTCGCTGTTTTCGAGCAATCCTAAATATAACACTAGCCAGCATGGGAGACGACTGTAAACACGGAACCCAGAAAAAGCGTTTCAAGCCCCATTCACCCATCCAAAAGTGCCCCCAAAGGAAGGCTTTGGGTACAAGTGAACTCCCCAGGGGAGCCTTTATGCAGCCCCACATGCAACTGGACCCTGCGGTTTCGCTCTTTCCGAGCAACACTAAACATAGCCCTAGCCGGCATGGGAGACGACTGAAAACTTGGGCCACAGAAAAAGCGTTTCAAGCCCCATTCACCCATCCAGAAGTGCCCCCAAAGGAAGGCTTTGGGTACAACTGAACTCCACAGGGGAGCCTTTATGCAGCCCCACATGCAACTGGACCCTCCGTATTCGCTCTTTCACAGCAACCCTAAATATAACCCTGGCCCGCATGGCAGACGACTGAAAACTCGGGCCCCAGAAAACGTGTTACAAGCCCCATTCGCCCATCCAGAAGTGCCCACAAAGGAAGGCTTTGGGTACAACTGAACTCCCCAGGGGAGCCTTTACGCAGCCCCACATGCAACTGGACCCTCCGGGTTCGCTGTTTCCGAGCAACCCTTAATATATCACTAGCCGGCATGGGAGACGACTGAAAACTCGGGCCCCAGAAAACGCGTTACAAGCCCCATTCGCCTATCCAAAAGTGCCCCCAAAGGAAGGCTTTGGGTACAAGTGAACTCCCCAGGGGAGCCTTTATGCAGCCCCACATGCAACTGGACCCTCCGGGTTCGCTGATTCCGAGCAACCCTAAATATATCCATAGCCAGCATGGCAGAAGACTGTAAACTCGGGCCCCAGAAAACGCGTTACAAGCCCCATTCGCCCTTCCAGAGGTGCCCCTAAAGGAAGGCTTTGGGTACAAGTGAACTCCCCAGGGGAGCCTTTATGCAGCCCCACATGCAACTGGATCCTCCGTGTTCGCTCTTTCAGAGCAACCCTAAATATAACCCTGGCCCGCATGGCAGACGACTGAAAACTCGGGCCCCAGAAAAGGCGTTACAAGCCCCATTCGCCCATCCAGAAGTGCCCCCAAAGGAAGGCTTTGGGTACAAGTGAACTCCCCAGGGGAGCCTTTACGCAGCCCCACATGCAACTGGACCCTCCTTCTTCGCTCTTTCCGAGCAACACTAAATATTGCGCTAGCCGGCATGGGAGACGACTGAAAACTCGGGCCCCAGAAAACGCATTCCGAGCCCCTTTCGCCCATTCAAAAGTGCCCCCAAGGGAAGGCTTTGGGTACAAGTGAACTCCCCAGGGGAGCCTTTATGCAGCCCCACATGCAACTGGATCCTCCGTGTTCGCTCTTTCCGAGCAACCCTAAATATAACCCTGGCCCGCATGGCAGACGACTGAAAAATCGGGCCCCAGAAAACGCGTTACAAGCCCCATTCGCCCATCCAGATGTGCCCGTAAAGGAAGGCTTTGGGTACAACTGAACTCCCCAGGGGAGCCTTTATGCAGCCCCACATGCAAGTGGACCCTCCGGGTTCACTCTTTCACCGCAAGCCTAACTATAGCCCTCGGCGCAATGGGAGAAGACTGAAAAATCGGGCCCCAGAAAAAGCTTTCCAAGCCCCTTTCGCCCATTCAAAAGTGCCCCCAGAGGAAGGCTTTGGGTATAAGTGAACTCCCCAGGGGAGCCTTTATGCAGCCCCACATGCAACTGGACCCTCCGGGTTCGCTGTTTCCGAGCAACCCTAAACACATCCCTAGCTAGCATGGCAGAAGACTGAAAACTCGGGCCCCAGAAAACGCGTTACAAGCCCCATTCGCCCATCCAGAAGTGCCCCCAAAGGAAGGCTTTGGGTACAAGTGAACTCCCTAGGGGAGCCTTTACGCAGCCCCACATGCAACTGGACCCTCCGGGTTTGCTGTTTCCGAGCAACCCTTAATATAACACTAGCCAGCATGGCAGAAGTCTGAAAACTCACAGAAAAAGAATTTCAAGAACAGTTCGCCCGTCCAGATGTGCCCCTAAAGGAAGGCTTTGGGTACAAGTGAACTCCCCAGGGGAGCCTTTATGCAGCCCCACATGCAACTGGACCCTCCGCGTTCACTCTTTCACCGCAAGACTAACTATAGCCCTCGGCGCAATGGGAGAAGACTGAAAAAGCGGGCCTCAGAAAATGCATTGCGATTCCCCTTGGAGCATACAAAAGTGCCTCCAAAGGAAGGCTTTGGGTATAAGTGAACTCCCCAGGGGAGCCTTTATGCAGCCCCACATGCAACTGGACCCTGCGGTTTCGCTCTTTCCGAGCAACACTAAACATAGCGCTAGCCGGCATGGGAGACGACTGAAAACTGGGGCCCCAGAAAACGCTTTCCTAGCCGCTTTCGCCCATTCAAAAGTGCCCCCAGAGGAAGGCTTTGGGTACAAGTGAACTCCCCAGGGGAGCCTTTACGCAGCCCCACATGCAACTGGACCCTCCGGGTTCGCTTTTTCCGAGCAACCCTAAATATATCCCTTGCCAGCATTGCAGAAGACTGAAAACTCGGGCCCCAGAAAACGCGTTACAAGCCCCATTCGCCCATCCAGAAGTGCCTCCAAAGGAAGGCTTTGGGTACAAGTGAACTCCCCAGGGGAGCCTTTATGCAGCCCCACATGCAACTGGATCCTCCGTGTTCGCTCTTTCCGAGCAACCCTAAATATAACCCTGGCCCGCATGGCAGACGACAGAAAAATCGGGCACCAGAAAACGCGTTACAAGCCCCATTCGCCCATCCAGATGTGCCCGTAAAGGAAGGCTTTGGGTACAACTGAACTCCCCAGGGGAGCCTTTATGCAGCCCCACATGCAAGTGGACCCTCCGGGTTCACTCTTTCACCGCAAGCCTAACTATAGCCCTCGGCGCAATGGGAGAAGACTGAAAAATCGGGCCCCAGAAAAAGCTTTCCGAGCCCCTTTCGCCCATTCAAAAGTGCCCCCAGAGGAAGGCTTTGGGTACAAGTGAACTCCCCAGGGTAGCCTTTATGCAGCCCCACATGCAACTGGACCCTCCGGGTTCGCTGTTTCCGAGCAACCCTAAACACATCCCTAGCTAGCATGGCAGAAGACTGAAAACTCGGGCCCCAGAAAACGCGTTACAAGCCCCATTCGCCCATCCAGAAGTGCCCCCAAAGGAAGGCTTTGGGTACAAGTGAACTCCCTAGGGGAGCCTTTACGCAGCCCCACATGCAACTGGACCCTCCGGGTTTGCTGTTTCCGAGCAACCCTTAATATAACACTAGCCAGCATGGCAGAAGTCTGAAAACTCAGGCCACAGAAAAAGAATTTCAAGAACAGTTCGCCCGTCCAGATGTGCCCGTAAAGGAAGGCTTTGGGTACAACTGAACTCCCCAGGGGAGCCTTTATGCAGCCCCACATGCAACTAGACCCTCCGGGTTCACTCTTTCACCGCAAGCCTAACTATAGCCCTCGGCGCAATGGGAGAAGACTGAAAAATCGGGCCCCAGAAAACGCTTTACGAGCCCTTTTCGCCCATTCAAAAGTGCCCCCAGAGGAAGGCTTTGGGTACAACTGAACTCCCCAGGGGAGCCTTTACGCAGCCCCACATGCAACTGGACCCTCCGGGTTCGCTGTTTCCAAGCAACCCTAAATATAACACCAGCCAGCATGGGAGACGACTGTAAACACGGAACCCAGAAAAATCGTTTCAAGCCACATTCATCCATCCAAAAGTGCCCCCAGAGGAAGGCTTTGGGTACAAGTGAACTCCCCAGGGGAACCTTTATGAAGCCCCACATGCAACTGGACCCTCCGGGTTCGCTGTTTCCGAGCAACCCTCAATATAACACTCGCCGGCATGGGAGATGACTGAAAACTCGGGCCCCAGAAAACGCTTTCTGAGCCCCATTCGCCCATTCAAAAGTGCCCCCAGAGGAAGGCTTTGGGTACAAGTGAACTCCCTAGGGGAGCCTTTACGCAGCCCCACATGCAACTGGACCCTCCGGGTTTGCTGTTTCCGAGCAACCCTTAATATAACACTAGCCAGCATGGCAGAAGACTGAAAACTCGGGCCACAGAAAAAGAATTTCAAGAACAATTCCCCCGTCCAGATGTGCCCCTAAAGGAAGGCTTTGGGTACAAGTGAACTCCCCAGGGGAGCCTTTATGCAGCCCCACATGCAACTGGACCCTCCGCGTTCACTCTTTCACCGCAAGCCTAAATATAGCCCTCGGCGCAATGGGAGAAGACTGAAAAAGCTGGCCTCAGAAAACGCATTGCGATTCCCCTTGCACCATACAAAAGCGCCCCCAAAGGAAGGCTTTGGGTACAAGTGAAGTCCCCAGGGGAGCCTTTATGCAGCCCCACATGCAACTGGACCCTCCGGCTTCGCTCTTTCCGAGCAACACTAAACATAGC
This sequence comes from Anas acuta, assembly GCF_963932015.1. NCBI lineage: Eukaryota > Metazoa > Chordata > Aves > Anseriformes > Anatidae > Anas > Anas acuta. The sequence continues at coordinate 15,416,547 of NC_088995.1, forward strand.
GCTTGCCGGCATGGGAGACGACTGAAAACTGGGGGCCCAGAAAACGCTTTCCGAGCCCCTTTCGCCTATTCAAAAGTGCCCCCAGAGGAAGGCTTTGGGTACAAGTGAACTCCCCAGGGCAACCTTTACGCAGCCCCACATGCAACTGGACCCTCCGGGTTCGCTCTTTCCAAGCAACACTAAACATATCCCTGGCCGGCATGGGAGACAACTGAAAACTCGGGCCACAGAAAAAGCGTTCCAAGCCCCATTCACCCATCCAAAAGTGCCCCCAAAGGAAGGCTTTGGGTACAAGTGAACTCCCCAGGGGAGCCTTTATGCAGCCCAACATGCAACTGGACCCTCCGGGTTCGCTCTTTCACAACAACCCTAAATATAACCCTGGCCCGCATGGCAGACGACTGGAAAATCGGACCCCAGAAAACGCGTTACAAGCCCCATTCACCCATCCAGAGGTGCCCCGAAAGGAAGGCTTTGGGTACAAGTGAACTCCCCAGGGGAGCCTTTATGCAGCCCCACATGCAACTTGACCCTCCGTGTTCGCTGTTTACGAGCAACCCTAAATAAAACACTGGCCAGCATGGCAAAAGAGTGAAAACTCGGGCCACAGAAAAAGAATTTCAAGAACCGTTCGCGCATCCAGATGTGCCCCTAAAGGAAGGCTTTGGGTACAACTGAACTCCCCAGGGGAGCCTTTATGCAGCCCCACATGCAACTGGACCCTCCGGGTTCACTCTTTCACCGCAAGCCTAACTACAGCCCTCGGCGCAATGGGAGAAGACTGAAAAAGCGGGCCTCAGAAAATGCATTGCGATTCCCCTTGGACCATCCAAAAGTGCCTCCAAAGGAAGGCTTTTGGAACAAGTGAACTGTCCAGGGGAGCCTTTATGTAGCCCCACATGCAATTGGACCCTGCGGATTCGATCTTTCCGAGCAACACTAAACATAGCCCTAGCCGGCATGGGAGACGAATGAAAATTCGTGCCACAGAAAAAGCGTTTCAAGCCCCATTCATCCATCCAGAAGTGCCCCCAAAGGAAGGCTCTGGGTACAAGTGAACTCCCCAGGGGAGCCTTTACGCAGCCCCACATGCAACTGTACCCTCCATATTCGCTCTTTCACAGCAACCCTATATATAAACCTGGCCCGTATGGCAGACGACTGAAAACTCAGGCCCCAGAAAACGTTTTCCGAGCCCCTTTCGCCCATTCAAAAGTGCCCCCAGAGGAAGGCTTTGGGTACAAGTGAACTCCCCAGGGGAGTCTTTATGCAGCCCCACATGCAACTGGACCCTCCGGGTTCGCTGTTTCCGAGTAACCCTAAATATAACACTAGCCAGCATGGGACACGACTGAAAACTATGGCCCCAGAAAACGCTTTCTGAGCCCCTTTCGCCCATTCAAAAGTGCCCCCAGAGGAAGGCTTTGGGTACAAGTGAACTCCCTAGGGGAGCCTTTACGCAGCCCCACATGCAACTGGACCCTCCGGGTTTGCTGTTTCCGAGCAACCCTTAATATAACACTAGCCAGCATGGCAGAAGACTGAAAACTCAAGCCACAGAAAAAGCGTTTCAAGCCCCATTCACCCATCCAGAGGTGCCCCCAAAGGAAGGCTTTGGGTACAGCTGAACTCCACAGGGGAGCATTTATGCAGCCCCACATGCAACTGGACCCTCCGGGTTCGCTGTTTACGAGCAACCCTAAATAAAACACTGGCCAGCATGGCAGCAGACTGAAAACTCGGGCCACAGAAAAAGAATTTCAAGAACCGTTCGCCCATCCAGATGTGCCCCTAAAGGAAGGCATTGGGTACAACTGAACTCCCCAGGGGAGCCTTTATGCAGCCCCACATGCAACTGGACCCTCCGGGTTCGCTCTTTCCGAGCAACACTAAACATAGCCCTAGCCGGCATGGGAGACGACTGAAAACTCGGGCCACAGAAAAAGCGTTTCAAGCCCCATTCACCCATCCAGAAGTTCCCCGAAAGGAAGGCTTTGGGTACAAGTGAACTCCCCAGGGGAGCCTTTATGCAGCCCCACATGCAACTGGACCCTGCGGTTTCGCTCTTTCCGAGCAACACTAAACATAGCGCTAGCCAGCATGGGAGACGACTGAAAACTGGGGCCCCAGAAAACGTTTTCCGAGCCCCTTTCGCCAATCCAAAAGTGCCCCCAAAGGAAGGCTTTGGGTACAAGTGAACTCCCCAGGGGAGCCTTTACGCAGCCCCACATGCAACTGGACCCTCCAGGTTCGCTCTTTCCGAGGAACACTAAACATAACCCTAGCCGGCATGGGAGACGACTGAAAACTTGGGCCCCAGAAAACGCATTCCGAGCCCCTTTCGCCCATTCAAAAGTGCCCCCAGAGGAAAGCTTTGGGTACAAGTGAACTCCCCAGGGGAGCCTTTATGCAGCCCCACATGCAACTGGACCCTCCGGGTTCGCTGTTTCCGAGCAACAGTAAACATGGCCCTAGCCGGCATGGGAGACGACTGAAAAGTCGGGCCAGAGAAAAAGTGTTTCAAGCCCCATTCACCCATCCAGAAGTGCCCCCAAGGAAGGCTTTGGGTACAAGTGAACTCCCCAGGTGAGCCTTTATGCAGCCCCACATGCAAGTGGACCCTCGGTATTCGCTCTTTCACAGCAACCCTAAATATAACCCTGGCCTGCATGGCAGACGACTGAAAACTCGGGCCCCAGAAAACGCTTTCCGTGCCCCTTTCGCCCATTCAAAAGTGCCCCCAAAGGAAGGCTTTGGGTACAACTGAACTCTTCAGGGGAGCCTTTATGCAGCCCCACATGCAACTGGACCCTCCGCGTTCACTCTTTCACCGCAAGCCTAAACATATCCCTCGGCGCAATGGGAGAAGACTGAAAAATCGGGCCTCAGAAAACGCATTGCGATTCCCCTTGGACCAGCGAAAAGTGCCCCCAAAGGAAGGCTTTGGGTACATCTAACTCCCCAGGGGAGCCTTTATGCAGCCCCACATGCAACTGGACCCTCCGGGTTCGCTCTTTCCAAGCAACACTATACATAGCCCTAGCCGGCATGGGAGACGACTGAAAACTTGGGCCACAGAAAAATGCGTTTCAAGCCCCATTCACCCATCCAAAAGTGCCCCGCAGAGGAAGGCTTTGGGTACAAGTGATCTCCGCAGGGGAACCTTTACGCAGCCCCACATGCAACTGGACCCTCCGCGTTCACTCTTTCACCGCAAGCCTAAATATAGCCGTCGGCGCAATGGGAGAAGACTGAAAAAGCGGGCCTCAGAAAACGCATTGCGATTCCCCTTGCACCATCCAAAAGCGCCCCCAAAGGAAGGCTTTGGTTACAAGTGAAGTCCCCAGGGGAGCCTTTATGCAGCCCCACATGCAACTGGACCCTCCGGCTTCGCTCTTTCCGAGCAACACTAAACATAGCGCTTGCCGGCATGGGAGACGACTGAAAACTGGGGCCCCAGAAAACGCTTTCCGAGCCCCTTTCGCCTATTCAAAAGTGCCCCCAGAGGAAGGCTTTGGGTACAAGTGAACTCCCCAGGGGAGCCTTTACGCAGCCCCACATGCAACTGGACCCTCCGGGTTCGCTCTTTCCGAGCAACACTAAACATAGCCCTAGCCAGCATGGCAGAAGACTGAAAACTCGGGCCCCAGAAAAAGCTTTCTGAGCCCCTTTCGCCCCTTCAAAAGTGCCCCCAGAGGAAGGCTTTGGGTACAAGTGAACTCCCCAGGGCAACCTTTACGCAGCCCCACATGCAACTGGACCCTCCGGGTTCGCTCTTTCCAAGCAACACTAAACATAGCCCTGGCCGGCTTGGGAGACGACTGAAAACTCGGGCCACAGAAAAAGCGTTCCAAGCCCCATTCACCCATCCAAAAGTGCCCCCAAAGGAAGGCTTTGGGTACAAGTGAACTCCCCAGGGGAGCCTTTATGCAGCCCCACATGCAACTGGACCCTCCGCGTTCACTCTTTCACCTCAAGCCTAACTATAGCCCTCGGCGCAATGGGAGAAGACTGAAAAATCGGGCCCCAGAAAACGCTTTCCGAGCCCCTTTCGCCCATTCAAAAGTGCCCCCAGAAGAAGGCTTTGGGTACAAGTGAACTCCCCAGGGTAGCCTTTATGCGGCCCCACATGCAACTGGACCCTCCGGGTTCGCTGTTTTCGAGCAATCCTAAATATAACACTAGCCAGCATGGGAGACGACTGTAAACACGGAACCCAGAAAAAGCGTTTCAAGCCCCATTCACCCATCCAAAAGTGCCCCCAAAGGAAGGCTTTGGGTACAAGTGAACTCCCCAGGGGAGCCTTTATGCAGCCCCACATGCAACTGGACCCTGCGGTTTCGCTCTTTCCGAGCAACACTAAACATAGCCCTAGCCGGCATGGGAGACGACTGAAAACTTGGGCCACAGAAAAAGCGTTTCAAGCCCCATTCACCCATGCAGAAGTGCCCCCAAAGGAAGGCTTTGGGTACAACTGAACTCCACAGGGGAGCCTTTATGCAGCCCCACATGCAACTGGACCCTCCGTATTCGCTCTTTCACAGCAACCCTAAATATAACCCTGGCCCGCATGGCAGACGACTGAAAACTCGGGCCCCAGAAAACGTGTTACAAGCCCCATTCGCCCATCCAGAAGTGCCCACAAAGGAAGGCTTTGGGTACAACTGAACTCCCCAGGGGAGCCTTTACGCAGCCCCACATGCAACTGGACCCTCCGGGTTCGCTGTTTCCGAGCAACCCTTAATATATCACTAGCCGGCATGGGAGACGACTGAAAACTCGGGCCCCAGAAAACGCGTTACAAGCCCCATTCGCCTATCCAAAAGTGCCCCCAAAGGAAGGCTTTGGGTACAAGTGAACTCCCCAGGGGAGCCTTTATGCAGCCCCACATGCAACTGGACCCTCCGGGTTCGCTGATTCCGAGCAACCCTAAATATATCCATAGCCAGCATGGCAGAAGACTGTAAACTCGGGCCCCAGAAAACGCGTTACAAGCCCCATTCGCCCATCCAGAAGTGCCTCCAAAGGAAGGCTTTGGGTACAAGTGAACTCCCCAGGGGAGCCTTTATGCAGCCCCACATGCAACTGGATCCTCCGTGTTCGCTCTTTCCGAGCAACACTAAATATATCCCTGGCCCGCATGGCAGACGACTGAAAACTCGGGCCCCAGAAAAGGCGTTACAAGCCCCATTCGCCCAACAGAAGTGCCCCCAAAGGAAGGCTTTGGGTACAAGTGAACTCCCCAGGGGAGCCTTTACGCAGCCCCACATGCAACTGGACCCTCCTTGTTCGCTGTTTCCGAGCAACACTAAACATTGCGCTAGCCGGCATGGGAGACGACTGAAAACTCGGTCCCCAGAAAACGCATTCCGAGCCCCTTTCGCCCATTCAAAAGTGTTCCCAGAGGAAGGCTTTGGGTACAAGTGAACTCCCCAGGGGAGCCTTTATGCAGCCCCACATGCAACGGGACCCTCCGGGTTCGCTGTTTCCGAGCAACCCTAAATATATCCCTAGCCAGCATGGCAGAAGACTGAAAACTCGGGCCCCAGAAAACGCGTTACAAGCCCCATTCGCCCATCCAGAAGTGCCCCCAAAGGAAGGCTTTGGGTACAACTGAACTCCCCAGGGGAGCCTTTACGCAGCCCCACATGCAACTGGACCCTCCGGGTTCGCTGTTTCCGAGCAACCCTTAATATATCACTAGCCGGCATGGGAGACGACTGAAAACTCGGGCCCCAGAAAAAGCGTTACAAGCCCCATTCGCCTATCCAAAAGTGCCCCCAAGGGAAGGCTTTGGGTACAAGTGAACTCCACAGGGGAGCCTTTATGCAGCCCCACATGCAACTGGACCCTCCGGGTTCGCTGATTCCGAGCAACCCTAAATATATCCCTAGCCAGCATGGCAGAAGACTGTAAACTCGGGCCCCAGAAAACGCGTTACAAGCCCCATTCGCCCTTCCAGAAGTGCCTCCAAAGGAAGGTTATGGGTACAAGTGAACTCCCCAGGGGAGCCTTTATGCAGCCCCACATGCAACTGGATCCTCCGTGTTCGCTCTTTCAGAGCAACCCTAAATATAACCCTGGCCCGCATGGCAGACGACTGAAAACTCGGGCCCCAGAAAAGGCGTTACAAGCCCCATTCGCCCATCCAGAAGTGCCCCCAAAGGAAGGCTTTGGGTACAAGTGAACTCCCCAGGGGAGCCTTTACGCAGCCCCACATGCAACTGGACCCTCCTTGTTCGCTCTTTCCGAGCAACACTAAACATTGCGCTAGCCGGCATGGGAGACGACTGAAAACTCGGGCCCCAGAAAACGCATTCCGAGCCCCTTTCGCCCATTCAAAAGTGCCCCCAAGGGAAGGCTTTGGGTACAAGTGAACTCCCCAGGGGAGCCTTTATGCAGCCCCACATGCAACTGGATCCTCCGTGTTCGCTCTTTCCGAGCAACCCTAAATATAACCCTGGCCCGCATGGCAGACGACTGAAAAATCGGGCCCCAGAAAACGCGTTACAAGCCCCATTCGCCCATCCAGATGTGCCCGTAAAGGAAGGCTTTGGGTACAACTGAACTCCCCAGGGGAGCCTTTATGCAGCCCCACATGCAAGTGGACCCTCCGGGTTCACTCTTTCACCGCAAGCCTAACTATAGCCCTCGGCGCAATGGGAGAAGACTGAAAAATCGGGCCCCAGAAAAAGCTTTCCAAGCCCCTTTCGCCCATTCAAAAGTGCCCCCAGAGGAAGGCTTTGGGTACAAGTGAACTCCCCAGGGGAGCCTTTATGCAGCCCCACATGCAACTGGACCCTCCGGGTTCGCTGTTTCCGAGCAACCCTAAACACATCCCTAGCTAGCATGGCAGAAGACTGAAAACTCGGGCCCCAGAAAACGCGTTACAAGCCCCATTCGCCCATCCAGAAGTGCCCCCAAAGGAAGGCTTTGGGTACAAGTGAACTCCCTAGGGGAGCCTTTACGCAGCCCCACATGCAACTGGACCCTCCGGGTTTGCTGTTTCCGAGCAACCCTTAATATAACACTAGCCAGCATGGCAGAAGTCTGAAAACTCAGGCCACAGAAAAAGAATTTCAAGAACAGTTCGCCCGTCCAGATGTGCCCGTAAAGGAAGGCTTTGGGTACAACTGAACTCCCCAGGGGAGCCTTTATGCAGCCCCACATGCAACTAGACCCTCCGGGTTCACTCTTTCACCGCAAGCCTAACTATAGCCCTCGGCGCAATGGGAGAAGACTGAAAAATCGGGCCCCAGAAAACGCTTTACGAGCCCTTTTCGCCCATTCAAAAGTGCCCCCAGAGGAAGGCTTTGGGTACAACTGAACTCCCCAGGGGAGCCTTTACGCAGCCCCACATGCAACTGGACCCTCCGGGTTCGCTGTTTCCAAGCAACCCTAAATATAACACCAGCCAGCATGGGAGACGACTGTAAACACGGAACCCAGAAAAAGCGTTTCAAGCCACATTCATCCATCCAAAAGTGCCCCCAGAGGAAGGCTTTGGGTACAAGTGAACTCCCCAGGGGAACCTTTATGAAGCCCCACATGCAACTGGACCCTCCGGGTTCGCTGTTTCCGAGCAACCCTCAATATAACACTCGCCGGCATGGGAGATGACTGAAAACTCGGGCCCCAGAAAACGCTTTCTGAGCCCCATTCGCCCATTCAAAAGTGCCCCCAGAGGAAGGCTTTGGGTACAAGTGAACTCCCTAGGGGAGCCTTTACGCAGCCCCACATGCAACTGGACCCTCCGGGTTTGCTGTTTCCGAGCAACCCTTAATATAACACTAGCCAGCATGGCAGAAGACTGAAAACTCGGGCCACAGAAAAAGAATTTCAAGAACAATTCCCCCGTCCAGATGTGCCCCTAAAGGAAGGCTTTGGGTACAAGTGAACTCCCCAGGGGAGCCTTTATGCAGCCCCACATGCAACTGGACCCTCCGCGTTCACTCTTTCACCGCAAGCCTAAATATAGCCCTCGGCGCAATGGGAGAAGACTGAAAAAGCTGGCCTCAGAAAACGCATTGCGATTCCCCTTGCACCATACAAAAGCGCCCCCAAAGGAAGGCTTTGGGTACAAGTGAAGTCCCCAGGGGAGCCTTTATGCAGCCCCACATGCAACTGGACCCTCCGGGTTCGCTCTTTCCGAGCAACACTAAACATAGCGCTTGCCGGCATGGGAGACGACTGAAAACTGGGGGCCCAGAAAACGCTTTCCGAGCCCCTTTCGCCTATTCAAAAGTGCCCCCAGAGGAAGGCTTTGGGTACAAGTGAACTCCCCAGGGCAACCTTTACGCAGCCCCACATGCAACTGGACCCTCCGGGTTCGCTCTTTCCAAGCAACACTAAACATATCCCTGGCCGGCATGGGAGACAACTGAAAACTTGGGCCACAGAAAAAGCGTTCCAAGCCCCATTCACCCATCCAAAAGTGCCCCCAAAGGAAGGCTTTGGGTACAAGTGAACTCCCCAGGGGAGCCTTTATGCAGCCCAACATGCAACTGGACCCTCCGGGTTCGCTCTTTCACAACAACCCTAAATATAACCCTGGCCCGCATGGCAGACGACTGGAAAATCGGACCCCAGAAAACGCGTTACAAGCCCCATTCACCCATCCAGAGGTGCCCCGAAAGGAAGGCTTTGGGTACAAGTGAACTCCCCAGGGGAGCCTTTATGCAGCCCCACATGCAACTTGACCCTCCGTGTTCGCTGTTTACGAGCAACCCTAAATAAAACACTGGCCAGCATGGCAAAAGAGTGAAAACTCGGGCCACAGAAAAAGAATTTCAAGAACCGTTCGCGCATCCAGATGTGCCCCTAAAGGAAGGCTTTGGGTACAACTGAACTCCCCAGGGGAGCCTTTATGCAGCCCCACATGCAACTGGACCCTCCGGGTTCACTCTTTCACCGCAAGCCTAACTACAGCCCTCGGCGCAATGGGAGAAGACTGAAAAAGCGGGCCTCAGAAAATGCATTGCGATTCCCCTTGGACCATCCAAAAGTGCCTCCAAAGGAAGGCTTTTGGAACAAGTGAACTGTCCAGGGGAGCCTTTATGTAGCCCCACATGCAATTGGACCCTGCGGATTCGATCTTTCCGAGCAACACTAAACATAGCCCTAGCCGGCATGGGAGACGAATGAAAATTCGTGCCACAGAAAAAGCGTTTCAAGCCCCATTCATCCATCCAGAAGTGCCCCCAAAGGAAGGCTCTGGGTACAAGTGAACTCCCCAGGGGAGCCTTTACGCAGCCCCACATGCAACTGTACCCTCCATATTCGCTCTTTCACAGCAACCCTATATATAAACCTGGCCCGTATGGCAGACGACTGAAAACTCAGGCCCCAGAAAACGTTTTCCGAGCCCCTTTCGCCCATTCAAAAGTGCCCCCAGAGGAAGGCTTTGGGTACAAGTGAACTCCCCAGGGGAGTCTTTATGCAGCCCCACATGCAACTGGACCCTCCGGGTTCGCTGTTTCCGAGTAACCCTAAATATAACACTAGCCAGCATGGGACACGACTGAAAACTATGGCCCCAGAAAACGCTTTCTGAGCCCCTTTCGCCCATTCAAAAGTGCCCCCAGAGGAAGGCTTTGGGTACAAGTGAACTCCCTAGGGGAGCCTTTACGCAGCCCCACATGCAACTGGACCCTCCGGGTTTGCTGTTTCCGAGCAACCCTTAATATAACACTAGCCAGCATGGCAGAAGACTGAAAACTCAAGCCACAGAAAAAGCGTTTCAAGCCCCATTCACCCATCCAGAGGTGCCCCCAAAGGAAGGCTTTGGGTACAGCTGAACTCCACAGGGGAGCATTTATGCAGCCCCACATGCAACTGGACCCTCCGGGTTCGCTGTTTACGAGCAACCCTAAATAAAACACTGGCCAGCATGGCAGCAGACTGAAAACTCGGGCCACAGAAAAAGAATTTCAAGAACCGTTCGCCCATCCAGATGTGCCCCTAAAGGAAGGCATTGGGTACAACTGAACTCCCCAGGGGAGCCTTTATGCAGCCCCACATGCAACTGGACCCTCCGGGTTCGCTCTTTCCGAGCAACACTAAACATAGCCCTAGCCGGCATGGGAGACGACTGAAAACTCGGGCCACAGAAAAAGCGTTTCAAGCCCCATTCACCCATCCAGAAGTTCCCCGAAAGGAAGGCTTTGGGTACAAGTGAACTCCCCAGGGGAGCCTTTATGCAGCCCCACATGCAACTGGACCCTGCGGTTTCGCTCTTTCCGAGCAACACTAAACATAGCGCTAGCCAGCATGGGAGACGACTGAAAACTGGGGCCCCAGAAAACGTTTTCCGAGCCCCTTTCGCCAATCCAAAAGTGCCCCCAAAGGAAGGCTTTGGGTACAAGTGAACTCCCCAGGGGAGCCTTTACGCAGCCCCACATGCAACTGGACCCTCCAGGTTCGCTCTTTCCGAGGAACACTAAACATAACCCTAGCCGGCATGGGAGACGACTGAAAACTTGGGCCCCAGAAAACGCATTCCGAGCCCCTTTCGCCCATTCAAAAGTGCCCCCAGAGGAAAGCTTTGGGTACAAGTGAACTCCCCAGGGGAGCCTTTATGCAGCCCCACATGCAACTGGACCCTCCGGGTTCGCTGTTTCCGAGCAACAGTAAACATGGCCCTAGCCGGCATGGGAGACGACTGAAAAGTCGGGCCAGAGAAAAAGTGTTTCAAGCCCCATTCACCCATCCAGAAGTGCCCCCAAGGAAGGCTTTGGGTACAAGTGAACTCCCCAGGTGAGCCTTTATGCAGCCCCACATGCAAGTGGACCCTCGGTATTCGCTCTTTCACAGCAACCCTAAATATAACCCTGGCCTGCATGGCAGACGACTGAAAACTCGGGCCCCAGAAAACGCTTTCCGTGCCCCTTTCGCCCATTCAAAAGTGCCCCCAAAGGAAGGCTTTGGGTACAACTGAACTCTTCAGGGGAGCCTTTATGCAGCCCCACATGCAACTGGACCCTCCGCGTTCACTCTTTCACCGCAAGCCTAAACATATCCCTCGGCGCAATGGGAGAAGACTGAAAAATCGGGCCTCAGAAAACGCATTGCGATTCCCCTTGGACCAGCGAAAAGTGCCCCCAAAGGAAGGCTTTGGGTACATCTAACTCCCCAGGGGAGCCTTTATGCAGCCCCACATGCAACTGGACCCTCCGGGTTCGCTCTTTCCAAGCAACACTATACATAGCCCTAGCCGGCATGGGAGACGACTGAAAACTTGGGCCACAGAAAAAGCGTTTCAAGCCCCATTCACCCATCCAAAAGTGCCCCGCAGAGGAAGGCTTTGGGTACAAGTGATCTCCGCAGGGGAACCTTTACGCAGCCCCACATGCAACTGGACCCTCCGCGTTCACTCTTTCACCGCAAGCCTAAATATAGCCGTCGGCGCAATGGGAGAAGACTGAAAAAGCGGGCCTCAGAAAACGCATTGCGATTCCCCTTGCACCATCCAAAAGCGCCCCCAAAGGAAGGCTTTGGTTACAAGTGAAGTCCCCAGGGGAGCCTTTATGCAGCCCCACATGCAACTGGACCCTCCGGCTTCGCTCTTTCCGAGCAACACTAAACATAGCGCTTGCCGGCATGGGAGACGACTGAAAACTGGGGGCCCAGAAAACGCTTTCCGAGCCCCTTTCGCCTATTCAAAAGTGCCCCCAGAGGAAGGCTTTGGGTACAAGTGAACTCCCCAGGGCAACCTTTACGCAGCCCCACATGCAACTGGACCCTCCGGGTTCGCTCTTTCCAAGCAACACTAAACATATCCCTGGCCGGCATGGGAGACAACTGAAAACTTGGGCCACAGAAAAAGCGTTCCAAGCCCCATTCACCCATCCAAAAGTGCCCCCAAAGGAAGGCTTTGGGTACAAGTGAACTCCCCAGGGGAGCCTTTATGCAGCCCAACATGCAACTGGACCCTCCGGGTTCGCTCTTTCACAACAACCCTAAATATAACCCTGGCCCGCATGGCAGACGACTGGAAAATCGGACCCCAGAAAACGCGTTACAAGCCCCATTCACCCATCCAGAGGTGCCCCGAAAGGAAGGCTTTGGGTACAAGTGAACTCCCCAGGGGAGCCTTTATGCAGCCCCACATGCAACTTGACCCTCCGTGTTCGCTGTTTACGAGCAACCCTAAATAAAACACTGGCCAGCATGGCAAAAGAGTGAAAACTCGGGCCACAGAAAAAGAATTTCAAGAACCGTTCGCGCATCCAGATGTGCCCCTAAAGGAAGGCTTTGGGTACAACTGAACTCCCCAGGGGAGCCTTTATGCAGCCCCACATGCAACTGGACCCTCCGGGTTCACTCTTTCACCGCAAGCCTAACTACAGCCCTCGGCGCAATGGGAGAAGACTGAAAAAGCGGGCCTCAGAAAATGCATTGCGATTCCCCTTGGACCATCCAAAAGTGCCTCCAAAGGAAGGCTTTTGGAACAAGTGAACTGTCCAGGGGAGCCTTTATGTAGCCCCACATGCAATTGGACCCTGCGGATTCGATCTTTCCGAGCAACACTAAACATAGCCCTAGCCGGCATGGGAGACGAATGAAAATTCGTGCCACAGAAAAAGCGTTTCAAGCCCCATTCATCCATCCAGAAGTGCCCCCAAAGGAAGGCTCTGGGTACAAGTGAACTCCCCAGGGGAGCCTTTACGCAGCCCCACATGCAACTGTACCCTCCATATTCGCTCTTTCACAGCAACCCTATATATAAACCTGGCCCGTATGGCAGACGACTGAAAACTCAGGCCCCAGAAAACGTTTTCCGAGCCCCTTTCGCCCATTCAAAAGTGCCCCCAGAGGAAGGCTTTGGGTACAAGTGAACTCCCCAGGGGAGTCTTTATGCAGCCCCACATGCAACTGGACCCTCCGGGTTCGCTGTTTCCGAGTAACCCTAAATATAACACTAGCCAGCATGGGACACGACTGAAAACTATGGCCCCAGAAAACGCTTTCTGAGCCCCTTTCGCCCATTCAAAAGTGCCCCCAGAGGAAGGCTTTGGGTACAAGTGAACTCCCTAGGGGAGCCTTTACGCAGCCCCACATGCAACTGGACCCTCCGGGTTTGCTGTTTCCGAGCAACCCTTAATATAACACTAGCCAGCATGGCAGAAGACTGAAAACTCAAGCCACAGAAAAAGCGTTTCAAGCCCCATTCACCCATCCAGAGGTGCCCCCAAAGGAAGGCTTTGGGTACAGCTGAACTCCACAGGGGAGCATTTATGCAGCCCCACATGCAACTGGACCCTCCGGGTTCGCTGTTTACGAGCAACCCTAAATAAAACACTGGCCAGCATGGCAGCAGACTGAAAACTCGGGCCACAGAAAAAGAATTTCAAGAACCGTTCGCCCATCCAGATGTGCCCCTAAAGGAAGGCATTGGGTACAACTGAACTCCCCAGGGGAGCCTTTATGCAGCCCCACATGCAACTGGACCCTCCGGGTTCGCTCTTTCCGAGCAACACTAAACATAGCCCTAGCCGGCATGGGAGACGACTGAAAACTCGGGCCACAGAAAAAGCGTTTCAAGCCCCATTCACCCATCCAGAAGTTCCCCGAAAGGAAGGCTTTGGGTACAAGTGAACTCCCCAGGGGAGCCTTTATGCAGCCCCACATGCAACTGGACCCTGCGGTTTCGCTCTTTCCGAGCAACACTAAACATAGCGCTAGCCAGCATGGGAGACGACTGAAAACTGGGGCCCCAGAAAACGTTTTCCGAGCCCCTTTCGCCAATCCAAAAGTGCCCCCAAAGGAAGGCTTTGGGTACAAGTGAACTCCCCAGGGGAGCCTTTACGCAGCCCCACATGCAACTGGACCCTCCAGGTTCGCTCTTTCCGAGGAACACTAAACATAACCCTAGCCGGCATGGGAGACGACTGAAAACTTGGGCCCCAGAAAACGCATTCCGAGCCCCTTTCGCCCATTCAAAAGTGCCCCCAGAGGAAAGCTTTGGGTACAAGTGAACTCCCCAGGGGAGCCTTTATGCAGCCCCACATGCAACTGGACCCTCCGGGTTCGCTGTTTCCGAGCAACAGTAAACATGGCCCTAGCCGGCATGGGAGACGACTGAAAAGTCGGGCCAGAGAAAAAGTGTTTCAAGCCCCATTCACCCATCCAGAAGTGCCCCCAAGGAAGGCTTTGGGTACAAGTGAACTCCCCAGGTGAGCCTTTATGCAGCCCCACATGCAAGTGGACCCTCGGTATTCGCTCTTTCACAGCAACCCTAAATATAACCCTGGCCTGCATGGCAGACGACTGAAAACTCGGGCCCCAGAAAACGCTTTCCGTGCCCCTTTCGCCCATTCAAAAGTGCCCCCAAAGGAAGGCTTTGGGTACAACTGAACTCTTCAGGGGAGCCTTTATGCAGCCCCACATGCAACTGGACCCTCCGCGTTCACTCTTTCACCGCAAGCCTAAACATATCCCTCGGCGCAATGGGAGAAGACTGAAAAATCGGGCCTCAGAAAACGCATTGCGATTCCCCTTGGACCAGCGAAAAGTGCCCCCAAAGGAAGGCTTTGGGTACATCTAACTCCCCAGGGGAGCCTTTATGCAGCCCCACATGCAACTGGACCCTCCGGGTTCGCTCTTTCCAAGCAACACTATACATAGCCCTAGCCGGCATGGGAGACGACTGAAAACTTGGGCCACAGAAAAAGCGTTTCAAGCCCCATTCACCCATCCAAAAGTGCCCCGCAGAGGAAGGCTTTGGGTACAAGTGATCTCCGCAGGGGAACCTTTACGCAGCCCCACATGCAACTGGACCCTCCGCGTTCACTCTTTCACCGCAAGCCTAAATATAGCCGTCGGCGCAATGGGAGAAGACTGAAAAAGCGGGCCTCAGAAAACGCATTGCGATTCCCCTTGCACCATCCAAAAGCGCCCCCAAAGGAAGGCTTTGGTTACAAGTGAAGTCCCCAGGGGAGCCTTTATGCAGCCCCACATGCAACTGGACCCTCCGGCTTCGCTCTTTCCGAGCAACACTAAACATAGCGCTTGCCGGCATGGGAGACGACTGAAAACTGGGGCCCCAGAAAACGCTTTCCGAGCCCCTTTCGCCTATTCAAAAGTGCCCCCAGAGGAAGGCTTTGGGTACAAGTGAACTCCCCAGGGGAGCCTTTACGCAGCCCCACATGCAACTGGACCCTCCGGGTTCGCTCTTTCCGAGCAACACTAAACATAGCCCTAGCCAGCATGGCAGAAGACTGAAAACTCGGGCCCCAGAAAAAGCTTTCTGAGCCCCTTTCGCCCCTTCAAAAGTGCCCCCAGAGGAAGGCTTTGGGTACAAGTGAACTCCCCAGGGCAACCTTTACGCAGCCCCACATGCAACTGGACCCTCCGGGTTCGCTCTTTCCAAGCAACACTAAACATAGCCCTGGCCGGCTTGGGAGACGACTGAAAACTCGGGCCACAGAAAAAGCGTTCCAAGCCCCATTCACCCATCCAAAAGTGCCCCCAAAGGAAGGCTTTGGGTACAAGTGAACTCCCCAGGGGAGCCTTTATGCAGCCCAACATGCAACTGGACCCTCCGGGTTCGCTCTTTCACAACAACCCTAAATATATCCCTGGCCCGCATGGCAGACGACTGGAAAATCGGGCCCCAGAAAACGCGTTACAAGCCCCATTCACCCATCCAGAGGTGCCCCGAAAGGAAGGCTTTGAGTACAAGTGAACTCCCCAGGGGAGCCTTTATGCAGCCCCACATGCAACTGGACCCTCCGTGTTCGCTGTTTACGAGCAACCCTAAATAAAACACTGGCCAGCATGGCAGAAGAGTGAAAACTCGGGCCACAGAATAAGAATTTCAAGAACCGTTCGCGCATCCAGATGTGCCCCTAAAGGAAGGCATTGGGTACAAGTGAACTCCCCAGGGGAGCCTTTATGCAGCCCCACATGCAACTGGACCCTCCGGGTTCACTCTTTCACCGCAAGCCTAACTACAGCCCTCGGCGCAATGGGAGAAGACTGAAAAAGCGGGCCTCAGAAAATGCATTGCGATTCCCCATGGACCATCCAAAAGTGCCTCCAAAGGAAGACTTTTGGAACAAGTGAACTGTCCAGGGGAGCCTTTATGTAGCCCCACATGCAATTGGACCCTGCGGTTTCGCTCTTTCTGAGCAACACTAAACATAGCCCTAGCCGGCTTGGGAGAAGACTGAAAAATCGGGCCACAGAAAAATCGTTTCAAGCACCATACACCCATGCAGAAGTGCCCCCAAAGGAAGGCTTTGGGTACAACTGAACTCCCCAGGGGAGCCTTTACGCAGCCCCACATGCAACTGGACCCTCCGGGTTCGCTCTTTCCGAGCAACACTAAACATAGCCCTAGCCAGCATGGCAGAAGACTGAAAACTCGGGCCCCAGAAAACGCTTTCTGAGCCCCTTTCGCCCATTCAAAAGTGCCCCCAGAGGAACGCTTTGGGTACAAGTGAACTCCCCAGGGCAACCTTTACGCAGCCCCACATGCAACTGGACCCTCCGGGTTCGCTCTTTCCAAGCAACACTAAACATAGCCCTGGCCGGCTTGGGAGACGACTGAAAACTCGGGCCACAGAAAAAGCGTTCCAAGCCCCATTCACCCATCCAAAAGTGCCCCCAAAGGAAGGCTTTGGGTACAAGTGAACTGCCCAGGGGAGCCTTTATGCAGCCCAACATGCAACTGGACCCTCCGGGTTCGCTCTTTCACAACAACCCTAAATATATCCCTGGCCCGCATGGCAGACGACTGGAAAATCGGGCCCCAGAAAACGCGTTACAAGCCCCATTCACCCATCCAGAGGTGCCCCGAAAGGAAGGCTTTGAGTACAAGTGAACTCCCCAGGGGAGCCTTTATGCAGCCCCACATGCAACTGGACCCTCCGTGTTCGCTGTTTACGAGCAACCCTAAATAAAACACTGGCCAGCATGGCAAAAGAGTGAAAACTCGGGCCACAGAATAAGAATTTCAAGAACCGTTCGCGCATCCAGATGTGCCCCTAAAGGAAGGCTTTGGGTACAACTGAACTCCCCAGGGGAGCCTTTATGCAGCCCCACATGCAACTGGACCCTCCGGGTTCACTCTTTCACCGCAAGCCTAACTACAGCCCTCGGCGCAATGGGAGAAGACTGAAAAAGCGGGCCTCAGAAAATGCATTGCGATTCCCCTTGGACCATCCAAAAGTGCCTCCAAAGGAAGGCTTTTGGAACAAGTGAACTGTCCAGGGGAGCCTTTATGTAGCCCCACATGCAATTGGACCCTGCGGGTTCGCTCTTTCCGAGCAACACTAAACATAGCCCTAGCCGGCATGGGAGACGAATGAAAACTCGTGCCACAGAAAAAGCGTTTCAAGCCCCATTCATCCATCCAGAAGTGCCCCCAAAGGAAGGCTTTGTGTACAATGAACTCCCCAGGGGAGCCTTTATGCAGCCCCACATGCAACTGGACCCTCCGTATTCGCTCTTTCACAGCAACCCTATATATAAACCTGGCCCGTGTGGCAGACGACTGAAAACTCGGGCCCCAGAAAACGCTTTCCGAGCCCCTTTCGCCCATCCAGAAGTGTCCCCAAAGGAAGGCTTTGTGTACAACTGAACTCCCCAGGGGAGTCTTTATGCAGCCCCACATGCAACTGGACCCTCTGGGTTCGCTGTTTCCGAGTAACCCTAAATATAACACTAGCCAGCATGGGACACGACTGAAAACTATGGCCCCAGAAAACGCTTTCTGAGCCCCTTTCGCCCATTCAAAAGTGCCCCCAGAGGAAGGCTTTGGGTACAAGTGAACTCCCTAGGGGAGCCTTTACGCAGCCCCACATGCAACTGGACCCTCCGGGTTACTGTTTCCGAGCAACCCTTAATATAACACTAGCCAGCATGGCAGAAGACTGAAAACTCAAGCCACAGAAAAAGCGTTTCAAGCCCCATTCGCCCATCCAGAAGTGCCCCCAAAGGAAGGCTTTGGGTACAAGTGAACTCCCCAGGGGAGCCTTTATGCAGCCCCACATGCAACTGGACCCTCCGGGTTCGCTGTTTCCGAGCAACCCTTAATATAACACTAGCCAGCATGGCAGAAGACTGAAAACTCAGGCCACAGAAAAAGAATCTGAAGAACCGTTCGCCCATCCAGATGTGCCCCTAAAGGAAGGCTTTGGGTACAAGTGAACTCCCCAGGGGAGCCTTTATGCAGCCCCACATGACACTGGACCCTCCGTATTCGCTCTTTCACAGCAACACTAAATAAAACCCTGGCCAGCATGGCAGACGACTGAAAAATCGAGCCCCAGAAAACGCTTTCTAAGCCCCTTTCGCCCATCCAGATGTGCCCGTAAAGGAAGGCTTTGGGTACAAGTGAACTCCCCAGGGGAGTCTTTACGCAGCCCCACATGCAACTGGACCCTCCGGGTTCACTCTTTCACCGCAAGCCTAAATATAGCCCTCGGCGCAATGGGAGAAGACTGAAAAATCAGGCCCCAGAAAACGCTTTCCAAGCCCCTTTCGCCCATTCAAAAGTGCCCCCAGAGGAAGGCTTTGGGTACAAGTGAACTCCCCAGGGGAGCCTTTACGCAGCCCCACATGCAACTGGACCCTCCGGGTTCACTGTTTCCGAGCAACGCTAAATATATCCCTAGCCAGCATGGCAGAAGACTGAAAACTCGGGCCCCAGAAAACGTGTTACAAGCCCCATTCGCCTATACAGAAGTGCCCCCAAAGGAAGGCTTTGGGTATAAGTGAACTCCCCAGGGGAGCCTTTACGCAGCCCCACATGCAACTGGACCTTCCGGGTTTGCTGTTTCCGAGCAACCTTAAAATAACACTAGATAGCATGGCAGAAGACTGAAAACTCAGGCCACAGAAAAAGAATTTCAAGAACCGTTCGCCCGTCCAGATGTGCCCCTAAAGGAAGGCTTTGGGTACAACTGAACTCCCCAGGGGAGCCTTTATGCAGCCCCACATGCAACTGGACCCTCCGCGTTCACTCTTTCACCGCAAGCCTAACTATAGCCCTCGGCGCAATGGGAGAAGACTGAAAAAGCGGGCCTCAGAAAATGCATTGCGATTCCCCTTGGACCATCCAAAAGTGCCTCCAAAGGAAGGCTTTGGGTATAAGTGAACTCCCCAGGAGAGCCTTTATGCAGCCCCACATGCAACTGGACCCTGCGGTTTTGCTCTTTCCGAGCAACACTAAACATAGCCCTAGCCGGCATGGGAGACGACTGAAAACTCGGGCCCCAGAAAACGCTTTCTGAGCCCCATTCACCGATGCAGAAGTGCCCCCAAAGGAAGGCTTTGGGTACAACTGAACTCCCCAGGGGAGCATTTATGCAGCCCCACATGCAACTGGACCCTCCGTGTTCGCTGTTTCCGAGCAACCCTAAATATAACCCTGGCCAGCATGGCAGCAGACTGAAAACTCGGGCCACAGAAAATGAATTTCAAGAACCGTTCGCCCATCCAGATGTGCCCCTAAAGGAAGGCTTTGGGTACAACTGAACTCCCCAGGGGAGCCTTTATGCAGCCCCACATGCAACTGGACCCTGCGGTTTCGCTCTTTCCGAGCAACAATAAACATATCGCTAGCCGGCATGGGAGACGACTGAAAACTGGGGCCCCAGAAAACGCTTTCCGAGCCCCTTTCGCCCATTCAAAAGTGCCCCCAGAGGAAGGCTTTGGGTACAAGTGAACTCCCTGGGGTGCCTTTACGCAGCCGCACATGCAACTGGACCCTCTAGGTTTGCTGTTTCCGAGCAACCCTTAATATAACACTAGCCAGCATGGCAGAAGACTGAAAACTCATGCCACAGAAAATGAATCTGAAGAACCGTTCGCCCATACAGATGTGCCCCTAAAGGAAGGCTTTGGGTACAAGTGAACTCCCCAGGGGAGCCTTTATGCAGCCCCACATGACACTGGACCCTCCGTATTCGCTCTTTCACAGCAACACTAAATAAAACCCTGGCCAGCATGGCAGACGACTGAAAAATCGGGCCCCAGAAAACGCGTTACAAGCCCCATTCGCCCATCCAGATGTGCCCGTAAAGGAAGGCTTTGGGTACAAGTGAACTCCCCAGGGGAGCCTTTATGCAGCCCCACATGCAACTGGACCCTCCGGGTTCACTCTTTCACCGCAAGCCTAACTATAGCCCTCGGCGCAATGGGAGAAGACTGAAAAATCGGGCCCCAGAAAATGCTTTCCAAGCCCCTTTCGCCCATTCAAAAGTCCCCCCGGAGGAAGGCTTTGGGTACAAGTGAACTCCCCAGGGGAGCCTTTACGCAGCCCCACATGCAACCGGACCCTCCGTGTTCGCTGTTTACGAGCAACCCTAAATATAACCCTGGCCAGCATGGCAGCAGACTGAAAAATCGGGCCACAGAAAAAGAATTTCAAGAACCGTTCGCCCATCCAGATGTGCCCCTAAAGGAAGGCTTTGGGTACAAGTGAACTCCCCAGGGGAGCCTTTATGCAGCCCCACATGCAACTGGATCCTCCGCGTTCACTCTTTCACCGCAAGCCTAACTATAGCCTTCGGCGCAATGGGAGAAGTCTGAAAAAGCGGGACTCAGAAAATGCATTTTGATTCCCCTTGCACCATCCAAAAGTGCCTCCAAAGGAAGGCTTTGGGTATAAGTGAACTCCCCAGGGGAGCCTTTATGCAGCCCCACATGCAACTGGACCCTGCGGTTTCGCTCTTTCCGAGTAACACTAAACATAGCGCTAGCCGGCATGGGAGACGACTGAAAACTGGGGCCCCAGATAAGGCTTTCCGAGCCCCTTTCGCCCATCCAAAAGTGCCCCAGAGGAAGGCTTTGGGTACATCTGAACTCCACAGGGGAGCCTTTATGCAGCCCCACATGCAACTGGATCCTCCGGGTTCGCTGTTTCAGAGCAACCCTTAATATAACACTAGCCGGCATGGGAGACGACTGAAAACTCGCGCCCCAGAAAACGCTTTCCGAGCCCCTTTCGCCCATGCAAAAGTGCCCCTATAGGAAGGCTTTGGCTACAACTGAACACCCCAGGGAGCCTTTATGCAGCCCCACATGCAACTGGACCCTCCGTATTCGCTCTTTCACAGCAAACCTAAATATAACCCTGGCCCGCATGGCAGATGACTGGAAAAATGGGCCCCAAAAAACGCGTTACAAGCCCCATTCGCCCATCCAAAAGTGCCCCCAAAGGAAGGCTTTGGGTACAACTGAACTCCCCATGGGAGCCTTTATGCAGCCCCATATGCAACTGGACCCTCCGCGTTCACTCTTTCACCGCAAGCCTAACTATATCCCTCGGCACAATGGGAGAAGACTGGAAAAACGGGCCTCAGAAAATGCATTTCGATTCCCCTTGGACCATCCAAAAGTGCCCCCAATGGAAGGCTTTGGGTACAAGTGATCTCCCCAGGGAAGCCTTTACGCAGCCCCACATTCAACTGGACCCTCCGGGTTTGCTGTTTCCGAGCAACCCTTAATATATCAATAGCCAGCATGGCAGAAGACTGAAAACTCGGGCCACAGAAAAAGCCTTTCAAGCCCCATTCACCCATCCAGAGGTGCCCCCAAAGGAAGGCCTTTGGTACAAGTGAACTCCCCAGGGGAGCCTTTACGCAGCCCCACATGCAACTGTACCCTCCGTGTTCGCTGTTTACAAGCAACCCTAAATATAACCCGATTCAGCATGGCAGAAGACTGAAAACTCGGGCCACAGAAAAAGAATTTCAAGTACCGTTCTCCCATCCAGATGTGCCCCTAAAGGAAGGCTTTGGGTACAACTGAACTCCCCAGGGGAGCCTTTATGCAGCCCCACATGCAACTGGACCCTCCGGCTTCGCTCTTTCACAGCAACACTAAATATAACCCTAGCCCGCGTGGCAGACGACTGAAAAATCGGGCCCCAGAAAACGCTTTCTGATCCCCTTTCACCCATCCAGAAGTGCCCCCAAAGGAAGGCTTTGGGTACAAGTGAACTCCCCAGGGGAGCCTTTATGCAGCCCCACATGCAACTGGACCCGTCGGGTTCGCTCTTAACAAGCAACACTAAACATAGCCCTAGCCGGCATGGGAGACGACTGAAAACTCGGGCCACAGAAATAGCGTTTCAAGCCCCATTCACCCATCCAAAAGTGCCCCCAGAGTAAGGCTTTGGGTACAAGTGAACTCCCCAGGGGAGCCTTTACGCAGCCCCACATGCAACTGGACCCTCCGCGTTCACTCTTTCACCGCAAGCCTAAATATAGCCCTCGGCGCAATGGGAAAAGACTGAAAAAGCGGGGCTACGAAAACGAATTGCGATTCCCCTTGGACCATTGAAAAGTGCCCCCAAAGGAAGGCTTTGGGTACAACTGAACTCCCCAGGGGAGCCTTTATGCAGCCCCACATGCAACTGGACCCTCCGTGTTCGCTCTTTACAGCAACCCTAAATATAAACCTAGCCAGCATGGCAGAAGACTGAAAACTCGGGCCACAGAAAAAGCGTTTCAAGCCCCTTTCGACCATCCAGAAGTGCCCCCAAAGGAAGGCTTTGGGTACAAGTGAACTCCACAGGGGAGCCTTTATGCAGCCCCACATGCAACTGGACCCTCCGGGTTCGCTGTTTCCGAGCAACCCTAAATATATCCCTAGCCAGCATAGCAGACGACTGGAAAATGGGGCCACAGAAAACGCATTACAAGCCCCATTCGCCCATCCAAAAGTGCCCCCAAAGGAAGGCTTTGGGTACAACTGAACTCCCCAGGGGAGCCTTTATGCAGCCCCACATGCAACTGGACCCTCCGGGTTCGCTGTTTCCGAGCAACCCTAAATATATCCCTGGCCCGCATGGCAGACGACTGGAAAATCGGGCCCCAGAAAAAGCGTTACAAGCCCCATTCGCCCATCCAAAAGTGCCCCCAAAGGAAGGCTTTGGGTACAATTGAACTCCCCAGGGGAGCCTTTATGCAGCCCCACATGCAACTGGACCCTCCGCGTTCACTCTTTCACCACAAGCCTAACTATATCCCTCGGCGCAATGGGAGAAGACTGGAAAAACGGGCCTCAGAAAATGCATTGCGATTCCCCTTGGACCATCCAGAAGTGCCCCCAAAGGAAGGCTTTGGGAACAACTGAACTCCCCAGGGGAGCCTTTATGCAGCCCCACATGCAACTAGACCCTCCGTATTCGCTCTTCCACAGCAACCCTAAATATAACCCTGGCCCGCATGGCAGACGACTGGAAAATCAAGCCGCAGAAAACGCGTTACAAGCCCCATTCGCCTATCCAAAAGTGCCCCCAAAGGAAGGCTTTGGGTACAACTGAACTCCCCAGCGGAGCCTTTACGCAGCCCCACATGCAACTGGACCCTGCGTGTTCACTCTTTCACCACAAGCCTAAATATATCCCTCGGCGCAATGGGAGAAGACTGAAAAAGCAGGCCTCAGAAAACGCATTGCGATTCCCCTTGGACCATTGAAAAGTGCCCCCAAAGGAAGGCTTTGGGTACAAGTGAACTCCCCAGGGGAGCCTTTATGCAGCCCCACATGCAACTGGACCCTCCGGGTTCGCTCTTTCTGAGCAACACTAAACAAAGCGCTAGCCGGCATGGGAGACGACTGAAAACTCAGGCCCCAGAAAACGCTTTCGGAGCTCCTTTCGCCCATTCAAAAGTGCCCCCAGAGGAACGCTTTGGGTACAAGTGAACTCCCCAGGGGAGCCTTTATGCAGCCCCACATGCAACTGGTCCCTCCGGGTTCGCTCTTTCCGAGCAACACTAAACATAGCCCTAGCCGGATGGGAGACGACTGAAAACTTGGGCCCCACAAAACGCTTTGCGAGCCCCTTTCGCCCATTCAAAAGTGCCCCCAGAGGAAGGCTTTGGGTACAAGTGAACTCCCCAGGGGAGCCTTTATGCAGCCCCACATGCAACTGGACCCTCTGGGTTCGCTGTCTCCAAGCAACACTTAATATAACACTAGCCAGCATGGCAGAAGACTGAAAACTCGGGCCACAGAAAAAGCATTTCAAGCCCCATTCACCCATCCAGAAGTGCCCCCAAAGGAAGGCTTTGGGTACAAGTGAACTCCCCAGGGGAGCCTTTACGCAGCCCCACATGCAACTGGACCCTCCGCGTTCACTCTTTCACCGCAAGCCTAAATATAGCCCTCGGCGCAATGGGAGAAGACTGAAAAATCAGGCCTCAGAAAACGCATTTCGATTCCCCTTGGACCATCCAAAAGTGCCCCCAGAGGAAGGCTTTGGGTACAAGTGAACTCCCCAGGGGAGCCTTTATGCAGCCCCACATGCAACTGGACCCTCCGGCTTCACTTATTCCGAGTACACTAAACATAGCCCTAGCCGGCCTCGGAGGCGACTGAAAACTCGGGCCCCAGAAAACGCTTTCCGTGCCAATTTCGCCTATTCAAAAGTTCCCCCAGAGGAAGGTTTTGGGTACAACTGAAATCCCCAGGGGAGCCTTTACGCAGCCCCACATGCAACTGGACCCTCCGGGTTCGCTGTTTCCGAGCAACTCTAAATATAACACTAGCCAGCATGGGAGACGACTGTAAACACGGGCCCCAGAAAAAGCGTTTCAAGCCCCATTCACCCATCCAAAAGTGCCCCCAAAGGAAGGCTTTGGGTACAAGTGAACTCCCCAGGGGAGCCTTTATGCAGCCCCACATGCAACTGGACCCTCCGGGTTCACTCTTTCACAGCAACCCTAAATATAACCCTGGCCCGCCTTGGAGTCGACTGAAAACTCGGGCCCCAGAAAATGCGTTAAAAGCCTAATTCGCCCATCCAAACGTGTCCCCAGAGGAAGGCTTTGGGTACAAGTGAACTCCCCAGGGGAACCTTAACGCAGCCCCACATGCAACTGGACCCTCCGTATTCGCTCTTTCACAGCAACCCTAAATATAGCCCTGGCCCGCCTGGCAGTCGACTGAAAACTCGGGCTCCAGAAAATGCATTAAAAGCCTAATTCGCCCATCCAAAAGTGCCCCCAGAGGAAGGCTTTGGGTACAACTGAACTCCCCAGGGGAGCCTTTACGCAGCCCCACATGCAACTGGACCCTCCTTGTTCACTGTTTACGAGCAACCCTAAATATACCCCTAGCCACCATGGCAGAAGACTGAAAACTCGGGCCACAGAAAAAGCATTTCAAGCCCCTTTCGCCCATCCAGAAGTGCCCCCAAAGGAAGGCTTTGGGTACAACTGAACTGCCCAGGGGAGGCTTTACGCAGCCTCACATGCAACTGGACCCTCCTTGTTCACTGTTTACGAGCAACTCTAAATATACCCCTAGCCACCATGGCAGAACACTGAAAACTTGGGCTCCAGAAAATGCATTTCAAGCCCCATTCACCCATCCAGAAGTGCCCCCAAAGGAAGGCTTTGGGTACAAGTGAACTCCCCAGGGGAGCCTTTATGCAGCCCCACATGCAACTGGACCCTCCGGCTTCACTTATTCCGAGTACACTAAACATAGCCCTAGCCGGCCTCGGAGGCGACTGAAAACTCGGGCCCCAGAAAACGCTTTCCGTGCCAATTTCGCCTATTCAAAAGTGCCCCCAGAGGAAGGTTTTGGGTACAACTGAACTCCCCAGGGGAGCCTTTACGCAGCCCCACATGCAACTCGACCCTCCTTGTTCACTGTTTACGAGCAACCCTAAATATACCCCTAGCCATCATGGCAGAAGACTGAAAACTCGGGCCACAGAAAAAGCATTTCAAGCCCCTTTCGCCCATCCAGAAGTGCCCCCAAAGGAAGGCTTTGGGTACAAGTGAACTCCCCAGGGGAGCCTTTAAGCAGCCCCACATGCAACTATACCCTCCGTATTCGCTCTTTCACAGCAACCCTAAATATCCCTGGCCCGCATGGAAGACGACTAAAAAATCGGGCCCCAAAAAACGTGCTACAAGCCCCATTTGACCATGCAAAAGTGCCCCCAAAGGAAGGCTTTGGGTACAACTGAACTCCCCAGGGGAGCCTTTATGCAGGCCCATACGCAACTGGACCCTCCGTGTTCGCTCTTTACAAGCAACCCTAAATATAACACTAGCCAGCATGGCAGAAGACTGAAAAATCGGGCCACAGAAAAAGCGTTTCAAGCCCCTTTCGCCCATCCAGAAGTGCCCCCAAAGAAAGGCTTTGCGTACAAGTGAACTCCCCAGGGGAGCCTTTATGCAGCCCCACATGCAACTGGACCCTCCTTGTTCACTGTTTACAAGCAACCCTAAATATACCCCTAGCCACCATGGCAGAAGACTGAAAACTCGGGCTCCAGAAAATGCGTTTCACGCCCCATTCACCCATCCAGAAGTGCCCCCAAAGGAAGGCTTTGGGTACAACTGACCTCCCCAGGGGAGCCTTTATGCAGCCCCACATGCAACTGGACCCTCCGGGTTCACTCTTTCACCGCAAGCCTAAATATAGCCCTAGCACGCCTGGCAGTCGACTGAAAGTTCGAGCCACAGAAAATGTGTTACGAGCCCCATTCGCCCATTCAAAACTGCCTCCAAAGGAAGGCTTTGGGTACATCTGAACTCCCCAGGGGAGCCTTTACGCAGCCCCACATGCAACTGGATCCTCCGTGTTCGCTCTTTACAGCAACCCTCAATATAACCCTAGCCAGCATGGCAGAAGACTGAAAACTCGGGCCACAGAAAAAGCCTTTCAAGCCCCTTTCGCCCATCCAGAAGTGCCCCCAAAGGAAGGCTTTGGGTACAAGTGAACTCCCCAGGGGAGGCTTTACGCAGCCCCACATGCAACTGGACCCTCCTTGTTCACTGTTTACGAGCAACTCTAAATATACCCCTAGCCACCATGGCAGAAGACTGAAAACTTGGGCTCCAGAAAATGCATTTCAAGCCCCATTCACCCATCCAGAAGTGCCCCCAAAGGAAGGCTTTGGGTACAAGTGAACTCCCCAGGGGAGCCTTTATGCAGCCCCACATGCAACTGGACCCTCCGGCTTCACTTATTCCGAGTACACTAAACATAGCCCTAGCCGGCCTCGGAGGCGACTGAAAACTCGGGCCCCAGAAAACGCTTTCCGTGCCAATTTCGCCTATTCAAAAGTGCCCCCAAAGGAAGGCTTTGGGTACAACTGAACTCCCCAGGGGAGCCTTTATGCAGCCCCACATGCAACTGGACCCTCCGGGTTCACTCTTTCACCGCAAGCCTAAATATAGCCCTAGCACGCCTGGCAGTCGACTGAAAGTTCGAGCCACAGAAAATGTGTTACGAGCCCCATTCGCCCATCCAAAAGTGCCCCCAAAGGAAGGCTTTGGGTACATCTGAACTCCCCAGGGGAGCCTTTACGCAGCCCCACATGCAACTGGACCCTCCGTATTCGCTCTTTACAGCAACCCTAAATATTACCCTAGCCAGCATGGCAGAAGACTGAAAACTCGGGCCACAGAAAAAGCGTTTCAAGCCCCTTTCGCCCATCCAGAAGTGCCCCCAAAGGAAGGCTTTGGGTACAACTGAACTCCCCAGGGGAGGCTTTACGCAGCCCCACATGCAACTGGACCCTCCTTGTTCACTGTTTACGAGCAACCCTAAATATACCCCTAGCCTCCATGGCAGAAAACTGAAAACTCGGACTCCAGAAAATGCGTTTCAAGACCCATTCACCCATCCAGAAGTGCCCGCAAAGGAAGGCTTTGGGTACAAGTGAACTCCCCAGGGGAGCCTTTATGCAGCCCCACATGCAACTGGACCCTCCGGGTTCGCTGTTTCCGAGCAACCCTAAATATACCCCTAGCCATCATGGCAGAAGACTGAAAACTCGGGCTCCAGAAAATGCGTTTCAAGCCCCATTCACTCATCCAGAAGTCCCCCAAAGGAAGGCTTTGGGTACAACTGAACTCCCCAGGGGAGCCTTTACGCAGCCCCACATGCAACTGGACCCTCCGGGTTCACTCTTTCACCACAAGCCTAAATATATCCCTCGGCGCAATGGGAGAATACTTAAAAAGCAGGCCTCAGAAAACGCATTGCGATTCCCCTTGGACCATTGAAAAGTGCCCCCAAAGGAAGGCTTTGGGTACAAGTGAACTCCCCAGGGGAGCCTTTATGCAGCCCCACATGCAACTGGACCCTCCGCGTTCGCTCTTTCCGAGCAACACTAAACATAGCCCTAGCCAGCATGGGAGACGACTGAAAACTCGGGCCCCAGAAACTGCATTCCGAGCCCCTTTCGCCCATTCAAAAGTGCCCCCAGAGGAACGCTTTGGGTACAAGTGAACTCCCCAGGGGAGCCTTTATGCAGCCCCACATGCAACTGGTCCCTCCGGGTTCGCTCTTTCCGAGCAACACTAAACATAGCCCTAGCCGGCATGGGAGACGACTGAAAACTCGGGCCCCAGAAACTGCTTTCCGAGCCCCTTTCGCCCATTCAAAAGTGCGCCCAGAGGAAGGCTTTGGGTACAAGTGAACTCCCCAGGGGAGCCTTTATGCAGCCCCACATGCAACTGGACCCTCCTTGTTCACTGTTTACAAGCAACCCTAAATATACCCCTAGCCACCATGGCAGAAGACTGAAAACTCGGGCTCCAGAAAATGCGTTTCACGCCCCATTCGCCCATCCAGAAGTGCCCCCAAAGGAAGGCTTTGGGTACAAGTGAACTCCCCAGGGGAGCCTTTATGCAGCCCCACATGCAACTGGACCCTCCGGGTTCACTATTTCACCGCAAGCCTAAATATAGCCCTAGCACGCCTGGCAGTCGACTGAAAGCTCGGGCCACAGAAAATGTGTTACGAGCCCCATTCGCCCATCCAAAAGTGCCCCCAAAGGAAGGCTTTGGATACATCTGAACTCCCCAGGGGAGCTTTTACGCAGCCCCACATGCAACTGGACCCTCCGTGTTCACTCTTTATAGCAATCCTAAATATAACCCTAGCCAGCATGGCAGAAGACTGAAAACTCGGGCCACAGAAAAAGCGTTTCAAGTCCCTTTCGCCCATCCAGAAGTGCCCCCAAGGAAGGCTTTGGGTACAACTGAACTCCCCAGGGGAGCCTTTATGCAGCCCCACATGCAACTGGACCCTCCTTGTTCACTGTTTACGAGCAACCCTAAATATACCCCTAGCCACCATGGCAGAAGACTGAAAACTCGGGCTCCAGAAAATGCGTTTCAAGCCCCATTCACCCATCCAGAAGTGCCCCCAAAGGAAGGCTTTGGGTACAAGTGAACTCCCCAGGGGAGCCTTTATGCAGCCCCACATGCAACTGGACCCTCCGGGTTCGCTGTTTCCGAGCAACCCTAAATATACCCCTAGCCATCATGGCAGAAGACTTAAAACTCGGGCTCCAGAAAATGCGTTCCAAGCCCCATTCACTCATCCAGAAGTCCCCCAAAGGAAGGCTTTGGGTACAACTGAACTCCCCAGGGGAGCCTTTATGCAGCCCCACATGCAACTGGACCCTCCGTACTCGCTCTTTCACAGCAAGCCTAAATATAGCCCTGGCCCGCCTGGCAGTCGACTGAAAACTCGGGCCCCAGAAAATGCATTAAAAGCCTAATTCGCCCATCCAAAAGTGCCCCCAGAGGAAGGCTTTGGGTACAAGTGAACTCCCCAGGGGAGCCTTTACGCAGCCCCACATGCAACTCGACCCTCCTTAATCACTATTTACGAGCAACCCTAAATATACCCCTAGCCACCATGGCAGAAGACTGAAAACACGGGCCACAGAAAAAGCATTTCAAGCCACTTTCGCCCATCCAGAAGTGACCCCAAAGGAAGGCTTTGGGTACAAGTGAACTCCCCAGGGGAGCCTTTATGCAGCCCCACATGCAACTGGACCCTCCGTATTCGCTCTTTCACAGCAACCCTAAATATCCCTAACCCGCATGGAAGACGACTGAAAAATTGGGCCCCAAAAAACGTGCTACAAGCCCCATTTGACCATGCAAAAGTGCCCCCAAAGGAAGGCTTTGGGTACAACTGAACTCCCCAGGGGAGCCTTTATGCAGGCCCATACGCAACTGGACCCTCCGTGTTCGCTCTTTACAAGCAACCCTAAATATAACCCTAGCCAGCATGGCAGAAGACTGAAAACTCGGGCCACAGAAAAAGCGTTTCAAGCCCCTTTCGCCCATCCAGCAGTGCCCCCAAAGGAAGGCTTTGGGTACAAGTGAACTCCCCAGGGGAGCCTTTATGCAGTCCCACATGCAACTGGACCCTCCTTGTTCACTGTTTACAAGCAAACCTAAATATACCCCTAGCCACCATGGCAGAAGACTGAAAACTCGGGCTCCAGAAAATGCCTTTCAAGCCCCATTCACCCATCCAGAAGTGCCCCCAAAGGAAGGCTTTGGGTACAACTGAACTCCCCAGGGGAGCCTTTATGCAGCCCCACATGCAACTGGACCCTCCGGGTTCACTCTTTCACCGCAAGCCTAAATATAGCCCTAGCACGCCTGGCAGTCGACTGAAAACTCGGGCCACAGAAAAAGCATTTCAAGCCCCTTTCGCCCATCCAGAAGTGCACCCAAAGGAAGGCTTTGGGTACAACTGAACTCCCCAGGGGAGCCTTTAAGCAGCCCCACATGCAACTGGACCCTCCGTATTCGCTCTTTACAGCAACCCTAAATATCCCTGGCCCGCATGGAAGACGACTTAAAAAACGGGCCCCAAAAAACGTGCTACAAGCCCCATTTGACCATGCAAAAGTGCCCCCAAAGGAAGGCTTTGGGTACAAGTGAACTCCCCAGGGGAGCCTTTATGCAGGCCCATACGCAACTGGACCCTCCGTGTTCGCTCTTAACAAGCAACCCTAAATATAACCCTAGCCAGCATGGCAGAAGACTGAAAACTCGGGCCACAGAAAAAGCGTTTCAAGCCCCTTTCGCCCATCCATAAGTGCCCCCAAAGAAAGGCTTTGCGTACAAGTGAACTCCCCAGGGGAGCCTTTATGCAGCCCCACATGCAACTGGACCCTCCGGGTTCGCTCTTTCACCGCAAGCCTAAATATAGCCCTAGCACGCCTGGCAGTCGACTGAAAGCTCGGGCCACAGAAAATGTGTTACGAGCCCCATTCGCCCATCCAAAAGTGCCCCCAAAGGAAGGCTTTGGGTACATCTGAACTCCCCAGGGGAGCTTTTACGCAGCCCCACATGCAACTGGACCCTCCGTGTTCGGTCTTTATAGCAAACCTAAATATAACCCTAGCCATCATGGCAGAAGACTGAAAACTCGGGCCACAGAAAAAGCGTTTCAAGTCCCTTTCGCCCATCCAGAAGTGCCCCCAAGGAAGGCTTTGGGTACAACTGAACTCCCCAGGGGAGCCTTTATGCAGCCCCACATGCAACTGGACCCTCCTTGTTCACTGTTTACGAGCAACCCTAAATATACCCCTAGCCACCATGGCAGAAGACTGAAAACTCGGGCTCCAGAAAATGCGTTTCAAGCCCCATTCACCCATCCAGAAGTGCCCCCAAAGGAAGGCTTTGGGTACAAGTGAACTCCCCAGGGGAGCCTTTATGCAGCCCCACATGCAACTGGACCCCCCGGGTTCGCTGTTTCCGAGCAACCCTAAATATACCCCTAGCCATCATGGCAGAAGACTTAAAACTCGGGCTCCAGAAAATGCGTTCCAAGCCCCATTCACTCATCCAGAAGTCCCCCAAAGGAAGGCTTTGGGTACAACTGAACTCCCCAGGGGAGCCTTTATGCAGCCCCACATGCAACTGGACCCTCCGTACTCGCTCTTTCACAGCAACCCTAAATATAGCCCTGGCCCGCCTGGCAGTTGACTGAAAACTCGGGCCCCAGAAAATGCATTAAAAGCCTAATTCGCCCATCCAAAAGTGCCCCCAAAGGAAGGCTTTGGGTACAAGTGAACTCCCCAGGGGAGCCTTTACGCAGCCCCACATGCAACTCGACCCTCCTTAATCACTATTTACGAGCAACCCTAAATATACCCCTAGCCACCATGGCAGAAGACTGAAAACACGGGCCACAGAAAAAGCATTTCAAGCCCCTTTCGCCCATCCAGAAGTGCCCCCAAAGGAAGGCTTTGGGTACAAGTGAACTCCCCAGGGGAGCCTTTATGCAGCCCCACATGCAACTGGACCCTCCGTATTCGCTCTTTCACAGCAACCCTAAATATCCCTGGCCCGCATGGAAGACGACTGAAAAATCGGGCCCCAAAAAACGTGCTACAAGCCCCATTTGACCATGCAAAAGTGCCCCCAAAGGAAGGCTTTGGGTACAACTGAACTCCCCAGGGGAGCCTTTATGCAGGCCCATACGCAACTGGACCCTCCGTGTTCGCTCTTTACAAGCAACCCTAAATATAACCCTAGCCAGCATGGCAGAAGACTGAAAACTCGGGCCACAGAAAAAGCTTTTCAAGCCCCTTTCGCCCATCCAGAAGTGCCCCCAAAGGAAGGCTTTGGGTACAAGTGAACTCCCCAGGGGAGCCTTTATGCAGTCCCACATGCAACTGGACCCTCCTTGTTCACTGTTTACAAGCAACCCTAAATATACCCCTAGCCACCATGGCAGAAGACTGAAAACTCGGGCTCCAGAAAATGCGTTTCACGCCCCATTCACCCATCCAGAAGTGCCCCCAAAGGAAGGCTTTGGGTACAACTGACCTCCCCAGGGGAGCCTTTATGCAGCCCCACATGCAACTGGACCCTCCGGGTTCACTCTTTCACCGCAAGCCTAAATATAGCCCTAGCACGCCTGGCAGTCTACTGAAAACTCGGGCCACAGAAAAAGCATTTCAAGCCACTTTCGCCCATCCAGAAGTGACCCCAGAGGAAGGCTTTGGGTACAACTGAACTCCCCAGGGGAGCCTTTAAGCAGCCCCACATGCAACTGGACCCTCCGTATTCGCTCTTTCACAGCAACCCTAAATATCCCTGGCCCGCATGGAAGACGACTGAAAAATCGGGCCCCAAAAAACGTGCTACAAGCCCCATTTGACCATGCAAAAGTGCCCCCAAAGGAAGGCTTTGGGTACAACTGAACTCCCCAGGGGAGCCTTTATGCAGGCCCATACGCAACTGGACCCTCCGTGTTCGCTCTTTACAAGCAACCCTAAATATAACCCTAGCCAGCATGGCAGAAGACTGAAAACTCGGGCCACAGAAAAAGCGTTTCAAGCCCCTTTCGCCCATCCAGAAGTGCCCCCAAAGGAAGGCTTTGGGTACAAGTGAACTCCCCAGGGGAGCCTTTATGCAGCCCCACATGCAACTGGACCCTCCTTGTTCACTGTTTCCGAGCAACCCTAAATATACCCCTAGCCATCATGGCAGAAGACTTAAAACTCGGGCTCCAGAAAATGCGTTTCAAGCCCCATTCACTCATCCAGAAGTCCCCCAAAGGAAGGCTTTGGGTACAACTGAACTCCCCAGGGGAGCCTTTATGCAGCCCCACATGCAACTGGACCCTCCGGGTTCACTCTTTCACTGCAAGCCTATATATATCCCTAGCAGGCCTGGCAGTCGACTGAAAGTTCGAGCCACAGAAAATGTGTTACGAGCCCCATTCGCCCATTCAAAACTGCCCCCAAAGGAAGGCTTTGGGTACATCTGAACTCCCCAGGGGAGCCTTTACGCAGCCCCACATGCAACTGGACCCTCCCTGTTCGCTCTTTACAGCAACCCTAAATATAACCCTAGCCAGCATGGCAGAAGACTGAAAACTCGGGCTCCAGAAAAAGCGTTTCAAGCCCCTTTCGCCCATCCAGAAGTGCCCCCAAAGGAAGGCTTTGGGTACAAGTGAACTCCTCAGGGGAGCCTTTATGCAGCCCCACATGCAACTGGACCCTCCGGGTTCACTCTTTCACCGCAAGCCTAAATATAGCCCTAGCACGCCTGGCAGTCGACTGAAAGTTCGAGCCACAGGAAATGTATTACGAGCCCCATTCGCCCATTCAAAACTGCTCCCAAAGGAAGGCTTTGGGTACATCTGAACTCCCCAGGGGAGCCTTTACGCAGCCCCACATGCAACTGGACCCTCCGTGTTCGCTCTTTACAGCAACCCTAAATATAACCCTAGCCAGCATGGCAGAAGACTGAAAACTCGGGCTCCAGAAAATGCGTTTCAAGCCCCTTTCGCCCATCCAGAAGTGCCCCCAAAGGAAGGCTTTGGGTACAAGTGAACTCCTCAGGGGAGCCTTTATGCAGCCCCACATGCAACTGGACCCTCCGGGTTCACTCTTTCACCGCAAGCCTAAATATAGCCCTAGCACGCCTGGCAGTCGACTGAAAGTTCGAGCCACAGAAAATGTGTTACGAGCCCCATTCGCCCATACAAAAGTGCCCCCAAAGGAAGGCTTTGGGTACATCTGAACTCCCCAGGGGAGCCTTTACGCAGCCCCACATGCAGGTGGACTCTCCTTGTTCGCTCTTTACAGCAACCCTAAATGTAACCCTAGCCAGCATGGCAGAAGACTGAAAACTCGGGCCACAGAAAAAGCGTTTCAAGCCCCTTTCGCCCATCCAGAAGTGCCCCCAAAGGAAGGCTTTGGGTACAAGTGAACTCCCCAGGGGAGCCTTTACGCAGCCCCACATGCAACTGGACCCTCCTTGTTCACTGTTTACGAGGAACCCTAAATATACACCTAGCCACCATGGCAGAAGACTGAAAACTCGGGCTCCAGAAAATGCCTTTCAAGCCCCATTCACCCATCCAGAAGTGTCCCCAAAGGAAGGCTTTGGGTACAAGTGAACTCCCCAGGGGAGCCTTTATGCAGCCCCACATGCAACTCGACCCTCCGGGTTCGCTGTGTCCGAGCAACCCTAAATATATCCCTAGCCACAATGGCAGAAGACTGAAAACTCGGGCTCCAGAAAATGCGTTTCAAGCCCCATTCACTCATCCAGAAGTCCCCCAAAGGAAGGCTTTGGGTACAACTGAACTCCCCAGGGGAGCCTTTATGCAGCCCCACATGCAACTGGACCCTCCGTATTCGCTCTTTCACAGCAACCCAAAATATCCCTGGCCCGCATGGAAGACGACTGAAAAATTGGGCCCCAAAAAAAGTGCTACAAGCCCCATTTGACCATGCAAAAGTGCCCCCAAAGGAAGGCTTTGGGTACAACTGAACTCCCCAGGGGAGCCTTTATGCAGGCCCATACGCAACTGGACCCTCCGTGTTCGCTCTTTACAAGCAACCCTAAATATAACCCTAGCCAGCATGGCAGAAGACTGAAAACTCGGGCCACAGAAAAAGCGTTTCAAGCCCCTTTCGCCCATCCAGAAGTGCCCCCAAAGAAAGGCTTTGGGTACAAGTGAACTCCCCAGGGGAGCCTTTATGCAGCCCCACATGCAACTGGACCCTCCTTGTTCACTGTTTACAAGCAACCCTAAATATACCCCTAGCCACCATGGCAGAAGACTGAAAACTCGGGCTCCAGAAAATGCGTTTCACGGCCCCATTCACCCATCCAGAAGTGCCCCCAAAGGAAGGCTTTGGGTAAAACTGACCTCCCCAGGGGAGCCTTTATGCAGCCCCACATGCAACTGGACCCTCCGGGTTCACTCTTTCACCGCAAGCCTAAATATCGCCCTAGCACGCCTGGCAGTCGACTGAAAGCTCGGGCCACAGAAAATGTGTTACGAGCCCCATTCGCCCATCCAAAAGTGCCCCCAAAGGAAGGCTTTGGGTACATCTGAACTCCCCAGGGGAGCTTTTACGCAGCCCCACATGCAACTGGACCCTCCGTGTTCGCTCTTTATAGCAAACCTAAATATAACCCTAGCCAGCATGGCAGAAGACTGAAAACTCGGGCCACAGAAAAAGCGTTTCAAGTCCCTTTCGCCCATCCAGAAGTGCCCCCACGAAGGCTTTGGGTAGAACTGAAATCCCCAGGGGAGCCTTTATGCAGCCCCACATGCAACTGGACCCTCCTTGTTCACTGTTTACGAGCAACCCTAAATATACCCCTAGCCAGCATGGCAGAAGACTGAAAACTCGGGCCACAGAAAAAGCGTTTCACGGCCCCATTCACCCATACAGAAGTGCCCCCAAAGAAAGGCTTTGGGTACAAGTGAACTCCCCAGGGGAGCCTTTATGCAGCCCCACATGCAACTGGACCCTCCTTGTTCACTGTTTACAAGCAACCCTAAATATACCCCTAGCCACCATGGCAGAAGACTGAAAACTCGGGCTCCAGAAAATGCGTTTCACGGCCCCATTCACCCATCCAGAAGTGCCCCCAAAGGAAGGCTTTGGGTAAAACTGACCTCCCCAGGGGAGCCTTTATGCAGCCCCACATGCAACTGGACCCTCCGGGTTCACTCTTTCACCGCAAGCCTAAATATAGCCCTAGCACGCCTGGCAGTCGACTGAAAGCTCGGGCCACAGAAAATGTGTTACGAGCCCCATTCGCCCATCCAAAAGTGCCCCCAAAGGAAGGCTTTGGGTACATCTGAACTCCCCAGGGGAGCTTTTACGCAGCCCCACATGCAACTGGACCCTCCGTGTTCGCTCTTTATAGCAAACCTAAATATAACCCTAGCCAGCATGGCAGAAGACTGAAAACTCGGGCCACAGAAAAAGCGTTTCAAGTCCCTTTCGCCCATCCAGAAGTGCCCCCACGAAGGCTTTGGGTAGAACTGAAATCCCCAGGGGAGCCTTTATGCAGCCCCACATGCAACTGGACCCTCCTTGTTCACTGTTTACGAGCAACCCTAAATATACCCCTAGCCACCATGGCAGAAGACTGAAAACTCGGGCTCCAGAAAATGCGTTTCAAGCCCCATTCACCCATCCAGAAGTGCCCCCAAAGGAAGGCTTTGGGTACAAGTGAACTCCCCAGGGGATCCTTTATGCAGCCCCACATGCAACTGGACCCTCCGCGTTCACTCTTTCACCGCAAGCCTATATATATCCCTAGCAGGCCTGGCAGTCGACTGAAAGTTCGAGCCACAGAAAATGTGTTACGAGCCCCATTCGCCCATTCAAAACTGCCCCCAAAGGAAGGCTTTGGGTACATCTGAACTCCCCAGGGGAGCCTTTACGCAGCCCCACATGCAACTGGACCCTCCGTGTTCGCTCTTTACAGCAACCCTAAATATAACCCTAGCCACCATGGCAGAAGACTGAAAACTCGGGCCACAGAAAAAGCGTTTCAAGCCCCTTTCAGCCCATCCAGAAGTGCCCCCAAAGGAAGGCTTTGGGTACAAGTGAACTCCCAGGGGAGGCCTTTATGGGGCTTGCAGCCCACATGCAACTGGACCCTCCGTCACTTCTGTTCACAGCAAGCCTAATATAACCGTCGGCGCAATGGGAGAAGACTGAAAAAGCGGGCCTCAGAAAACGCATTGCGATTCCCCTTGGACCATCCAAATGCCCCCAAAGGAAGGCTTTGGGTACAACTGGACTCCCCAGGGGAGCCTTAACGCAGCCCCACATGCAACTGGACCCTCCTATTCGCTCTTTCACAGCAACCCTAAATATAGCCCTGGCCCGCCTGGCAGTCGACTGAAAACTCGGGCTCCAGAAAATGCATTTAAAAGCCTAATTCGCCCATCCAAAAGTGCCCCCAGAGGAAGGCTTTGGGTACATCTGAACTCCCCAGGGGAGCCTTTATGCAGCCCCACATGCAACTGGACCCTCCGGGTTCGCTGTTTCCGAGCAACCCTAAATATACCCCTAGCCATCATGGCAGAAGACTGAAAACTCGGGCTCCAGAAAATGCGTTTCATGCCCCATTCACCCATCCAGAAGTGCCCCCAAAGGAAGGCTTTGGGTACAACTGAACTCCCCAGGGGAGCCTTTATGCAGCCCCACATGCAACTGGACCCTCCGCGTTCACTCTTTCACCGCAAGCCTAAATATAGCCCTAGCACGCCTGGCAGTCGACTGAAAGCTCGGGCCACAGAAAATGTGTTACGAGCCCCATTCGCCCATTCAAAACTGCCCCCAAAGGAAGGCTTTGGGTACATCTGAACTCCCCAGGGGAGCCTTTACGCAGCCCCACATGCAACTGGACCCTCCGTGTTCGCTCTTTACAGCAACTCTAAATATAACCCTAGCCAGCATGGCAGAAGACTGAAAAATCGGGCCACAGAAAAAGCGTTTCAAGCCCCTTTCGCCCATCCAGAAGTGCCCCCAAAGGAAGGCTTTGTGTACAAATAAACTCCCCAGGGGAGCCTTTATGCAGCCCCACATGCAACTGGACCCTCCGCATTCGCTCTTTCACAGCAACCCTAAATATAGCCCTGGCCCGCCTGGCAGTCGACTGAAAACTCGGGCCCCAGAAAATGCATTAAAAGCCTAATTCGCCCATCCAAAAGTGCCCCCAGAGGAAGGCTTTGGGTACAACTGAACTGCCCAGGGGAGCCTTTACGCAGCCCCACATGCAACTGGACCCTCCTTGTTCACTGTTTACGAGCAACCCTAAATATACCCCTAGCCACCATGGCAGAAGACTGAAAACTCGGGCTCCAGAAAATGCGTTTCAAGCCCCATTCACCCATCCAGAAGTGCCCCCAAAGGAAGGCTTTGGGTACAAGTGAACTCCCCAGGGGAGCCTTTATGCAGCCCCACATGCAACTGGACCCTCCGGGTTCGCTGTTTCCGAGCAACCCTAAATATACCCCTAGCCATCATGGCAGAAGACTTAAAACTCGGGCTCCAGAAAATGCGTTTCAAGCCCCATTCACTCATCCAGAAGTCCCCCAAAGGAAGGCTTTGGGTACAACTGAACTCCCCAGGGGAGCCTTTATGCAGCCCCACATGCAACTGGACCCTCCGTACTCGCTCTTTCACAGCAACCCTAAATATAGCCCTGGCCCGCCTGGCAGTCGACTGAAAACTCGGGCCCCAGAAAATGCATTAAAAGCCTAATTCGCCCATCCAAAAGTGCCCCCAGAGGAAGGCTTTGGGTACAAGTGAACTCCCCAGGGGAGCCTTTATGCAGCCCCACATGCAACTCGACCCTCCTTAATCACTATTTACGAGCAACCCTAAATATACCCCTAGCCACCATGGCAGAAGACTGAAAACACGGGCCACAGAAAAAGCGTTTCAAGCCCCTTTCGGCCATCCAGAAGTGCCCCCAAGGAAGCTTTGGGTACAAGTGAACTCCCCAGGGGAGCCTTTATGCAGCCCCACATGCAACTGGACCCTCCGTATTCGCTCTTTCACAGCAACCCTAAATATCCCTGGCCCGCATGGAAGACGACTGAAAAATCGGGCCCCAAAAAACGTGCTAGAAGCCCCATTTGACCATGCAAAAGTGCCCCCAAAGGAAGGCTTTGGGTACATCTGAACTCCCCAGGGGAGCCTTTATGCAGGCCCATACGCAACTGGACCCTCCGTGTTCGCTCTTTACAAGCAACCCTAAATATAACCCTAGCCAGCATGGCAGAAGACTGAAAACTCGGGGCTCCAGAAAATGCGTTTCAAGCCCCATTCACCCATCCAGAAGTGCCCCCAAAGGAAGGCTTTGGGTACAACTGAACTCCCCAGGGGAGCCTTTATGCAGCCCCACATGCAACTGGACCCTCCGCGTTCACTCTTTCACCGCAAGCCTAAATATAGCCCTAGCACGCCTGGCAGTCGACTGAAAGTTCGGGCCACAGAAAATGTGTTACGAGCCCCATTCGCCCATTCAAAACTGCCCCCAAAGGAAGGCTTTGGGTACATCTGAACTCCCCAGGGGAGCCTTTACGCAGCCCCACATGCAACTGGACCCTCCGTGTTCGCTCCTTACAGCAACCCTAAATATAACCCTAGCCAGCATGGCAGAAGACTGAAAACTCGGGCCACAGAAAAAGCGTTTCAAGCCCCTTTCGGCCATCCAGAAGTGCCCCCAAGGAAGGCTTTGGGTACAACTGAACTCCCCAGGGGAGCCTTTATGCAGCCCCACATGTAACTGGACCCTCCTTGTTCACTGTTTACAAGCAACCCTAAATATAAACCCTAGCCACCATGGCAGAAGACTGAAAACTCTGGCTCCAGAAAATGCGTTTCAAGCCCCATTCACCCATCCAGAAGTGCCCCCAAAGGAAGGCTTTGGGTACAAGTGAACTCCCCAGGGGATCCTTTATGCAGCCCCACATGCAACTGGACCCTCCGCGTTCACTCTTTCACCGCAAGCCTATATATATCCCTAGCAGGCCTGGCAGTCGACTGAAAGTTCGAGCCACAGAAAATGTGTTACGAGCCCCATTCGCCCATTCAAAACTGCCCCCAAAGGAAGGCTTTGGGTACATCTGAACTCCCCAGGGGAGCCTTTACGCAGCCCCACATGCAACTGGACCCTCCGTGTTCGCTCTTTACAGCAACCCTAAATATAACCCTAGCCACCATGGCAGAAGACTGAAAACTCGGGCCACAGAAAAAGCGTTTCAAGCCCCTTTCAGCCCATCCAGAAGTGCCCCCAAAGGAAGGCTTTGGTACAAGTGAACTCCCCAGGGGAGCCTTTATGCAGCCCCACATGCAACTGGACCCTCCGGGTTCACTCTTTCACAGCAACCCTAAATATAACCGTCGGCGCAATGGGAGAAGACTGAAAAAGCGGGCCTCAGAAAACGCATTGCGATTCCCCTTGGACCATCCAAAAGTGCCCCCCAAAGGAAGGCTTTGGGTACAACTGGACTCCCCAGGGGAGCCTTAACGCAGCCCCACATGCAACTGGACCCTCCGTATTCGCTCTTTCACAGCAACCCTAAATATAGCCCTGGCCCGCCTGGCAGTCGACTGAAAACTCGGGCTCCAGAAAATGCATTAAAAGCCTAATTCGCCCATCCAAAAGTGCCCCCAGAGGAAGGCTTTGGGTACATCTGAACTCCCCAGGGGAGCCTTTATGCAGCCCCACATGCAACTGGACCCTCCGGGTTCGCTGTTTCCGAGCAACCCTAAATATACCCCTAGCCATCATGGCAGAAGACTGAAAACTCGGGCTCCAGAAAATGCGTTTCATGCCCCATTCACCCATCCAGAAGTGCCCCCAAAGGAAGGCTTTGGGTACAACTGAACTCCCCAGGGGAGCCTTTATGCAGCCCCACATGCAACTGGACCCTCCGCGTTCACTCTTTCACCGCAAGCCTAAATATAGCCCTAGCACGCCTGGCAGTCGACTGAAAGCTCGGGCCACAGAAAATGTGTTACGAGCCCCATTCGCCCATTCAAAACTGCCCCCAAAGGAAGGCTTTGGGTACATCTGAACTCCCCAGGGGAGCCTTTACGCAGCCCCACATGCAACTGGACCCTCCGTGTTCGCTCTTTACAGCAACTCTAAATATAACCCTAGCCAGCATGGCAGAAGACTGAAAAATCGGGCCACAGAAAAAGCGTTTCAAGCCCCTTTCGCCCATCCAGAAGTGCCCCCAAAGGAAGGCTTTGTGTACAAATAAACTCCCCAGGGGAGCCTTTATGCAGCCCCACATGCAACTGGACCCTCCGCATTCGCTCTTTCACAGCAACCCTAAATATAGCCCTGGCCCGCCTGGCAGTCGACTGAAAACTCGGGCCCCAGAAAATGCATTAAAAGCCTAATTCGCCCATCCAAAAGTGCCCCCAGAGGAAGGCTTTGGGTACAACTGAACTGCCCAGGGGAGCCTTTACGCAGCCCCACATGCAACTGGACCCTCCTTGTTCACTGTTTACGAGCAACCCTAAATATACCCCTAGCCACCATGGCAGAAGACTGAAAACTCGGGCTCCAGAAAATGCGTTTCAAGCCCCATTCACCCATCCAGAAGTGCCCCCAAAGGAAGGCTTTGGGTACAAGTGAACTCCCCAGGGGAGCCTTTATGCAGCCCCACATGCAACTGGACCCTCCGCGTTCACTCTTTCACAGCAACCCTAAATATAGCCGTCGGCGCAATGGGAGAACACTGAAAAAGCGGGCCTCAGAAAACGCATTGCGATTCCCCTTGGACCATCCAAAAGTGCCCCCAAAGGAAGGCTTTGGGTACAACTGGACTCCCCAGGGGAGCCTTAACGCAGCCCCACATGCAACTGGACCCTCCGTATTCACTCTTTCACAGCAACCCTAAATATAGCCCTGGCCTGCCTGGCAGTCGACTGAAAACTCGGGCCCCAAAAAATGCATTAAAAGCCTAATTCGCCCATCCAAAAGTGCCCCCAGAGGAAGGCTTTGGGTACAAGTGAACTCCCCAGGGGAGCCTTTATGCAGGCCCATACGCAACTGGACCCCCCGTGTTCGCTGTTTACAAGGAACCCTAAATATAACCCTAGCCAGCATGGCAGAAGACTGAAAACTCGGGCCACAGAAAATCGTTTCACTCCCCTTTCGCCCATCCAGAAGTGCCCCCAAAGGAAGGCTTTGGGTACAAGTGAACTCCCCAGGGGAGCCTTTATGCAGCCCCACATGCAACTGGATCCTCCGGGTTCACTCTTTCACCGCAAGCCTAAATATAGCCCTAGCACGCCTGGCAGTCGACTGAAAGCTCGGGCCACAAAAAATGTGTTACGAGCCCCATTCGCCCATCCAAAAGTGCCCCCAAAGGAAGGCTTTGGGTACATCTGAACTCCCCAGGGGAGCCTTTACGCAGCCCCACATGCAAATGGACCCTCCTTGTTCACTGTTTACGAGCAACCTTAAATATACCCCTAGCCACCATGGCAGAAGACTGAAAACTCGGGCCACAGAAAATGCGTTTCAAGCCCCATTCGCCCATCCAGAAGTGCCCCCAAAGGAAGGCTTTGGGTACATCTGAACTCCCCAGGGGAGCCTTTACACAGCCCCACATGCAACTGGACCCTCCGTGTTCGCTCTTTACAGCAACCCTAAATATAACCCTAGCCAGCATGGCAGAAGACTGAAAACTCGGGCCACAGAAAAAGCGTTTCAAGCCCCTTTCGCCCATCCAGAAGTGCCCCCAAAGGAAGGCTTTGGGTACAAGTGAACTCCCCAGGGGAGCCTTTATGCAGCCCCACATGCAAATGGACCCTCCGTATTCGCTCTATCACAGCAAACCTAAATATAGCCCTGGCCCGCCTGGCAGTCGACTGAAAACTCGGGCCACAGAAAATGCATTAAAAGCCTAATTCACCCATCCAAAAGTGCCCCCAGAGGAAGGCTTTGGGTACATCTGAACTCCCCAGGGGAGCCTTTACGCAGCCCCACATGCAACTGGACCCTTCGTGTTCGCTCTTTACAGCAACCCTAAATATAAACCTAGCCAGCATGGCAGAAGACTGAAAACTCGGGCCACAGAAAAAGCGTTTCAAGCCCCTTTCGACCATCCAGAAGTGCCCCCAAAGGAAGGCTTTGGGTACAAGTGAACTCCCCAGGGGAGCCTTTATGCAGCCCCACATGCAACTGGACCCTCCGCGTTCACTCTTTCACCGCAAGCCTAAATATAGCCCTCGGCGCAATGGGAGAAGACTGAAAAAGCGGGCCTCAGAAAACGCATTGCGATTCCCCTTGGACCATCCAAAAGTGCTCCCAAAGGAAGGCTTTGGGTACAACTGGACTCCCCAGGGGAGCCTTAACGCAGCCCCACATGCAACTGGACCCTCCGCATTCGCTCTTTCACAGCAACCCTAAATATAGCCCTGGCCCGCCTGGCAGTCGACTGAAAACTCGGGCCCCAGAAATTGCATTAAAAGCCTAATTCGCCCATCCAAAAGTGCCCCCAGAGGAAGGCTTTGGGTACAACTGAACTCCCCAGGGGAGCCTTTACGCAGCCCCACATGCAACTGGACCCTCCTTGTTTACTGTTTACGAGCAACCCTATATATACCCCTAGCCACCATGGCAGAAGACTGAAAACTCGGGCTCCAGAAAATGCGTTTCAAGCCCCATTCACCCATCCAGAAGTGCCCCCAAAGGAAGGCTTTGGGTACATCTGAATTCCCCAGGGGAGCCTTTATGCAGCCCCACATGCAACTGGACCCTCCGGGTTCACTCTTTCACCGCAAGCCTAAATATAGCCCTCGGCGCAATGGGAGAAGACTGAAAATGCGGGCCTCAGAAAACGCATTGCGATTCCCCTTGGATCATCCAGAAGTGCCCCCAAAGGAAGGCTTTGGGTACATCTATATTCCCCAGGGGAGCCTTTACACAGCCCCACATGCAACTGGACCCTCTGTGTTCGCTCTTTACAGCAACCCTAAATATAACCCTAGCCAGCATGGCAGAAGACTGAAAACTCGGGCCACAGAAAAAGCGTTTCAAGCCCCTTTCGCCCATCCAGAAGTGCCCCCAAAGGAAGGCTTTGGGTACAAGTGAACTCCCCAGGGGAGCCTTTACGCAGCCCCACATGCAACTGGACCCTCCGTGTTCGCTCTTTACAGCAACCCTAAATATAAACCTAGCCAGCATGGCAGAAGACTGAAAACTCGGGCCACAGAAAAAGCGTTTCAAGCCCCTT
Organism: Anas acuta; assembly: GCF_963932015.1. Lineage (NCBI taxonomy): Eukaryota > Metazoa > Chordata > Aves > Anseriformes > Anatidae > Anas > Anas acuta. The sequence goes on from NC_088995.1 coordinate 15,460,824, forward strand.
TCGACCATCCAGAAGTGCCCCCAAAGGAAGGCTTTGGGTACAAGTGAAATCCCCAGGGGAGCCTTTATGCAGCCCCACATGCAACTGGACCCTCCGTATTCCCTCTTTCACAGCAACCCTAAATATAACCCTGGCCCGCAAGACAGACGACTGAAAAATCGGGCCCCAGAAAATGCATTAAAAGCCTAATTCGCCCATCCAGAAGTGCCCCCAAAGGAAGGCATTGGGTACAACTGAACTCCCCAGGGGAGCCTTTATGCAGGGCCATACGCAACTGGACCCCCCGTGTGCGCTGTTTACGAGCAACCCTAAATATATCACTAGCCAGCATGGCAGAAAACTGAAAACTCGAGCCACAGAAAAAGCGTTTCAAGCCCCATTCACCCATCCAGAAGTGCCCCCAAAGGAAGGCTTTGGGTACAACTGAACTCCCCAGGGGAGCCTTTATGCAGCCCCACATGCAACTGGACCCTCCGCGTTCACTCTTTCACCGCAAGCCTAAATATAGCCCTCGGCGCAATGGGAGAAGACTGAAAAAGCGGGCCTCAGAAAACGCATTGCGATTCCCCTTGGACCATCCAAAAGTGCTCCCAAAGGAAGGCTTTGGGTACAACTGGACTCCCCAGGGGAGCCTTAACGCAGCCCCACATGCAACTGGACCCTCCGTCTTCGCTCTTTCACAGCAACCCTAAATATAGCCCTGGCCCGCCTGGCAGTCGACTGAAAACTCGGGCCCCAGAAATTGCATTAAAAGCCTAATTCGCCCATCCAAAAGTGCCCCCAGAGGAAGGCTTTGGGTACAACTGAACTCCCCAGGGGAGCCTTTACGCAGCCCCACATGCAACTGGACCCTCCTTGTTCACTGTTTACGAGCAACCCTATATATACCCCTAGCCACCATGGCAGAAGACTGAAAACTCGGGCTCCAGAAAATGCGTTTCAAGCCCCATTCACCCATCCAGAAGTGCCCCCAAAGGAAGGCTTTGGGTACAACTGAACTCTCCAGGGGAGCCTTTATGCAGCCCCACATGCAACTGGACCCTCCGGGTTCACTCTTTCACCGCAAGCCTAAATATAGCCCTGGCCCGCCTGGCAGTCGACTGAAAGCTCGGGCCACAAAAAATGTGTTACGAGCCCCATTCGCCCATCCAAAACTGCCCCCAAAGGAATGCGTTGGGTACATCTGAACTCCCCAGGCGAGCCTTTACGCAGTCCCACATGCAACTGGACCCTCCTTGTTCACTGTTTACGAGCAACCCTAAATATACCCCTAGCCACTATGGCAGAAGACTGAAAACTCGGGCTCCAGAAAATGCGTTTCATGCCCCATTCACCCATCCAGAAGTGCCCCCAAAGGAAGGCTTTGGGTACATCTGAATTCCCCAGGGGAGCCTTTATGCAGCCCCACATGCAACTGGACCCTCCGGGTTCACTCTTTCACCGCAAGCCTAAATATAGCCCTCGGCGCAATGGGAGAAGACTGAAAATGCGGGCCTCAGAAAACGCATTGCGATTCCCCTTGGACCATCCAGAAGTGCCCCCAAAGGAAGGCTTTGGGTACATCTGAATTCCCCAGGGGAGCCTTTACACAGCCCCACATGCAACTGGACCCTCCGTGTTCGCTCTTTACAGCAACCCTAAATATAACCCTAGCCAGCATGGCAGAAGACTGAAAACTCGGGCCACAGAAAAAGCGTTTCAAGCCCCTTTCGCCCATCCAGAAGTGCCCCCAAAGGAAGGCTTTGGGTACAAGTGAACTCCCCAGGGGAGCCTTTATGCAGCCCCACATGCAAATGGACCCTCTGTATTCGCTCTATCACAGCAAACCTAAATATAGCCCTGGCCCGCCTGGCAGTCGACTGAAAACTCGGGCCACAGAAAATGCATTAAAAGCCTAATTCACCCATCCAAAAGTGCCCCCAGAGGAAGGCTTTGGGTACAAGTGAACTCCCCAGGGGAGCCTTTACGCAGCCCCACATGCAACTGGACCCTCCGTGTTCGCTCTTTACAGCAACCCTAAATATAAAACTAGCCAGCATGGCAGAAGACTGAAAACTCGGGCCACAGAAAAAGCGTTTCAAGCCCCTTTCGACCATCCAGAAGTGCCCCCAAAGGAAGGCTTTGGGTACAAGTGAACTCCCCAGGGGAGCCTTTATGCAGCCCCACATGCAACTGGACCCTCCGTATTCACACTTTCACAGCAACCCTAAATATATCCCTGGCCCGCAAACAGACGACTGAAAAATCGGGCCCCAGAAAATGCATTAAAAACCTAATTCGCCCATCCAAAAGTGCCCCCAGAGGAAGGCTTTGGGTACAAGTGAACTCCCCAGGGGAGCCTTTATGCAGGGCCATACGCAACTGGACCCCCCGTGTGCGCTGTTTACGAGCAACCCTAAATATATCACTAGCCAGCATGGCAGAAGACTGAAAACTCGGGCCACAGAAAAAGCGTTTCAAGCCCCATTCACCCATCCAGAAGTGCCCCCAAAGGAAGGCTTTGGGTACAAGTGAACTCCCCAGGGGAGCCTTTATGCAGCCCCACATGCAACTGGACCCTCCGGGTTCACTCTTTCACCGCAAGCCTAAATATAGCCCTCGGCGCAATGGGAGAAGACTGAAAATGCGGGCCTCAGAAAACGCATTGCGATTCCCCTTGGACCATCCAAAAGTGCTCCCAAAGGAAGGCTTTGGGTACAACTGGACTCCGCAGGGGAGCCTTAATGCAGCCCCACATGCAAATGGACCCTCCGTATTCGCTCTGTCACAGCAACGCTAAATATAGCCCTGGCCCGCCTGGCAGTCGACTGAAAACTCGGGCCCCAGAAAATGCATTAAAAGCCTAATTCGCCCATCCAAAAGTGCCCCCAGAGGAAGGCTTTGGGTACAAGTGAACTCCCCAGGGGAGCCTTTACGCAGCCCCACATGCATCTGGACCCTCCGTGTTCGCTCTTTACAGCAACCTTAAATATAAACCTAGCCAGCATGGCAGAAGACTGAAAACTCGGGCCACAGAAAAAGCGTTTCAAGCCCCTTTCGACCATCCAGAAGTGCCCCCAAAGGAAGGCTTTGGGTACAACTGAACTACCCAGGGGAGCCTTTATGCAGGGCCATACGCAACTGGACCCCCCGTGTGCGCTGTTTACGAGCAACCCTAAATATATCACTAGCCAGCATGGCAGAAAACTGAAAACTCGGGCCACAGAAAAAGCGTTTCAAGCCCCATTCACCCATCCAGAAGTGCCCCCAAAGGAAGGCTTTGGGTACAACTGAACTCCCCAGGGGAGCCTTTATGCAGCCCCACATGCAACTGGACCCTCCGCGTTCACTCTTTCACCGCAAGCCTAAATATAGCCCTCGGCGCAATGGGAGAAGACTGAAAAAGCGGGCCTCAGAAAACGCATTGCAATTCCCCTTGGACCATCCAAAAGTGCTCCCAAAGGAAGGCTTTGGGTACAACTGAACTCCGCAGGGGAGCCTTAACGCAGCCCCACATGCAACTGGACCCTCCGTATTCGCTCTTTCACAGCAACGCTAAATATAGCCCTGGCCCGCCTGGCAGTCGACTGAAAACTCGGGCCCCAGAAATTGCATTAAAAGCCTAATTCGCCCATCCAAAAGTGCCCCCAGAGGAAGGCTTTGGGTACAACTGAACTCCCCAGGGGAGCCTTTACGCAGCCCCACATGCAACTGGACCCTCCTTGTTCACTGTTTACGAGCAACCCTATATATACCCCTAGCCACCATGGCAGAAGACTGAAAACTCGGGCTCCAGAAAATGCGTTTCAAGCCCCATTCACCCATCCAGAAGTGCCCCCAAAGGAAGGCTTTGGGTACAACTGAACTCCCCAAGGAAGCCTTTATGCAGCCGCACATGCAACTGGACCCTCCGGGTTCACTCTTTCACCGCAAGCCTAAATATAGCCCTGGCCCGCCTGGCAGTCGACTGAAAGCTCGGGCCACAAAAAATGTGTTACGAGCCCCATTCGCCCATCCAAAAGTGCCCCCAAAGGAAAGCGTTGGGTACATCTGAACTCCCCAGGGGAGCCTTTACGCAGTCCCACATGCAACTGGACCCTCCTTGTTCACTGTTTACGAGCAACCCTAAATATACCCCTAGCCACCATGGCAGAAAACTGAAAACTCGGGCTCCAGAAAATGCGTTTCAAGCCCCATTCACCCATCCAGAAGTGCCCCCAAAGGAAGGCTTTGGGTACAAGTGAACTCCCCAGGGGAGCCTTTATGCAGCCCCACATGCAACTGGACTCTCCGTGTTCGCTCTTTACAGCAACCCTATATATAACCCTAGCCAGCATGGCAGAAGACTGAAAACTCGGGCCACAGAAAACTCGTTACAAGCCCCTTTCGCCCATCCAGACGTGCCCCCAAAGGAAGGCTTTGGGTACACTTGAACTCCCCAGGGGAGCCTTTATGCAGCCCCACATGCAACTGGACCCTCCTTGTTCACTGTTTACGAGCAACCCTAAATATACCCCTAGCCACCATGGCAGAAAACTGAAAACTCGGGCTCCAGAAAATGCGTTTCAAGCCCCATTCACCCATCCAGAAGTGCCCCCAAAGGAAGGCTTTGGGTACAACTGAACTCCCCAGGGGAGCCTTTATGCAGCCCCACATGCAACTGGACCCTCCGCGTTCACTCTTTCACCGCAAGCCTAAATATAGCCGTCGGCGCAATGGGAGAAGACTGAAAAAGCGGGCCTCAGAAAACGCATTGCGATTCCACTTGGACCATCCAAAAGTGCCCCCAAAGGAAGGCTTTGGGTACAACTGGACTCCCCAGGGGAGCCTTAACGCAGCCCCACATGCAACTGGACCCTCCGTATTCGCTCTTTCACAGCAACCCTAAATATAACCCTGGCCTACCTGGCAGTCGACTGAAAACTCAGGCCCCAGAAAATGCATTAAAAGCCTAATTCGCCCATCCAAAAGTGCCCCCAGAGGAAGGCTTTGGGTACAAGTGAACTCCCCAGGGGAGCCTTTATGCAGCCCCACATGCAACTGGACCCTCCGTATTCGCTCTTTCACAGCAACCCTAAATATAACCCTGGCCCGCATGGCAGACGACTGAAAAATCGGGCCACAGAAAAAGTGCTACAAGCCCCATTCGACCATCCAAAAGTGCCCCCAGAGGAAGGCTTTGGGTACAACTGAACTCCCCAGGGGAGCCTTTATGCAGGCCCATACGCAACTGGACAACCCGTGTTCGCTGTTTACAAGAAACCCTAAATATAACCCTAGCCAGCATGGCAGAAGACTGAAAGCTCGGGCCACAGAAAATGTGTTACGATCCCCATTCGCCCATCCAAAAGTGCCCCCAAAGGAAGGCTTTGGGTACATCTGAACTCCCCAGGGGAGCCTTTACGCAGCCCCACATGCAAATGGACCCTCCTTGTTCACTGTTTACGAGCAACTCTAAATATACCCCTAGCTACCATGGCAGAAGACTGAAAACTCGGGCCACAGAAAATGCGTTTCAAGCCCCATTCGCCCATCCAGAAGTGCCCCCAAAGGAAGGCTTTGGGTACATCTGAACTCCCCAGGGGAGCCTTTACGCAGCCCCACATGCAACTGGACCCTCCGTGTTCGCTCTTTACAGCAACCCTAAATATAACCCTAGCCACCATGGCAGAAGACTGAAAACTCGGGCCACAGAAAAAGCGTTTCAAGCCCCTTTCGCCCATCCAGAAGTGCCCCCAAAGGAAGGCTTTGGGTACAACTGAACTCCCCAGGGGAGCCTTTATGCAGCCCCACATGCAACTGGACCCTCCGGGTTCACTCTTTTACCGCAAGCCTAAATATAACCCTCGGCGCAATGGGAGAAGACTGAAAAAGCGGGCCTCAGAAAACGCATTGCGATTCCCCTTGGACCATCCAAAAGTGCTCCCAAAGGAAGGCTTTGGGTACATCTGAACTCCCCAGGGGAGCCTTAACGCAGCCCCACATGCAACTGGACCCTCTGTATTCGCTCTGTCACAGCAAACCTAAATATAGCCCTGGCCCGCCTGGCAGTCGACTGAAAACTCGGGCCACAGAAAATGCATTAAAAGCCTAATTCGCCCATCCAAAAGTGCCCCCAGAGGAAGGCTTTGGGTACAAGTGAACTCCCCAGGGGAGCCTTTACGCAGCCCCACATGCAACTGGACCCTCCGTGTTCGCTCTTTACAGCAACCCTAAATATAAACCTAGCCAGCATGGCAGAAGACTGAAAACTCGGGCCACAGAAAAAGCGTTTCAAGCCCCTTTCGACCATCCAGAAGTGCCCCCAAAGGAAGGCTTTGGGTACAAGTGAACTCCCCAGGGGAGCCTTTATGCAGCCCCACATGCAACTGGACCCTCCGCGTTCACTCTTTCACCGCAAGCCTAAATATAGCCCTCTTCGCAATGGGAGAAACTGAAAAAGCGGGCCTCAGAAAACACATTGCGGTTCCCCTTGGACCATCCAAAAGTGCTCCCAAAGGAAGGCTTTGGGTACAACTGGACTCCGCAGGGGAGCCTTAATGCAGCCCCACATGCAACTGGACCCTCCGTATTCGCTCTTTCACAGCAACGCTAAATATAGCCCTGGCCCGCCTGGCAGTCGACTGAAAACTCGGGCCCCAGAAAATGCATTAAAAGCCTAATTCACCCATCCAGAAGTGCCCCCAAAGGAAGGCTTTGGGTACAACTGGACTCCCCAGGGGAGCCTTTATGCAGCCGCACATGCAACTGGACCCTCCGGGTTCACTCTTTCACCGCAAGCCTAAATATAGCCCTGGCCCGCCTGGCAGTCGACTGAAAGCTCGGGCCACAGAAAATGTGTTACGAGCCCCATTCGCCCATCCAAAAGTGCCCCCAAAGGAAGGCTTTGGGTACATCTGAATTCCCCAGGGGAGCCTTTATGCAGCCCCACATGCAACTGGACCCTCCGGGTTCACTCTTTCACCGCAAGCCTAAATATAGCCCTCGGCGCAATGGGAGAAGACTGAAAAAGCGGGCCTCAGAAAACACATTGCGGTTCCCCTTGGACCATCCAAAAGTGCTCCCAAAGGAAGGCTTTGGGTACAACTGGACTCCGCAGGGGAGCCTTAATGCAGCCCCACATGCAACTGGACCCTCCGTATTCGCTCTTTCACAGCAACGCTAAATATAGCCCTGGCCCGCCTGGCAGTCGACTGAAAACTCGGGCCCCAGAAAATGCATTAAAAGCCTAATTCGCCCATCCAAAATTGCCCCCAGAGGAAGGCTTTGAGTACAAGTGAACTCCCCAGGGGAGCCTTTATGCAGCCCCACATGCAACTGGACCCTCCGGGTTCACTCTTTCACCGCAAGCCTTAATATAGCCCTGGCCCGCCTGGCAGTCGACTGAAAGCTCGGGCCACAGAAAATGTGTTACGAACCCCGTTCACCCATCCAAAAGTGCCCCCAAAGGAAGGCTTTGGGTACAAGTGAACTCCCCAGGGGAGCCTTTACGCAGCCCCACATGCAACTGGACCCTCCGTGTTCGCTCTTTACAGCAACCCTAAATATAACCCTAGCCACCATGGCAGAAGACTGAAAACTCGGGCCACAGAAAAAGCGTTTCAAGCCCCTTTCTCCCACACAGAAGTGCCCCCAAAGGAAGGCTTTGGGTACAAGTGAACTCCCCAGGGGAGCCTTTAAGCAGCCCCACATGCAACTGGACCCTCCTTGTTCACTGTTTACGAGCAACCCTAAATATACCCCTAGCAACCATGGCAGAAGACTGAAAACTTGGGCTCCAGAAAATGCGTTTCAAGCCCCATTCACCCATCCAGAAGTGCCCCCAAAGGAAGGCTTTGGGTACAAGTGAACTACCCAGGGGAGCCTTTATGCAGCCCCACATGCAACTGGACCCTCCGGGTTCACTCTTTCACCGCAAGCCTAAATATAGCCCTGGCCCGCCTGGCAGTCGACTGAAAACTCGGGCTCCAGAAAATGCATTAAAAGCCTAATTCGCCCATCCAAAAGCGCCCCCAGAGGAAGGCTTTGGGTACAAGTGAACTCCCCAGGGGAGCCCTTACGCAGCCCCACATGCAACTGGACCCTCCTTGTTCACTGTTTACGAGCAACCCTAAATATACCTCTAGCCACCATGGCAGAAGACTGAAAACTCGGGCTCCAGAAAATGCGTTTCAAGCCCCTTTCGCCCATCCAGAAGTGCCCCCAAAGGAAGGCTTTGGGTACATCTGAACTCCCCAGGGGAGCCTTTATGCAGCCCCACATGCAACTGGACCCTCCGTGTTCACTCTTTACAGCAACCCTAAATATAACCCTAGCCAGCATGGCAGAAGACTGAAAACTCGGGCTCCAGAAAAAGCGTTTCAAGCCCCTTTCGCCCATCCAGAAGTGCCCCCAGAGGAAGGCTTTGGGTACAACTGAACTCCCCAGGGGAGCCTTTATGCAGCCCCACATGCAACTGGACGCTCCGGGTTCACTCTTTCACCGCAAGCCTAAATATAACCCTGGCCCGCATGGCAGACGACTGAAAACTCGGGCCCCAGAAAATGCGTTTCAAGCCCCATTCACCCATCCAGAAGTGCCCCCAAAGGAAGGCTTTGGGTACAACTGAACTCCCCAGGGGAGCCTTTATGCAGCCCCACATGCAACTGGACCCTCCAGGTTCACTCTTTCACCGCAAGCCTAAATATATCCCTAGCACGCCTGGCAGAAGACTGAAAGCTCGGGCCACAGAAAATGTGCTACGAGCCCCATTCGCCCATCCAAAAGTGCCCCCAAAGGAAGGCTTTGGGTACATCTGAACTCCCCAGGGGAGCCTTTACACAGCCCCACATGCAACTGGACCCTCCGGGTTCACTCTTTCACAGCAACCTTAAATATAGCCCTGGCCCGCCTGGCAGTCGACTGAAAACTCAGGCCCCAGAAAATGCGTTAAAAGCCTAATTCGCCCATCCAAAAGTGCCCCCAGAGGAAGGCTTTGGGTACAACTGAACTCCCCAGGGGAGCCTTAACGCAGCCCCACATGCAACTGGACCCTCCTTGTTCACTGTTTACGAGCAACCCTAAATATACGCCTAGCCACCATGGCAGAAGACTGAAAACTCGGGCCCCAGAAAATGCGTTAAAAGCCTAATTCGACATCCAAAAGTGCCACCAGAGGAAGGCTTTGGGTACAACTGATCTCCCCAGGGGAGCCTTTACGCAGCCCCACATGCAACTGGACCCTCCTTGTTCACTGTTTACGAGCAACCCTAAATATACCCCTAGCCACCATGGCAGAAGACTGAAAATTCGGGCTCCAGAAAATGCGTTTCAAGCCCCATTCACCCATCCAGAAGTGCCCCCAAAGGAAGGCTTTGGGTCCAACTGAACTCCCCAGGGGAGCCTTTATGCAGCCCCACATGCAACTGGACCCTCCGGGTTCACTCTTTCACCGCAAGCCTAAATATAGCCCTCAGCGCAATGGGAGAAGACTGAAAAAGCGGGCCTCAGAAAACGCATTGCGATTCCCCTTGGACCATCCAAAAGTGCCCCCAAAGGAAGGCTTTGGGTACAACTGGACTCCCCAGGGGAGCCTTAACGCAGCCCCACATGCAACTGGACCCTCCGCATTCGCTCTTTCACAGCAACCCTAAGTATAGCCCTGGCCCGCCTGGCAGTCCACTGAAAACTCGGGCCCCAGAAAATGCATTAAAAGCCTAATTCGCCCATCCAAAAGTGCCCCCAGAGGAAGGCTTTGGGTACAACTGAACTCCCCAGGGGAGCCTTTATGCAGCCCCACATGCAACTGGACCCTCCGCGTTCACTCTTTCACAGCAAGCCTAAATATAGCCCTCGGTGCAATGGGAGAAGACTGAAAAAGCGGGCCTCAGAAAACGCATTGCGATTCCCCTTGGAACACGCAAAAGTGCCCCCAAAGGAAGGCTTTGGGTACAACTGGACTCCCCAGGGGAGCCTTAACGCAGCCCACATGCAACTGGACCCTCCGTATTCGCTTTTTCACAGCAACCCTAAATATAGCCCAGGCCCGCCTTGCAGTCGACTGAAAACTTGGGCCCCAGAAAATGCATTAAAAGCCTAATTCGCCCATCCAAAAGTGCCCCCAGAGGAATGCTTTGGGTACAACTGAACTCCCCACGGGAGCCTTTATGCAGCCCCACATGCAACTGGACCCTCCTTGTTCACTGTTTACGAGCAACGCTAAATATACCCCTAGCCACCATGGCAGAACACTGAAAAGTCGGGCTCCAGAAAATGCGTTTCAAGCCCCATTCACCCATCCAGAAGTGCCCCCAAAGGAAGGCTTTGGGTACAAGTGAACTCCCCAGGGGAGCCTTTATGCAGCCCCACATGCAACTGGACCCTCCGGGTTCACTCTTTCACCGCAAGCCTAAATATAACCCTAGCACGCCTGGCAGTCGACTGAAAACTCGGGCCACAGAAAATGTGTTACGAGCCTAATTCGCCCATTCAAAACTGCCCCCAAAGGAAGGCTTTGGGTACATCTGAACTCCCCAGGGGAGCCTTTACGCAGCCTCACATGCAACTGGACCCTCCGTGTTCGCTCTTTACAGCAACCCTAAATATAACCCTAGCCAGCATGGCAGAAAACAGAAAACTCGGGCCACAGAAAAAGCGTTTCAAGCCCCTTTCGCCCATCCAGAAGTGCCCCCAAAGGAAGGCTTTGGGTACAAGTGAACTCTCCAGGGAAGCCTTTACGCAGCCCCACATGCAACTGGACCCTCCGGGTTCACTCTTTCACCGCAAGCCTAAATATAGCCCTAGCACGCCTGGCAGTCGACTGAAAGCTCGGGCCACAGAAAATGTGTTACGAGCCCCATTCGCCCATCCAAAAGTGCCCCCAAAGGAAGGCTTTGGGTACATCTGAACTCCCCAGGGGAGCCTTTACGCAGCCCCACATGCAACTGGACCCTCCGTGTTCGCTCTTTACAGCATCCCTAAATATAACCCTAGCCAGCATGGCAGAAGACTGAAAACTCGGGCTCCAGAAAAAGCGTTTCAAGCCCCTTTCGCCCATTCAGAAGTGCCCCCAAAGGAAGGCTTTGGGTACAAGTGAACTCCCCAGGGGAGCCTTTATGCAGCCCCACATGCAACTGGACGCTCCGGGTTCAGTCTTTCACCGCAAGCCTAAATATAACCCTGGCCCGCATGGCAGACGACTGAAAACTCGGGCCCCAGAAAACATGCTACAAGCCCCATTCGACCATCCAAAAGTGCCCCCAGAGGAAGGCTTTGGGTACAACTGGACTCCCCAGGGGAGCCTTAACGCAGCCCCACATGCAACTGGACCCTCCGTATTCGCTCTTTCACAACAACCCTAAACATAGCCCTGGCCCGCCTGGCAGTCGACTGAAAGCTCGGGAACAGAAAATGTGTTACGAGCCCCATTCGCCCATCCAAAAGTGCCCCCAAAGGAAGGCTTTGGGTACAAGTGAACTCCCCAGGGGAGCCTTTACGCAGCCCCACATGCAACTGGACCCTCCTTGTTCACTGTTTACGAGCAACCCTAAATATAGCCCTAGCCACCATGGCAGAAGACTGAAAACTCGGGCTCCAGAAAATGCGTTTCAAGCCCCATTCACCCATCCAGAAGTGCCCCCAAAGGAAGGCTTTGGGTACAAGTGAACTCCCCAGGGGAGCCTTTATGCAGCCGCACATGCAACTGGACCCTCCGGGTTCACTCTTTCACCGCAAGCCTAAATATAGCCCTCAGCGCAATGGGAGAAGACTGAAAAAGCGGGCCTCAGAAAACGCATTGCGATTCCCCATGGACCATCCCAAAGTGCCCCCAAAGGAAGGCTTTGGGTACAACTGGACGCCCCAGGGGAGCTTTAACGCAGCCCCACATGCAACTGGACCCTCCGTATTCGCTCTTTCACAGCAACCCTAAATATAGCCCTGGCCCGCCTGGCAGTCGACTGAAAGCTCGGGAACAGAAAATGTGTTACGAGCCCCATTCGCCCATCCAAAAGTGCCCCCAAAGGAAGGCTTTGGGTACCTCTGAACTCCCCAGGGGAGCCTTTACGCAGCCCCACATGCAACTGGACCCTCCTTGTTTACTGTTTACGAGCAACCCTAAATATACCCCTAGCCACCATGGCAGAAGACTGAAAACTCGGGCTCCAGAAAATGCGTTTCAAGCCCCATTCACCCATCCAGAAGTGCCCCCAAAGGAAGGCTTTGGGTACAAGTGAACTCCCCAGGGGAGCCTTTATGCAGCCCCACATGCAACTGGACCCTCCGGGTTCACTCTTTCACCGCAAGCCTAAATATAGCCCTCAGCGCAATGGGAGAAGACTGAAAAAGCGGGCCTCAGAAAACGCATTGCGATTCCCCTTGGACCATCCCAAAGTGCCCCCAAAGGAAGGCTTTGGGTACAACTGGACTCCCCAGGGGAGCCTTAACGCAGCCCCACATGCAACTGGACCCTCCGTATTCGCTCTTTCACAGCAACCCTAAATATAGCCCTGGCCCACCTGGCAGTCCACTGAAAACTCGGGCCCCAGAAAATGCATTAAAAGCCTAATTCGCCCATCCAAAAGTGCCCCCAGAGGAATGCTTTGGGTACAACTGAACTCCCCACGGGAGCCTTTATGCAGCCCCACATGCAACTGGACCCTCCGCGTTCACTCTTTCACAGCAAGCCTAAATATAGCCCTCGGTGCAATGGGAGAAGACTGAAAAAGTGGGCCTCAGAAAACGCATTGCGATTCCCCTTGGACCATCCAAAAGTGCTCCCAAAGGAAGGCTTTGGGTACAAGTGAACTCCCCACGGGAGCCTTTATGCAGCCCCACATGCAACTGGACCCTCCTTGTTCACTGTTTACGAGCAACCCTAAATATACCCCTAGCCACCATGGCAGAAGACTGAAAACTCGGGCTCCAGAAAATGCGTTTCAAGCCCCATTCACCCATCCAGAAGTGCCCCCAAAGGAAGGCTTTGGGTACATCTGAACTCCCCAGGGGAGCCTTTACGCAGACTCACATGCAACTGGACCCTCCGTGTTCGCTCTTTACAGCAACCCTAAATATAGCCCTAGCCAGCATGGCAGAAAACAGAAAACTCGGGCCACAGAAAAAGCGTTTCAAGCCCCTTTCACCCATCCAGAAGTGCCCCCAAAGGAAGGCTTTGGGTACAAGTGAACTCCCCAGGGGAGCCTTTATGCAGCCCCACATGCAACTGGACCCTCCGGGTTCACTCTTTCACCGCAAGCCTAAATATAAGCCTAGCACGCCTGGCAGTCGATTGAAAACTCGGGCCACAGAAAATGTGTTACGAGCCTAATTCGCCCATCCAGAAGTGCACCCAAAGGAAGGCTTTGGGTATATCTGAACTCCCCAGGGGAGCCTTTACGCAGCCTCACATGCAACTGGACCCTCCGTGTTCGCTCTTTCACAGCAACCCTAAATATAACCCTAGCCAGCATGGCAGAAAACAGAAAACTCGGGCCACAGAAAAAGCGTTTCAAGCCCCTTTCGCCCATCCAGAAGTGCCCCCAAAGGAAGGCTTTGGGTACAAGTGAACTCCCCAGGGGAGCCTTAACGCAGCCCCACATGCAACTGGACGCTCCGTATTCGCTCTTTCACAGCAACCCTAAATATAACCCTGGCCTGCATGGCAGAAGACTGAAAACTCGGGCCCCAGAAAATGCGTTAAAAGCCTAATTCGCCCATCCAAAAGTGCCCCCAAAGGAAGGCTTTGGGTACCTCTGAACTCCCCAGGGGAGCCTTTACGCAGCCCCACATGCAACTGGACCCTCCTTGTTTACTGTTTACGAGCAACCCTAAATATACCCCTAGCCACCATGGCAGAAGACTGAAAACTCGGGCTCCAGAAAATGCGTTTCAAGCCCCATTCACCCATCCAGAAGTGCCCCCAAAGGAAGGCTTTGGGTACAAGTGAACTCCCCAGGGGAGCCTTTATGCAGCCCCACATGCAACTGGACCCTCCGGGTTCACTCTTTCACCGCAAGCCTAAATATAGCCCTCAGCGCAATGGGAGAAGACTGAAAAAGCGGGCCTCAGAAAACGCATTGCGATTCCCCTTGGACCATCCCAAAGTGCCCCCAAAGGAAGGCTTTGGGTACAACTGGACTCCCCAGGGGAGCCTTTACGCAGCCCCACATGCAACTGGACCCTCCGTATTCGCTCTTTCACAGCAACCCTAAATATAGCCCTGGCCCGCCTGGCAGTCCACTGAAAACTCGGGCCCCAGAAAATGCATTAAAAGCCTAATTCGCCCATCCAAAAGTGCCCCCAGAGGAAGGCTTTGGGTACAACTGAACTCCCCACGGGAGCCTTTATGCAGCCCCACATGCAACTGGACCCTCCGCGTTCACTCTTTCACAGCAAGCCTAAATATAGCCCTCGGTGCAATGGGAGAAGACTGAAAAAGCGGGCCTCAGAAAACGCATTGCGATTCCCCTTGGAACACGCAAAAGTGCCCCCAAAGGAAGGCTTTGGGTACAAATGGACTCCCCAGGGGAGCCTTAACGCGGCCCCACATGCAACTGGACCCTCCGTATTCGCCTTTTCACAGCAACCCTAAATGTAGCCCAGGCCCGCCTTGCAGTCGACTGAAAACTTGGGCCCCAGAAAATGCATTAAAAGCCTAATTCGCCCATCCAAAAGTGCCCCCAGAGGAATGCTTTGGGTACAAATGAACTCCCCACGGGAGCCTTTATGCAGCCCCACATGCAACTGGACCCTCCTTGTTCACTGTTTACGAGCAACCCTAAATATACCCCTAGCCACCATGGCAGAAGACTGAAAACTCGGGCTCCAGAAAATGCGTTTCAAGCCCCATTCACCCATCCAGAAGTGCCCCCAAAGGAAGGCTTTGGGTATATCTGAACTCCCCAGGGGAGCCTTTACGCAGACTCACATGCAACTGGACCCTCCGCGTTCACTCTTTCACAGCAAGCCTAAATATAGCCCTCGGTGCAACGGGAGAAGACTGAAAAAGCGGGCCTCAGAAAACGCATTGCGATTCCCCTTGGACCATCCAAAAGTGCCCCCAAAGGAAGGCTTTGGGTACAAGTGAACTCCCCAGGGGAGCCTTTACGCAGCCCCACATGCAACTGGACGCTCCGGGTTCAGTCTTTCACCGCAAGCCTAAATATAACCCTGGCCCGCATGGCAGACGACTGAAAACTCGGGCCCCAGAAAACGTGCTACAAGCCCCATTCGACCATCCAAAAGTGCCCCCAAAGGAAGGCTTTGGGTACAACTGAACTCCCCAGGGGAGCCTTTATGCAGCCCCACATGCAACTGGACCCTCCGGGTTCACTCTTTCACCGCAAGCCTAAATATAACCCTAGCAGGCCTGGCAGTCGTTTGAAAACTCGGGCCACAGAAAATGTGTTACGAGCCTAATTCGCCCATCCAAAAGTGCCCCCAAAGGAAGGCTTTGGGTACATCTGAACTCCCCAGGGGAGCCTTTACGCAGCCTCACATGCAACTGGACCCTCTGTGTTCGCTCTTTACAGCAACCCTAAATATAACCCTAGCCAGCATGGCAGAAAACAGAAAACTCGGGCCACAGAAAAAGCGTTTCAAGCCCCTTTCGCCCATCCAGAAGTGCCCCCAAAGGAAGGCTTTGGGTACAAGTGAACTCTCCAGGGGAGCCTTTACGCAGCCCCACATGCAACTGGACCCACCGGGTTCACTCTTTCACCGCAAGCCTAAATATAGCCCTAGCACGCCTTGCAGTCGACTGAAAGCTCGGGCCACAGAAAATGTGTTACGAGCCCCATTCGCCCATCCAAAAGTGCCCCCAAAGGAAGGCTTTGGGTACATCTGAACTCCCCAGGGGAGCCGTTACGCAGCCCCACAAGCAACTGGACCCTCCGTATTCGCTCTTTACAGCAACCCTAAATATAACCCTAGCCACCATGGCAGAAGACTGAAAACTCAGGCCACAGAAAAAGCGTTTCAAGCCCCTTTCGCCCATCCAGAAGTGCCCCCAAAGGAAGGCTTTGGGTACAAGTGAACTCCCCAGGGGAGCCTTTATGCAGCCCCACATGCAACTGGACCCTCCGGGTTCGCTCTTTACAGCAACCCTAAATATAACCCTAGCCAGCATGGCAGAAGACTGAAAACTCGGGCTCCAGAAAAAGCGTTTCAAGCCCCTTTCGCCCATCCAGAAGTGCCCCCAAAGGAAGGCTTTGGGTACAAGTGAACTCCCCAGGGATGCCTTTATGCAGCCCCACATGCAACTGGACCCTCCGGGTTCGCTCTTTACAGCAACCCTAAATATAACCCTAGCCACCATGGCAGAAGACTGAAAACTCGGGCTCCAGAAAAAGCGTTTCAAGCCCCTTTCGCCCATCCAGAAGTGCCCCCAAAGGAAGGCTTTGGGTACAAGTGAACTCCCCAGGGGAGCCTTTATGCAGCCCCACATGCAACTGGACGCTCCGGGTTCACTCTTTCACCGCAAGCCTAAATATAACCCTGGCGCGCATGGCAGACGACTGAAAAATCGGGCCACAGAAAAAGTGCTACAAGCCCCATTTGACCATCCCAAAGTGCCCCCAAAGGAAGGCTTTGGGTACAACTGAACTCCCCAGGGGAGCCTTTATGCAGGCCCATACGCAACTGGCCCCCCCATGTTCGCTGTTTACAAGCAACACTAAATATATCCCTAGCCAGCATGGCAGAAAACTGAAAAATCGGCCCACAGAAAAAGCGTTTCAAGCCCCATTCGCCCATCCAGAAGTGACCCCACAGGAAGGCTTTGGGTACAACTGAACTCCCCAGGGGAGCCTTTACGCAGCCCCACATGCAACTGGACCCTCCTTGTTCACTGTTTACGAGCAACCCTAAATATACCCCTAGCCACCATGGCAGAAGACTGAAAACTCGGGCTCCAGAAAATGCGTTTCAAGCCCCATTCACCCATCCAGAAGTGCCCCCAAAGGAAGGCTTTGGGTACAAGTGAACTCCCCAGGGGAGCCTTTATGCAGCCCCACATGCAACTGGACCCTCCGGGTTCACTCTTTCACAGCAAGCCTAAATATAGCCCTCGGTGCAATGGGAGAAGACTGAAAAAGCGGGCCTCAGAAAACGCATTGCGATTCCCCTTGGAACACGCAAAAGTGCCCCCAAAGGAAGGCTTTGGGTACAACTGGACTCCCCAGGGGAGCCTTAACGCAGCCCCACATGCAACTGGACCCTCCGTATTCGCTCTTTCACAGCAACCCTAAATATAGCCCTGGCCCGCCTGGCAGTCCACTGAAAACTCGGGCCCCAGAAAATGCATTAAAAGCCTAATTCGCCCATCCAAAAGTGCCCCCAGAGGAAGGCTTTGGGTACAACTGAACTCCCCACGGGAGCCTTTATGCAGCCCCACATGCAACTGGACCCTCCGCGTTCACTCTTTCACAGCAAGCCTAAATATAGCCCTCGGTGCAATGGGAGAAGACTGAAAAAGCGGGCCTCAGAAAACGCATTGCGATTCCCCTTGGAACACGCAAAAGTGCCCCCAAAGGAAGGCTTTGGGTACAAATGGACTCCCCAGGGGAGCCTTAACGCGGCCCCACATGCAACTGGACCCTCCGTATTCGCCTTTTCACAGCAACCCTAAATGTAGCCCAGGCCCGCCTTGCAGTCGACTGAAAACTTGGGCCCCAGAAAATGCATTAAAAGCCTAATTCGCCCATCCAAAAGTGCCCCCAGAGGAATGCTTTGGGTACAAATGAACTCCCCACGGGAGCCTTTATGCAGCCCCACATGCAACTGGACCCTCCTTGTTCACTGTTTACGAGCAACCCTAAATATACCCCTAGCCACCATGGCAGAAGACTGAAAACTCGGGCTCCAGAAAATGCGTTTCAAGCCCCATTCACCCATCCAGAAGTGCCCCCAAAGGAAGGCTTTGGGTATATCTGAACTCCCCAGGGGAGCCTTTACGCAGACTCACATGCAACTGGACCCTCCGCGTTCACTCTTTCACAGCAAGCCTAAATATAGCCCTCGGTGCAACGGGAGAAGACTGAAAAAGCGGGCCTCAGAAAACGCATTGCGATTCCCCTTGGACCATCCAAAAGTGCCCCCAAAGGAAGGCTTTGGGTACAAGTGAACTCCCCAGGGGAGCCTTTACGCAGCCCCACATGCAACTGGACGCTCCGGGTTCAGTCTTTCACCGCAAGCCTAAATATAACCCTGGCCCGCATGGCAGACGACTGAAAACTCGGGCCCCAGAAAACGTGCTACAAGCCCCATTCGACCATCCAAAAGTGCCCCCAAAGGAAGGCTTTGGGTACAACTGAACTCCCCAGGGGAGCCTTTATGCAGCCCCACATGCAACTGGACCCTCCGGGTTCACTCTTTCACCGCAAGCCTAAATATAACCCTAGCAGGCCTGGCAGTCGTTTGAAAACTCGGGCCACAGAAAATGTGTTACGAGCCTAATTCGCCCATCCAAAAGTGCCCCCAAAGGAAGGCTTTGGGTACATCTGAACTCCCCAGGGGAGCCTTTACGCAGCCTCACATGCAACTGGACCCTCTGTGTTCGCTCTTTACAGCAACCCTAAATATAACCCTAGCCAGCATGGCAGAAAACAGAAAACTCGGGCCACAGAAAAAGCGTTTCAAGCCCCTTTCGCCCATCCAGAAGTGCCCCCAAAGGAAGGCTTTGGGTACAAGTGAACTCTCCAGGGGAGCCTTTACGCAGCCCCACATGCAACTGGACCCACCGGGTTCACTCTTTCACCGCAAGCCTAAATATAGCCCTAGCACGCCTTGCAGTCGACTGAAAGCTCGGGCCACAGAAAATGTGTTACGAGCCCCATTCGCCCATCCAAAAGTGCCCCCAAAGGAAGGCTTTGGGTACATCTGAACTCCCCAGGGGAGCCGTTACGCAGCCCCACAAGCAACTGGACCCTCCGTATTCGCTCTTTACAGCAACCCTAAATATAACCCTAGCCACCATGGCAGAAGACTGAAAACTCAGGCCACAGAAAAAGCGTTTCAAGCCCCTTTCGCCCATCCAGAAGTGCCCCCAAAGGAAGGCTTTGGGTACAAGTGAACTCCCCAGGGGAGCCTTTATGCAGCCCCACATGCAACTGGACCCTCCGGGTTCGCTCTTTACAGCAACCCTAAATATAACCCTAGCCAGCATGGCAGAAGACTGAAAACTCGGGCTCCAGAAAAAGCGTTTCAAGCCCCTTTCGCCCATCCAGAAGTGCCCCCAAAGGAAGGCTTTGGGTACAAGTGAACTCCCCAGGGATGCCTTTATGCAGCCCCACATGCAACTGGACCCTCCGGGTTCGCTCTTTACAGCAACCCTAAATATAACCCTAGCCACCATGGCAGAAGACTGAAAACTCGGGCTCCAGAAAAAGCGTTTCAAGCCCCTTTCGCCCATCCAGAAGTGCCCCCAAAGGAAGGCTTTGGGTACAAGTGAACTCCCCAGGGGAGCCTTTATGCAGCCCCACATGCAACTGGACGCTCCGGGTTCACTCTTTCACCGCAAGCCTAAATATAACCCTGGCGCGCATGGCAGACGACTGAAAAATCGGGCCACAGAAAAAGTGCTACAAGCCCCATTTGACCATCCCAAAGTGCCCCCAAAGGAAGGCTTTGGGTACAACTGAACTCCCCAGGGGAGCCTTTATGCAGGCCCATACGCAACTGGCCCCCCCATGTTCGCTGTTTACAAGCAACACTAAATATATCCCTAGCCAGCATGGCAGAAAACTGAAAAATCGGCCCACAGAAAAAGCGTTTCAAGCCCCATTCGCCCATCCAGAAGTGACCCCACAGGAAGGCTTTGGGTACAACTGAACTCCCCAGGGGAGCCTTTACGCAGCCCCACATGCAACTGGACCCTCCTTGTTCACTGTTTACGAGCAACCCTAAATATACCCCTAGCCACCATGGCAGAAGACTGAAAACTCGGGCTCCAGAAAATGCGTTTCAAGCCCCATTCACCCATCCAGAAGTGCCCCCAAAGGAAGGCTTTGGGTACAAGTGAACTCCCCAGGGGAGCCTTTATGCAGCCCCACATGCAACTGGACCCTCCGGGTTCACTCTTTCACAGCAAGCCTAAATATAGCCCTCGGTGCAATGGGAGAAGACTGAAAAAGCGGGCCTCAGAAAACGCATTGCGATTCCCCTTGGAACACGCAAAAGTGCCCCCAAAGGAAGGCTTTGGGTACAACTGGACTCCCCAGGGGAGCCTTAACGCAGCCCCACATGCAACTGGACCCTCCGTATTCGCTCTTTCACAGCAACCCTAAATATAGCCCTGGCCCGCCTGGCAGTCCACTGAAAACTCGGGCCCCAGAAAATGCATTAAAAGCCTAATTCGCCCATCCAAAAGTGCCCCCAGAGGAAGGCTTTGGGTACAACTGAACTCCCCACGGGAGCCTTTATGCAGCCCCACATGCAACTGGACCCTCCGCGTTCACTCTTTCACAGCAAGCCTAAATATAGCCCTCGGTGCAATGGGAGAAGACTGAAAAAGCGGGCCTCAGAAAACGCATTGCGATTCCCCTTGGAACACGCAAAAGTGCCCCCAAAGGAAGGCTTTGGGTACAACTGGACTCCCCAGGGGAGCCTTAACGCAGCCCCACATGCAACTGGACCCTCCTTGTTCACTGTTTACGAGCAACCCTAAATATACCCCTAGCCACCATGGCAGAAGACTGAAAACTCGGGCTCCAGAAAATGCGTTTCAAGCCCCATTCACCCATCCAGAAGTGCCCCCAAAGGAAGGCTTTGGGTACATCTGAACTCCCCAGGGGAGCCTTTACGCAGACTCACATGCAACTGGACCCTCCGCGTTCACTCTTTCACAGCAAGCCTAAATATAGCCCTCGGTGCAATGGGAGAAGACTGAAAAAGCGGGCCTCAGAAAACGCATTGCGATTCCCCTTGGACCATCCAAAAGTGCCCCCAAAGGAAGGCTTTGGGTACAACTGGACTCCCCAGGGGAGCCTTTACGCAGCCCCACATGCAACTGGACGCTCCGGGTTCAGTCTTTCACCGCAAGCCTAAATATAACCCTGGCCCGCATGGCAGACGACTAAAAACTCGGGCCCCAGAAAACGTGCTACAAGCCCCATTCGACCATCCAAAAGTGCCCCCAAAGGAAGGCTTTGGGTACAACTGAACTCCCCAGGGGAGCCTTTATGCAGCCCCACATGCAACTGGACCCTCCGGGTTCACTCTTTCACCGCAAGCCTAAATATAACCCTAGCAGGCCTGGCAGTCGATTGAAAACTCGGGCCACAGAAAATGTGTTACGAGCCTAATTCGCCCATCCAAAAGTGCCCCCAAAGGAAGGCTTTGGGTACAAGTGAACTCCCCAGGGGAGCCTTTACGCAGCCTCACATGCAACTGGACCCTCTGTGTTCGCTCTTTACAGCAACCCTAAATATAACCCTAGCCAGCATGGCAGAAAACAGAAAACTCGGGCCACAGAAAAAGCGTTTCAAGCCCCTTTCGCCCATCCAGAAGTGCCCCCAAAGGAAGGCTTTGGGTACAAGTGAACTCTCCAGGGGAGCCTTTACGCAGCCCCACATGCAACTGGACCCACCGGGTTCACTCTTTCACCGCAAGCCTAAATATAGCCCTAGCACGCCTTGCAGTCGACTGAAAGCTCGGGCCACAGAAAATGTGTTACGAGCCCCATTCGCCCATCCAAAAGTGCCCCCAAAGGAAGGCTTTGGGTACATCTGAACTCCCCAGGGGAGCCGTTACGCAGCCCCACATGCAACTGGACCCTCCGTATTCGCTCTTTACAGCAACCCTAAATATAACCCTAGCCACCATGGCAGAAGACTGAAAACTCAGGCCACAGAAAAAGCGTTTCAAGCCCCTTTCGCCCATCCAGAAGTGCCCCCAAAGGAAGGCTTTGGGTACAAGTGAACTCCCCAGGGGAGCCTTTATGCAGCCCCACATGCAACTGGACGCTCCGGGTTCACTCTTTCACCGCAAGCCTAAATATAACCCTGGCGCGCATGGCAGACGACTGAAAAATCGGGCCACAGAAAAAGTGCTACAAGCCCCATTTGACCATCCCAAAGTGCCCCCAAAGGAAGGCTTTGGGTACAACTGAACTCCCCAGGGGAGCCTTTATGCAGGCCCATACGCAACTGGCCCCCCCATGTTCGCTGTTTACAAGCAACACTAAATATATCCCTAGCCAGCATGGCAGAAAACTGAAAAATCGGCCCACAGAAAAAGCGTTTCAAGCCCCATTCGCCCATCCAGAAGTGACCCCAAAGGAAGGCTTTGGGTACAACTGAACTCCCCAGGGGAGCCTTTACGCAGCCCCACATGCAACTGGACCCTCCTTGTTCACTGTTTACGAGCAACCCTAAATATACCCCTAGCCACCATGGCAGAAGACTGAAAACTCGGGCTCCAGAAAATGCGTTTCAAGCCCCATTCACCCATCCAGAAGTGCCCCCAAAGGAAGGCTTTGGGTACAAGTGAACTCCCCAGGGGAGCCTTTATGCAGCCCCACATGCAACTGGACCCTCCGGGTTCACTCTTTCACAGCAAGCCTAAATATAGCCCTCGGTGCAATGGGAGAAGACTGAAAAAGCGGGCCTCAGAAAACGCATTGCGATTCCCCTTGGAACACGCAAAAGTGCCCCCAAAGGAAGGCTTTGGGTACAACTGGACTCCCCAGGGGAGCCTTAACGCAGCCCCACATGCAACTGGACCCTCCGTATTCGCTCTTTCACAGCAACCCTAAATATAGCCCTGGCCCGCCTGGCAGTCCACTGAAAACTCGGGCCCCAGAAAATGCATTAAAAGCCTAATTCGCCCATCCAAAAGTGCCCCCAGAGGAATGCTTTGGGTACAACTGAACTCCCCACGGGAGCCTTTATGCAGCCCCACATGCAACTGGACCCTCCGGGTTCACTCTTTCACAGCAAGCCTAAATATAGCCCTCGGTGCAATGGGAGAAGACTGAAAAAGCGGGCCTCAGAAAACGCATTGCGATTCCCCTTGGAACACGCAAAAGTGCCCCCAAAGGAAGGCTTTGGGTACAACTGGACTCCCCAGGGGAGCCTTAACGCAGCCCCACATGCAACTGGACCCTCCTTGTTCACTGTTTACGAGCAACCCTAAATATACCCCTAGCCACCATGGCAGAAGACTGAAAACTCGGGCTCCAGAAAATGCGTTTCAAGCCCCATTCACCCATCCAGAAGTGCCCCCAAAGGAAGGCTTTGGGTACATCTGAACTCCCCAGGGGAGCCTTTACGCAGACTCACATGCAACTGGACCCTCCGCGTTCACTCTTTCACAGCAAGCCTAAATATAGCCCTCGGTGCAACGGGAGAAGACTGAAAAAGCGGGCCTCAGAAAACGCATTGCGATTCCCCTTGGACCATCCAAAAGTGCCCCCAAAGGAAGGCTTTGGGTACAAGTGAACTCCCCAGGGGAGCCTTTACGCAGCCCCACATGCAACTGGACGCTCCGGGTTCAGTCTTTCACCGCAAGCCTAAATATAACCCTGGCCCGCATGGCAGACGACTGAAAACTCGGGCCCCAGAAAACGTGCTACAAGCCCCATTCGACCATCCAAAAGTGCCCCCAAAGGAAGGCTTTGGGTACAACTGAACTCCCCAGGGGAGCCTTTATGCAGCCCCACATGCAACTGGACCCTCCGGGTTCACTCTTTCACCGCAAGCCTAAATATAACCCTAGCAGGCCTGGCAGTCGATTGAAAACTCGGGCCACAGAAAATGTGTTACGAGCCTAATTCGCCCATCCAAAAGTGCCCCCAAAGGAAGGCTTTGGGTACATCTGAACTCCCCAGGGGAGCCTTTACGCAGCCTCACATGCAACTGGACCCTCTGTGTTCGCTCTTTACAGCAACCCTAAATATAACCCTAGCCAGCATGGCAGAAAACAGAAAACTCGGGCCACAGAAAAAGCGTTTCAAGCCCCTTTCGCCCATCCAGAAGTGCCCCCAAAGGAAGGCTTTGGGTACAAGTGAACTCTCCAGGGGAGCCTTTACGCAGCCCCACATGCAACTGGACCCACCGGGTTCACTCTTTCACCGCAAGCCTAAATATAGCCCTAGCACGCCTTGCAGTCGACTGAAAGCTCGGGCCACAGAAAATGTGTTACGAGCCCCATTCGCCCATCCCAAAGTGCCCCCAAAGGAAGGCTTTGGGTACATCTGAACTCCCCAGGGGAGCCGTTACGCAGCCCCACATGCAACTGGACCCTCCGTATTCGCTCTATACAGCAACCCTAAATATAACCCTAGCCACCATGGCAGAAGACTGAAAACTCAGGCCACAGAAAAAGCGTTTCAAGCCCCTTTCGCCCATCCAGAAGTGCCCCCAAAGGAAGGCTTTGGGTACAAGTGAACTCCCCAGGGGAGCCTTTATGCAGCCCCACATGCAACTGGACCCTCCGGGTTCGCTCTTTACAGCAACCCTAAATATAACCCTAGCCAGCATGGCAGAAGACTGAAAACTCGGGCTCCAGAAAAAGCGTTTCAAGCCCCTTTCGCCCATCCAGAAGTGCCCCCAAAGGAAGGCTTTGGGTACAAGTGAACTCCCCAGGGATGCCTTTATGCAGCCCCACATGCAACTGGACCCTCCGGGTTCGCTCTTTACAGCAACCCTAAATATAACCCTAGCCACCATGGCAGAAGACTGAAAACTCGGGCTCCAGAAAAAGCGTTTCAAGCCCCTTTCGCCCATCCAGAAGTGCCCCCAAAGGAAGGCTTTGGGTACAAGTGAACTCCCCAGGGGAGCCTTTATGCAGCCCCACATGCAACTGGACGCTCCGGGTTCACTCTTTCACCGCAAGCCTAAATATAACCCTGGCGCGCATGGCAGACGACTGAAAAATCGGGCCACAGAAAAAGTGCTACAAGCCCCATTTGACCATCCCAAAGTGCCCCCAAAGGAAGGCTTTGGGTACAACTGAACTCCCCAGGGGAGCCTTTATGCAGGCCCATACGCAACTGGCCCCCCCATGTTCGCTGTTTACAAGCAACACTAAATATATCCCTAGCCAGCATGGCAGAAAACTGAAAAATCGGCCCACAGAAAAAGCGTTTCAAGCCCCATTCGCCCATCCAGAAGTGACCCCACAGGAAGGCTTTGGGTACAACTGAACTCCCCAGGGGAGCCTTTACGCAGCCCCACATGCAACTGGACCCTCCTTGTTCACTGTTTACGAGCAACCCTAAATATAACCCTGGCCTGCATGGCAGAAGACTGAAAACTCGGGCTCCAGAAAATGCGTTTCAAGCCCCATTCACCCATCCAGAAGTGCCCCCAAAGGAAGGCTTTGGGTACAAGTGAACTCCCCAGGGGAGCCTTTATGCAGCCCCACATGCAACTGGACCCTCCGGGTTCACTCTTTCACAGCAAGCCTAAATATAGCCCTCGGTGCAATGGGAGAAGACTGAAAAAGCGGGCCTCAGAAAACGCATTGCGATTCCCCTTGGAACACGCAAAAGTGCCCCCAAAGGAAGGCTTTGGGTACAACTGGACTCCCCAGGGGAGCCTTAACGCAGCCCCACATGCAACTGGACCCTCCGTATTCGCTCTTTCACAGCAACCCTAAATATAGCCCTGGCCCGCCTGGCAGTCCACTGAAAACTCGGGCCCCAGAAAATGCATTAAAAGCCTAATTCGCCCATCCAAAAGTGCCCCCAGAGGAAGGCTTTGGGTACAACTGAACTCCCCACGGGAGCCTTTATGCAGCCCCACATGCAACTGGACCCTCCGCGTTCACTCTTTCACAGCAAGCCTAAATATAGCCCTCGGTGCAATGGGAGAAGACTGAAAAAGCGGGCCTCAGAAAACGCATTGCGATTCCCCTTGGAACACGCAAAAGTGCCCCCAAAGGAAGGCTTTGGGTACAACTGGACTCCCCAGGGGAGCCTTAACGCAGCCCCACATGCAACTGGACCCTCCTTGTTCACTGTTTACGAGCAACCCTAAATATACCCCTAGCCACCATGGCAGAAGACTGAAAACTCGGGCTCCAGAAAATGTGTTTCAAGCCCCATTCACCCATCCAGAAGTGCCCCCAAAGGAAGGCTTTGGGTACAAGTGAACTCCCCAGGGGCGCCTTTATGCAGCCCCACATGCAACTGGACCCTCCGGGTTCACTCTTTCACCGCAAGCCTAAATATAGCCCTAGCACGCCTGGCAGTCGACTGAAAGCTCGGGCCACAGAAAATGTGTTAAGAGCCCCATTCGCCCATCCAAAAGTGCCCCCAAAGGAAGGCTTTGGGTACATCTGAACTCCCCAGGGGAGCCTTTATGCAGCCCCACATGCAACTGGACCCTCCGTGTTCGCTCTTTACAGCAACCCTAAATATAGCCCTAGCCAGCATGGCAGAAGACTGAAAACTCGGGCTCCAGAAAAAGCGTTTCAAGCCCCTTTCGCCCATCCAGAAGTGCCCCCAGAGGAAGGCTTTGGGTACAAGTGAACTCCCCAGGGGAGCCTTTATGCAGGCCCACACGCAACTGGCCCCCCCATGTTCGCTGTTTACAAGCAACACTAAATATATCCCTAGCCAGCATGGCAGAAATCTGAAAAATCGGGCCACAGAAAAAGCGTTTCAAGCCCCATTCGCCCATCCAGAAGTGACCCCAAAGGAAGGCTTTGGGTACAACTGAACTCCCCAGGGGAGCCTTTACGCAGCCCCACATGCAACTGGACCCTCCTTGTTCACTGTTTACGAGCAACCCTAAATATACCCCTAGCCACCATGGCAGAAGACTGAAAACTCGGGCTCCAGAAAATGCGTTTCAAGCCCCATTCACCCATCCAGAAGTGCCCCCAAAGGAAGGCTTTGGGTACAAGTGAACTCCCCAGGGGAGCCTTTATGCAGCCCCACATGCAACTGGACCCTCCGGGTTCACTCTTTCACAGCAAGCCTAAATATAGCCCTCGGTGCAATGGGAGAAGACTGAAAAAGCGGGCCTCAGAAAACGCATTGCGATTCCCCTTGGAACACGCAAAAGTGCCCCCAAAGGAAGGCTTTGGGTACAACTGGACTCCCCAGGGGAGCCTTAACGCAGCCCCACATGCAACTGGACCCTCCGTATTCGCTCTTTCACAGCAACCCTAAATATAGCCCTGGCCCGCCTGGCAGTCCACTGAAAACTCGGGCCCCAGAAAATGCATTAAAAGCCTAATTCGCCCATCCAAAAGTGCCCCCAGAGGAAGGCTTTGGGTACAACTGAACTCCCCACGGGAGCCTTTATGCAGCCCCACATGCAACTGGACCCTCCGCGTTCACTCTTTCACAGCAAGCCTAAATATAGCCCTCGGTGCAATGGGAGAAGACTGAAAAAGCGGGCCTCAGAAAACGCATTGCGATTCCCCTTGGAACACGCAAAAGTGCCCCCAAAGGAAGGCTTTGGGTACAACTGGACTCCCCAGGGGAGCCTTAACGCAGCCCCACATGCAACTGGACCCTCCTTGTTCACTGTTTACGAGCAACCCTAAATATACCCCTAGCCACCATGGCAGAAGACTGAAAACTCGGGCTCCAGAAAATGCGTTTCAAGCCCCATTCACCCATCCAGAAGTGCCCCCAAAGGAAGGCTTTGGGTACAAGTGAACTCCCCAGGGGCGCCTTTATGCAGCCCCACATGCAACTGGACCCTCCGGGTTCACTCTTTCACCGCAAGCCTAAATATAGCCCTAGCACGCCTGGCAGTCGACTGAAAGCTCGGGCCACAGAAAATGTGTTAAGAGCCCCATTCGCCCATCCAAAAGTGCCCCCAAAGGAAGGCTTTGGGTACATCTGAACTCCCCAGGGGAGCCTTTATGCAGCCCCACATGCAACTGGACCCTCCGTGTTCGCTCTTTACAGCAACCCTAAATATAACCCTAGCCAGCATGGCAGAAGACTGAAAACTCGGGCTCCAGAAAAAGCGTTTCAAGCCCCTTTCGCCCATCCAGAAGTGCCCCCAGAGGAAGGCTTTGGGTACAACTGAACTCCCCAGGGGAGCCTTTATGCAGGCCCACACGCAACTGGCCCCCCCATGTTCGCTGTTTACAAGCAACACTAAATATATCCCTAGCCAGCATGGCAGAAATCTGAAAAATCGGGCCACAGAAAAAGCGTTTCAAGCCCCATTCGCCCATCCAGAAGTGACCCCAAAGGAAGGCTTTGGGTACAACTGAACTCCCCAGGGGAGCCTTTACGCAGCCCCACATGCAACTGGACCCTCCTTGTTCACTGTTTACGAGCAACCCTAAATATACCCCTAGCCACCATGGCAGAAGACTGAAAACTCGGGCTCCAGAAAATGCGTTTCAAGCCCCATTCACCCATCCAGAAGTGCCCCCAAAGGAAGGCTTTGGGTACAACTGAACTCCTCAGGGGAGCCTTTATGCAGCCCCACATGCAACTGGACCCTCCGGGTTCACTCTTTCACCGCAAGCCTAAATATAGCCCTAGCACGCCTGGCAGTCGACTGAAAGCTCGGGCCACAGAAAATGTGTTACGAGCCCCATTCGCCCATCCAGAAGTGACCCCAAAGGAAGGCTTTGGGTACAAGTGAACTCCCCAGGGGAGCCTTTATGCAGCCCCACATGCAACTGGACCCTCCGTGTTCACTCTTTACAGCAACCCTAAATATAACCCTAGCCAGCATGGCAGAAGACTGAAAACTCGGGCCCCAGAAAAAGCGTTTCAAGCCCCTTTTGCCCATCCAGAAGTGCCCCCAAAGGAAGGCTTTGGGTACAAGTGAACTCCCCAGGGGAGCCTTTATGCAGCCCCACATGCAACTGGACCCTCCGTGTTCACTCTTTACAGCAACCCTAAATATAACCCTAGCCAGCATGGCAGACGACTGAAAAATCGGGCCACAGAAAAAGTGCTACAAGCCCCATTTGACCATCCCAAAGTGCCCCCAAAGGAAGGCTTTGGGTACAACTGAACTCCCCAGGGGAGCCTTTATGCAGGCCCATACGCAACTGGCCCCCCCATGTTCGCTGTTTACAAGCAACACTAAATATATCCCTAGCCAGCATGGCAGAAAACTGAAAAATCGGCCCACAGAAAAAGCGTTTCAAGCCCCATTCGCCCATCCAGAAGTGACCCCAAAGGAAGGCTTTGGGTACAACTGAACTCCCCAGGGGAGCCTTTATGCAGCCCCACATGCAACTGGACCCTCCTTGTTCACTGTTTACGAGCAAACCTAAATATAACCCTAGCCAGCATGGCAGAAGACTGAAAACTCGGGCTCCAGAAAAAGCGTTTCAAGCCCCTTTCGCCCATCCAGAAGTGCCCCCAAAGGAAGGCTTTGGGTACAAGTGAACTCCCCAGGGGAGCCTTTATGCAGCCCCACATGCAACTGGACCCTCCGGGTTCGCTCTTTACAGCAACCCTAAATATAACCCTAGCCACCATGGCAGAAGACTGAAAACTCGGGCTCCAGAAAAAGCGTTTCAAGCCCCTTTCGCCCATCCAGAAGTGCCCCCAAAGGAAGGCTTTGGGTACAAGTGAACTCCCCAGGGGAGCCTTTATGCAGCCCCACATGCAACTGGACGCTCCGGGTTCACTCTTTCACCGCAAGCCTAAATATAACCCTGGCGCGCATGGCAGACGACTGAAAAATCGGGCCACAGAAAAAGTGCTACAAGCCCCATTTGACCATCCCAAAGTGCCCCCAAAGGAAGGCTTTGGGTACAACTGAACTCCCCAGGGGAGCCTTTATGCAGGCCCATACGCAACTGGCCCCCCCATGTTCGCTGTTTACAAGCAACACTAAATATATCCCTAGCCAGCATGGCAGAAAACTGAAAAATCGGCCCACAGAAAAAGCGTTTCAAGCCCCATTCGCCCATCCAGAAGTGACCCCAAAGGAAGGCTTTGGGTACAACTGAACTCCCCAGGGGAGCCTTTACGCAGCCCCACATGCAACTGGACCCTCCTTGTTCACTGTTTACGAGCAACCCTAAATATACCCCTAGCCACCATGGCAGAAGACTGAAAACTCGGGCTCCAGAAAATGCGTTTCAAGCCCCATTCACCCATCCAGAAGTGCCCCCAAAGGAAGGCTTTGGGTACAAGTGAACTCCCCAGGGGAGCCTTTATGCAGCCCCACATGCAACTGGACCCTCCGGGTTCACTCTTTCACAGCAAGCCTAAATATAGCCCTCGGTGCAATGGGAGAAGACTGAAAAAGCGGGCCTCAGAAAACGCATTGCGATTCCCCTTGGAACACGCAAAAGTGCCCCCAAAGGAAGGCTTTGGGTACAACTGGACTCCCCAGGGGAGCCTTAACGCAGCCCCACATGCAACTGGACCCTCCGTATTCGCTCTTTCACAGCAACCCGAAATATAGCCCTGGCCCGCCTGGCAGTCCACTGAAAACTCGGGCCCCAGAAAATGCATTAAAAGCCTAATTCGCCCATCCAAAAGTGCCCCCAGAGGAAGGCTTTGGGTACAACTGAACTCCCCAGGGGAGCCTTTATGCAGCCCCACATGCAACTGGACCCTCCGGGTTCACTCTTTCACAGCAAGCCTAAATATAGCCCTCGGTGCAATGGGAGAAGACTGAAAAAGCGGGCCTCAGAAAACGCATTGCGATTCCCCTTGGAACACGCAAAAGTGCCCCCAAAGGAAGGCTTTGGGTACAACTGGACTCCCCAGGGGAGCCTTAACGCAGCCCCACATGCAACTGGACCCTCCGTATTCGCTCTTTCACAGCAACCCTAAATATAGCCCTGGCCCGCCTGGCAGTCCACTGAAAACTCGGGCCCCAGAAAATGCATTAAAAGCCTAATTCGCCCATCCAAAAGTGCCCCCAGAGGAAGGCTTTGGGTACAACTGAACTCCCCACGGGAGCCTTTATGCAGCCCCACATGCAACTGGACCCTCCGCGTTCACTCTTTCACAGCAAGCCTAAATATAGCCCTCGGTGCAATGGGAGAAGACTGAAAAAGCGGGCCTCAGAAAACGCATTGCGATTCCCCTTGGAACACGCAAAAGTGCCCCCAAAGGAAGGCTTTGGGTACAACTGGACTCCCCAGGGGAGCCTTAACGCAGCCCCACATGCAACTGGACCCTCCTTGTTCACTGTTTACGAGCAACCCTAAATATACCCCTAGCCACCATGGCAGAAGACTGAAAACTCGGGCTCCAGAAAATGTGTTTCAAGCCCCATTCACCCATCCAGAAGTGCCCCCAAAGGAAGGCTTTGGGTACAAGTGAACTCCCCAGGGGCGCCTTTATGCAGCCCCACATGCAACTGGACCCTCCGGGTTCACTCTTTCACCGCAAGCCTAAATATAGCCCTAGCACGCCTGGCAGTCGACTGAAAGCTCGGGCCACAGAAAATGTGTTAAGAGCCCCATTCGCCCATCCAAAAGTGCCCCCAAAGGAAGGCTTTGGGTACATCTGAACTCCCCAGGGGAGCCTTTATGCAGCCCCACATGCAACTGGACCCTCCGTGTTCGCTCTTTACAGCAACCCTAAATATAACCCTAGCCAGCATGGCAGAAGACTGAAAACTCGGGCTCCAGAAAAAGCGTTTCAAGCCCCTTTCGCCCATCCAGAAGTGCCCCCAGAGGAAGGCTTTGGGTACAACTGAACTCCCCAGGGGAGCCTTTATGCAGGCCCACACGCAACTGGCCCCCCCATGTTCGCTGTTTACAAGCAACACTAAATATATCCCTAGCCAGCATGGCAGAAATCTGAAAAATCGGGCCACAGAAAAAGCGTTTCAAGCCCCATTCGCCCATCCAGAAGTGACCCCAAAGGAAGGCTTTGGGTACAACTGAACTCCCCAGGGGAGCCTTTACGCAGCCCCACATGCAACTGGACCCTCCTTGTTCACTGTTTACGAGCAACCCTAAATATACCCCTAGCCACCATGGCAGAAGACTGAAAACTCGGGCTCCAGAAAATGCGTTTCAAGCCCCATTCACCCATC
This sequence comes from Anas acuta, assembly GCF_963932015.1. Taxonomy (NCBI): domain Eukaryota; kingdom Metazoa; phylum Chordata; class Aves; order Anseriformes; family Anatidae; genus Anas; species Anas acuta. The sequence continues at coordinate 15,492,716 of NC_088995.1, forward strand.
CAGAAGTGCCCCCAAAGGAAGGCTTTGGGTACAAGTGAACTCCCCAGGGGAGCCTTTATGCAGCCCCACATGCAACTGGACCCTCCGGGTTCACTCTTTCACAGCAAGCCTAAATATAGCCCTCGGTGCAATGGGAGAAGACTGAAAAAGCGGGCCTCAGAAAACGCATTGCGATTCCCCTTGGAACACGCAAAAGTGCCCCCAAAGGAAGGCTTTGGGTACAACTGGACTCCCCAGGGGAGCCTTAACGCAGCCCCACATGCAACTGGACCCTCCGTATTCACTCTTTCACAGCAACCCTAAATATAGCCCTGGCCCGCCTGGCAGTCCACTGAAAACTCGGGCCCCAGAAAATGCATTAAAAGCCTAATTCGCCCATCCAAAAGTGCCCCCAGAGGAAGGCTTTGGGTACAACTGAACTCCCCACGGGAGCCTTTATGCAGCCCCACATGCAACTGGACCCTCCGCGTTCACTCTTTCACAGCAAGCCTAAATATAGCCCTCGGTGCAATGGGAGAAGACTGAAAAAGCGGGCCTCAGAAAACGCATTGCGATTCCCCTTGGAACACGCAAAAGTGCCCCCAAAGGAAGGCTTTGGGTACAACTGGACTCCCCAGGGGAGCCTTAACGCAGCCCCACATGCAACTGGACCCTCCTTGTTCACTGTTTACGAGCAACCCTAAATATACCCCTAGCCACCATGGCAGAAGACTGAAAACTCGGGCTCCAGAAAATGCGTTTCAAGCCCCATTCACCCATCCAGAAGTGCCCCCAAAGGAAGGCTTTGGGTACAAGTGAACTCCCCAGGGGCGCCTTTATGCAGCCCCACATGCAACTGGACCCTCCGGGTTCACTCTTTCACCGCAAGCCTAAATATAGCCCTAGCACGCCTGGCAGTCGACTGAAAGCTCGGGCCACAGAAAATGTGTTAAGAGCCCCATTCGCCCATCCAAAAGTGCCCCCAAAGGAAGGCTTTGGGTACATCTGAACTCCCCAGGGGAGCCTTTATGCAGCCCCACATGCAACTGGACCCTCCGTGTTCGCTCTTTACAGCAACCCTAAATATAACCCTAGCCAGCATGGCAGAAGACTGAAAACTCGGGCTCCAGAAAAAGCGTTTCAAGCCCCTTTCGCCCATCCAGAAGTGCCCCCAGAGGAAGGCTTTGGGTACAACTGAACTCCCCAGGGGAGCCTTTATGCAGGCCCACACGCAACTGGCCCCCCCATGTTCGCTGTTTACAAGCAACACTAAATATATCCCTAGCCAGCATGGCAGAAATCTGAAAAATCGGGCCACAGAAAAAGCGTTTCAAGCCCCATTCGCCCATCCAGAAGTGACCCCAAAGGAAGGCTTTGGGTACAACTGAACTCCCCAGGGGAGCCTTTACGCAGCCCCACATGCAACTGGACCCTCCTTGTTCACTGTTTACGAGCAACCCTAAATATACCCCTAGCCACCATGGCAGAAGACTGAAAACTCGGGCTCCAGAAAATGCGTTTCAAGCCCCATTCACCCATCCAGAAGTGCCCCCAAAGGAAGGCTTTGGGTACAACTGAACTCCTCAGGGGAGCCTTTATGCAGCCCCACATGCAACTGGACCCTCCGGGTTCACTCTTTCACCGCAAGCCTAAATATAGCCCTAGCACGCCTGGCAGTCGACTGAAAGCTCGGGCCACAGAAAATGTGTTACGAGCCCCATTCGCCCATCCAAAAATGCCCCCAAAGGAAGGCTTTGGGTACAAGTGAACTCCCCAGGGGAGCCTTTATGCAGCCCCACATGCAACTGGACCCTCCGTGTTCACTCTTTACAGCAACCCTAAATATAACCCTAGCCAGCATGGCAGAAGACTGAAAACTCGGGCTCCAGAAAAAGCGTTTCAAGCCCCTTTTGCCCATCCAGAAGTGCCCCCAAAGGAAGGCTTTGGGTACAAGTGAACTCCCCAGGGGAGCCTTTATGCAGCCCCACATGCAACTGGACCCTCCGTGTTCACTCTTTACAGCAACCCTAAATATAACCCTAGCCAGCATGGCAGACGACTGAAAAATCGGGCCACAGAAAAAGTGCTACAAGCCCCATTTGACCATCCCAAAGTGCCCCCAAAGGAAGGCTTTGGGTACAACTGAACTCCCCAGGGGAGCCTTTATGCAGGCCCATACGCAACTGGCACCCCATGTTCGCTGTTTACAAGCAACACTAAATATATCCCTAGCCAGCATGGCAGAAAACTGAAAAATCGGCCCACAGAAAAAGCGTTTCAAGCCCCATTCGCCCATCCAGAAGTGACCCCACAGGAAGGCTTTGGGTACAACTGAACTCCCCAGGGGAGCCTTTACGCAGCCCCACATGCAACTGGACCCTGCTTGTTCACTGTTTACGAGCAACCCTAAATATACCCCTAGCCACCATGGCAGAAGACTGAAAACTCGGGCTCCAGAAAATGCGTTTCAAGCCCCATTCACCCATCCAGAAGTGCCCCCAAAGGAAGGCTTTGGGTACAAGTGAACTCCCCAGGGGAGCCTTTATGCAGCCCCACATGCAACTGGACCCTCCGGGTTCACTCTTTCACCGCAAGCCTAAATATAGCCCTCGGTGCAATGGGAGAAGACTGAAAAAGCGGGCCTCAGAAAACGCATTGCGATTCCCCTTGGACCATCCAAAAGTGCCCCCAAAGGAAGGCTTTGGGTACAACTGGACTCCCCAGGGGAGCCTTAACGCAGCCCCACATGCAACTGGACCCTCCGTATTCGCTCTTTCACAGCAACCCTAAATATAGCCCTGGCCCGCCTGGCAGTCCACTGAAAACTCGGGCCCCAGAAAATGCATTAAAAGCCTAATTCGCCCATCCAAAGGTGCCCCCAGAGGAAGGCTTTGGGTACAACTGAACTCCCCACGGGAGCCTTTATGCAGCCCCACATGCAACTGGACCCTCCGCGTTCACTCTTTCACAGCAAGCCTAAATATAGCCCTCGGTGCAATGGGAGAAGACTGAAAAAGCGGGCCTCAGAAAACGCATTGCGATTCCCCTTGGAACACGCAAAAGTGCCCCCAAAGGAAGGCTTTGGGTACAACTGGACTCCCCAGGGGAGCCTTAACGCAGCCCCACATGCAACTGGACCCTCCTTGTTCACTGTTTACGAGCAACCCTAAATATACCCCTAGCCACCATGGCAGAAGACTGAAAACTCGGGCTCCAGAAAATGCGTTTCAAGCCCCATTCACCCATCCAGAAGTGCCCCCAAAGGAAGGCTTTGGGTACAAGTGAACTCCCCAGGGGAGCCTTTATGCAGCCTCACATGCAACTGGACCCTCCGGGTTCACTCTTTCACCGCAAGCCTAAATATAGCCCTAGCACGCCTGGCAGTCGACTGAAAGCTCGGGCCACAGAAAATGTGTTAAGAGCCCCATTCGCCCATCCAAAAGTGCCCCCAAAGGAAGGCTTTGGGTACATCTGAACTCCCCAGGGGAGCCTTTATGCAGCCCCACATGCAACTGGACCCTCCGTGTTCGCTCTTTACAGCAACCCTAAATATAACCCTAGCCAGCATGGCAGAAGACTGAAAACTCGGGCTCCAGAAAAAGCGTTTCAAGCCCCTTTCGCCCATCCAGAAGTGCCCCCAGAGGAAGGCTTTGGGTACAACTGAACTCCCCAGGGGAGCCTTTATGCAGGCCCACACGCAACTGGCCCCCCCATGTTCGCTGTTTACAAGCAACACTAAATATATCCCTAGCCAGCATGGCAGAAATCTGAAAAATCGGGCCACAGAAAACGTGCTACAAGCCCCATTCGACCATCCAAAAGTGACCCCAAAGGAAGGCTTTGGGTACAACTGAACTCCCCAGGGGAGCCTTTACGCAGCCCCACATGCAACTGGACCCTCCTTGTTCACTGTTTACGAGCAACCCTAAATATACCCCTAGCCACCATGGCAGAAGACTGAAAACTCGGGCTCCAGAAAATGCGTTTCAAGCCCCATTCACCCATCCAGAAGTGCCCCCAAAGGAAGGCTTTGGGTACAACTGAACTCCTCAGGGGAGCCTTTATGCAGCCCCACATGCAACTGGACCCTCCGGGTTCACTCTTTCACCGCAAGCCTAAATATAGCCCTAGCACGCCTGGCAGTCGACTGAAAGCTCGGGCCACAGAAAATGTGTTACGAGCCCCATTCGCCCATCCAAAAATGCCCACAAAGGAAGGCTTTGGGTACAAGTGAACTCCCCAGGGGAGCCTTTATGCAGCCCCACATGCAACTGGACCCTCCGTGTTCACTCTTTACAGCAACCCTAAATATAACCCTAGCCAGCATGGCAGAAGACTGAAAACTCGGGCCCCAGAAAAAGCGTTTCAAGCCCCTTTTGCCCATCCAGAAGTGCCCCCAAAGGAAGGCTTTGGGTACAAGTGAACTCCCCAGGGGAGCCTTTATGCAGCCCCACATGCAACTGGACCCTCCGTATTCGGTCTTTCACAGCAACCCTAAATATAACCCTGGCCTGCATGGCAGACGACTGAAAACTCGGGCCCCAGAAAATGCGTTAAAAGCCTAATTCGCCCATCCCAAAGTGCCCCCAGAGGAAGGCTTTGGGTACAACTGGACTCCCCAGGGGAGCCTTAACGCAGCCCCACATGCAACTGGACCCTCCGTATTCGCTCTTTCACAGCAACCCTAAATATAGCCCTGCCCCGTCTAGCAGTCGACTTAAAACTCGGGCCACAGAAAATGTGTTACGCGCCCCATTCGCCCATCCAAAAGTGCCCCCAAAGGAAGGCTTTGGGTACAACTGAACTCCCCAGGGGAGCCTTTATGCAGGCCCATACGCAACTGGACCCCCCGTGTTCGCTGTTTACAAGCAACCCTAAATATAAAACTAGCCAGCATGGCAGAAAACTGAAAACTCGGGCCCCAGAAAACGTGCTACAAGCCCCATTCGCCCATCCAAAAGTGCCCCCAAAGGAAGGCTTTGGGTACATCTGAACTCCCCAGGGGAGCCTTTATGCAGGCCCATACGCAACTGGACCCCCCGTGTTCGCTGTTTACAAGCAACCCTAAATATAACACTAGCCAGCATGGCAGAAAACTGAAAACTCGGGCCACAGAAAAAGCGTTTCAAGCCCCATTCACCCATCCAAAAGTGCCCCCAGAGGAAGGCTTTGGGTACAAGTGAACTCCCCAGGGGAGCCTTAACGCAGCCCCACATGCAACTGGACCCTCCGCGTTCACTCTTTCACCGCAAGCCTAAATATAGCCCTTGGCGCAATGGGAGAAGACTGAAAAAGCGGACCTCAGAAAACGCATTGCGATTCCCCTTGGACCATCCAAAAGTGCCCCCAAAGGAAGGCTTTGGGTACAACTGGACTCCCCAGGGGAGCCTTAACGCAGCCCCACATGCAACTGGACCCTCCGTATTTGCTCTTTCACAGCAACCCTAAATATAGCCCTGGCCCGCCTGGCAGTCGACTGAAAACTCGGGCCACAGAAAATGCATTAAAAGCCTAATTCGCCAATCCAGAAGTGCCCCCAAAGGAAGGCTTTGGGTACAACTGAACTCCCCAGGGGAGCCTTTATGCAGGCCCACATGCAACTGGACCCTCCATGTTCACTCTTTACAGGAACCTTAAATATACCCCTAGCCACCATGGCAGAAGACTGAAAAATCGGGCCCCAGAAAACGTGCTACAAGCCCAATTCGAACATACAAAAGTGCCCCCAAAGGAAGGCTTTGGGTACAACTGAACTCCCCAGGGGAGCCTTTATGCAGCCCCACATGCAACTGGACCCTCCGGGTTCACTCTTTCACAGCAAGCCTAAATATATTCCTAGAACGCCTGGCAGTAGACTGAAAGCTCGGGCCACAGAAAATGTGTTACGAGCCCCATTCGCCCATCCAAAAGTGCTCCCAAAGGAAGGCTTTAAGTACAACTGAACTCCCCAGGGGAGCCTTAACGCAGCCCCACATGCAACTGGACCCTCCATGTTCGCTCTTTACAGCAACCCTAAATATAACCCTAGCCAGCATGGCAGAAGACTGAAAACTCGGGCCACAGAAAAAGCGTTTCAAGCCCCTTTCGCACATCCAGAAGTGCCCCCAAAGGAAGGCTTTGGGTACAAGTGAACTCCCCAGGGGAGCCTTTATGCAGCCCCACATGTAACTGGACCCTCCGTATTCGCTCTTTCACAGCAACTCTAAATATAACCCTGGCCCGCATGGCAGACGACTGAAAAATCGGGCCACAGAAAACGTGCTACAAGCCCCATTCGACCATCCAAAAGTGCCCCAAAAGGAAGGCTTTGGGTACAAGTGAACTCCCCAGGGGAGCCTTTATGCAGCCCCACATGCAACTGGACCCTCCTTGTTCACTGTTTACGAGCAACCCTAAATATACCCCTAGCCACCATGGCAGAAGACTGAAAACTCGGGCTCCAGAAAATGCGTTTCAAGCCCCATTCACCCATCCAGAAGTGCCCCCAAAGGAAGGCTTTGGGTACAAGTGAACTCCCCAGGGGAGCCTTTATGCAGCCCCACATGCAACTGGACCCTCCGGGTTCACTCTTTCACCGCAAGCCTAAATATAGCCCTCGGCGCAATGGGAGAAGACTGAAAAAGCGGGCCTCAGAAAACGCATTGCGATTACCCTTGGACCATGCAAAAGTGCCCCCAAAGGAAGGCTTTGGGTACAACTGGACTCCCCAGGGGAGCCTTAACGCAGCCCCACATGCAACTGGACCCTCCGTATTTGCTCTTTCACAGCAACCCTAAATATAGCCCTGGCCCGCCTGGCAGTCGACTGAAACCTCGGGCCCCAGAAAATGCGTTAAAAGCCTAATTCGCCCATCCAAAAGTGCCCCCAGAGGAAGGCTTTGGGTACAACTGAACTCCCCAGGGGAGCCTTAACGCAGCCCCACATGCAACTGGACCCTCCGGGTTCACTCTTTCACAGCAACCCTAAATATAGCCCTGGCCCGCCTGGCAGTCGACTGAAAACTCGGGCCCCAGAAAATGCCTTAAAAGCCTAATTCGCCCATCCAAAAGTGCCCCCAGAGGAAGGCTTTGGGTACAACTGAACTCCCCAGGGGAGCCTTTACGCAGCCCCACATGCAACTGGACCCTCCTTGTTCACTGTTTACGAGCAAACCTAAATATACCCCTAGCCACCATGGCAGAAGACTGAAAACTCGGGCTCCAGAAAATGCGTTTCAAGATCCATTCACCCATCCAGAAGTGTCCCCAAAGGAAGGCTTTGGGTACAACTGAACTCCCCAGGGGAGCCTTAACGCAGCCCCACATGCAACTGGACCCTCCGGGTTCGCTCTTTCACCGCAAGCCTAAATATAGCCCTAGCACGCCTGGCAGTTGACTGAAAGCTCGGGCCACAGAAAATGTGTTACGAGCCCCATTCGCCCATCCAAAAGTGCCCCCAAAGGAAGGCTTTGGCTTCATCTGAACTCCCCAGGAGAGCCTTTACGCAGCCCCACATGCAACTGGACCCTCCGTGTTCGCTCTTTACAGCAACCATAAATATAACCCTAGCCAGCATGGCAGAAGACTGAAAACTCAGGCCACAGAAAACGTGCTACAAGCCCCATTCGACCATCCAAAAGTGCCCCCAAAGGAAGGCTTTGGGTACAAGTGAACTCCCCAGGGGAACCTTTATGCAGCCCCACATGCAGCTGGACCCTCCTTGTTCACTGTTTACGAGCAACCCTAAATATACCCCTAGCCACCATGGCAGAAGACTGAAAACTCGGGCTCCAGAAAATGCGTTTCAAGCCCCATTCACCCATCCAGAAGTGCCCCCAAAGGAAGGCTTTGGGTCCAACTGAACTCCCCAGGGGAGCCTTTATGCAGCCCCACATGCAACTGGACCCTCCGGGTTCACTCTTTCACCGCAAGCCTAAATATAGCCCTAGCCAGCATGGCAGAAAACTGAAAACTCGGGCCACAGAAAAAGCGTTTCAAGCCCCATTCACCCATCCAGAAGTGTCCCCAAAGGAAGGCTTTGGGTACATCTGAACTCCCCAGGGGAGCCTATACGCAGCCCCACATGCAACTGGACCCTCCGTGTTCGCTCTTTACAGCAACCCTAAATATAACCCTAGCCACCATGGCAGAAGACTGAAAACTCGGGCCACAGAAAAAGCGTTTCAAGCCCCTTTCGCCCATCCAGAAGTGCCCCCAAAGGAAGGCTTTGGGTACAAGTGAACTCCCCAGGGGAGCCTTTATGCAGCCCCACATGCAACTGGACCCTCCGTATTCGGTCTTTCACAGCAACCCTAAATATAACCCTGGCCCGCATGGCAGACGACTGAAAAATCGGGCCACAGAAACAGTGCTACAAGCCCCATTTGACCATCCAAAAGTGCCCCCAAAGGAAGGCTTTGGGTACAACTGAACTCCCCAGGGGAGCCTTTATGCAGGCCCATACGCAACTGGACCCCCAGTGTTCGCTGTTTACAAGCAACCCTAAAAATAACCCTAGCCAGCATGGCAGAAGACTGAAAACTCGGGCCACAGAAAACGTGCTACAAGCCCCATTCGACCATCCAAAAGTGCCCCCAGAGGAAGGCTTTGGGTACAACTGAACTCCCCAGGGGAGCCTTTACGCAGCCCCACATGCAACTGGACCCTCCTTGTTCACTGTTTACGAGCAAACCTAAATATACCCCTAGCCACCATGGCAGAAGACTGAAAACTCGGGCTCCAGAAAATGCGTTTCAAGATCCATTCACCCATCCAGAAGTGTCCCCAAAGGAAGGCTTTGGGTACAACTGAACTCCCCAGGGGAGCCTTAACGCAGCCCCACATGCAACTGGACCCTCCGGGTTCGCTCTTTCACCGCAAGCCTAAATATAGCCCTAGCACGCCTGGCAGTTGACTGAAAGCTCGGGCCACAGAAAATGTGTTACGAGCCCCATTCGCCCATCCAAAAGTGCCCCCAAAGGAAGGCTTTGGCTTCATCTGAACTCCCCAGGAGAGCCTTTACGCAGCCCCACATGCAACTGGACCCTCCGTGTTCGCTCTTTACAGCAACCATAAATATAACCCTAGCCAGCATGGCAGAAGACTGAAAACTCAGGCCACAGAAAACGTGCTACAAGCCCCATTCGACCATCCAAAAGTGCCCCCAAAGGAAGGCTTTGGGTACAAGTGAACTCCCCAGGGGAACCTTTATGCAGCCCCACATGCAGCTGGACCCTCCTTGTTCACTGTTTACGAGCAACCCTAAATATACCCCTAGCCACCATGGCAGAAGACTGAAAACTCGGGCTCCAGAAAATGCGTTTCAAGCCCCATTCACCCATCCAGAAGTGCCCCCAAAGGAAGGCTTTGGGTCCAACTGAACTCCCCAGGGGAGCCTTTATGCAGCCCCACATGCAACTGGACCCTCCGGGTTCACTCTTTACAGCAACCCTAAATATAACCCTAGCCACCATGGCAGAAGACTGAAAACTCGGGCCACAGAAAAAGCGTTTCAAGCCCCTTTCGCCCATCCAGAAGTGCCCCCAAAGGAAGGCTTTGGGTACAAGTGAACTCCCCAGGGGAGCCTTTATGCAGCCCCACATGCAACTGGACCCTCCGTATTCGGTCTTTCACAGCAACCCTAAATATAACCCTGGCCCGCATGGCAGACGACTGAAAAATCGGGCCACAGAAAAAGTGCTACAAGCCCCATTTGACCATCCAAAAGTGCCCCCAAAGGAAGGCTTTGGGTACAACTGAACTCCCCAGGGGAGCCTTTATGCAGGCCCATACGCAACTGGACCCCCAGTGTTCGCTGTTTACAAGCAACCCTAAAAATAACCCTAGCCAGCATGGCAGAAGACTGAAAACTCGGGCCACAGAAAACGTGCTACAAGCCCCATTCGACCATCCAAAAGTGCCCCCAAAGGAAGGCTTTGGGTACAAGTGAACTCCCCAGGGGAGCCTTTATGCAGCCCCACATGCAGCTGGACCCTCCTTGTTCACTGTTTACGAGCAACCCTAAATATAGCCCTAGCCACCATGGCAGAAGACTGAAAACTCGGGCTCCAGAAAATGCGTTTCAAGCCCCATTCACCCATCCAGAAGTGCCCCCAAAGGAAGGCTTTGGGTACAAGTGAACTCCCCAGGGGAGCCTTTATGCAGCCCCACATGCAACTGGACCCTCCGGGTTCACTCTTTCACAGCAACCCTAAATATAACCCTGGACCGCACCGCAGTCGACTGAAAGCTCGGGCCACAGAAAATGTGTTACGAGCCCCATTCGCCCATCCAAAAGTGCCCCCAAAGGAAGGCTTTGGGTACATCTGAACTCCCCAGGGGAGCCTTTACGCAGCCCCACATGCAACTGGACCCTCCTTGTTCACTGTTTACGAGCAACCCTAAATATACCCCTAGCCACCATGGCAGAAGAGTGAAAATTCGAGCTCCAGGCAATGCGTTTCAAGCCCCATATACCCACCCAGAAGTGCCCCCAAAGGAAGGCTTTGGGTACAACTGGACTCCCCAGGGGAGCCTTAACGCAGCCCCACATGCAACTGGACCCTCCGTATTCGCTCTTTCACAGCAACCCTAAATATAACCCTGGCCAGCATGGCAGAAAACTGAAAACTCGGGCCCCAGAAAATGCGTTAAAAGCCTAATTCGCCCATCCAAAAGTGCCCCCAGAGGAAGGCTTTGGGTACAAGTGAACTCCCCAGGGGAGCCTTTATGCAGCCCCGCATGCAACTGGACCCTCCGGGTTTACTCTTTCACCGCAAGCCTAAATATAGCCCTAGCACGCCTGGCAGTCGACTGAAAGATCGGGCCACAGAAAATGTGTTACGAGCCCCATTCGCCCATCCAAAAGTGCCTCCAAAGGAAGGCTTTGGGTACATCTGAACTCCCCAGGGGAGCCTTTATGCAGCCCCACATGCAACTGGACCCTCCGGGTTCACTCTTTCACCGCAAGCCTAAATATAACCCTCGGCGCAATGGGAGAAGTCTGAAAAAGCGGGCCTCACAAAACGCATTGCGATTCCCCTTGGACCATCCAGAAGTGCTCCCAAAGGAAGGCTTTGGGTACAACTGGACTCCCCAGGGGAGCCTTAACGCAGCCCCACATGCAATTGGACCCTCCGTATTCGCTCTTTCACAGCAACCCTAAATATAGCCCTTGGCGCGAATGGGAGAAGACTGAAAAAGCGGACCTCAGAAAACGCATTGCGATTCCCCTTGGACCATCCAAAAGTGCCCCCAAAGGAAGGCTTTGGGTACAACTGGACTCCCCAGGGGAGCCTTAACGCAGCCCCACATGCAACTGGACCCTCCGTATTTGCTCTTTCACAGCAACCCTAAATATAGCCCTGGCCCGCCTGGCAGTCGACTGAAAACTCGGGCCACAGAAAATGCATTAAAGCCTAATTCGCCAATCCAGAAGTGCCCCCAAAGGAAGGCTTTGGGTACAACTGAACTCCCCAGGGGAGCCTTTATGCAGGCCCACATGCAACTGGACCCTCCATGTTCACTCTTTACAGGAACCTTAAATATACCCCTAGCCACCATGGCAGAAGACTGAAAAATCGGGCCCCAGAAAACGTGCTACAAGCCCAATTCGAACATACAAAAGTGCCCCCAAAGGAAGGCTTTGGGTACAACTGAACTCCCCAGGGGAGCCTTTATGCAGCCCCACATGCAACTGGACCCTCCGGTTCACTCTTTCACAGCAAGCCTAAATATAGTCCTAGAACGCCTGGCAGTAGACTGAAAGCTCGGGCCACAGAAAATGTGTTACGAGCCCCATTCGCCCATCCAAAAGTGCCCCCAAAGGAAGGCTTTGGGTACAAGTGAACTCCCCACGGGAGCCTTAACGCAGCCCCACATGCAACTGGACCCTCCGGGTTCGCTCTTTCACCGCAAGCCTAAATATAGCCCTAGCACGCCTGGCAGTTGACTGAAAGCTCGGGCCACAGAAAATGTGTTACGAGCCCCATTCGCCCATCCAAAAGTGCCCCCAAAGGAAGGCTTTGGCTTCATCTGAACTCCCCAGAAGAGCCTTTACGCAGCCCCACATGCAACTGGACCCTCCGTGTTCGCTCTTTACAGCAACCATAAATATAACCCTAGCCAGCATGGCAGAAGACTGAAAACTCAGGCCACAGAAAACGTGCTACAAGCCCCATTCGACCATCCAAAAGTGCCCCCAAAGGAAGGCTTTGGGTACAAGTGAACTCCCCAGGGGAACCTTTATGCAGCCCCACATGCAGCTGGACCCTCCTTGTTCACTGTTTACGAGCAACCCTAAATATACCCCTAGCCACCATGGCAGAAGACTGAAAACTCGGGCTCCAGAAAATGCGTTTCAAGCCCCATTCACCCATCCAGAAGTGCCCCCAAAGGAAGGCTTTGGGTCCAACTGAACTCCCCAGGGGAGCCTTTATGCAGCCCCACATGCAACTGGACCCTCCGGGTTCACTCTTTCACCGCAAGCCTAAATATAGCCCTAGCCAGCATGGCAGAAAACTGAAAACTCGGGCCACAGAAAAAGCGTTTCAAGCCCCATTCACCCATCCAGAAGTGTCCCCAAAGGAAGGCTTTGGGTACATCTGAACTCCCCAGGGGAGCCTATACGCAGCCCCACATGCAACTGGACCCTCCGTGTTCGCTCTTTACAGCAACCCTAAATATAACCCTAGCCACCATGGCAGAAGACTGAAAACTCGGGCCACAGAAAAAGCGTTTCAAGCCCCTTTCGCCCATCCAGAAGTGCCCCCAAAGGAAGGCTTTGGGTACAAGTGAACTCCCCAGGGGAGCCTTTATGCAGCCCCACATGCAACTGGACCCTCCGTATTCGGTCTTTCACAGCAACCCTAAATATAACCCTGGCCCGCATGGCAGACGACTGAAAAATCGGGCCACAGAAACAGTGCTACAAGCCCCATTTGACCATCCAAAAGTGCCCCCAAAGGAAGGCTTTGGGTACAAGTGAACTCCCCAGGGGAGCCTTTATGCAGGCCCATACGCAACTGGACCCCCAGTGTTCGCTGTTTACAAGCAACCCTAAAAATAACCCTAGCCAGCATGGCAGAAGACTGAAAACTCGGGCCACAGAAAACGTGCTACAAGCCCCATTCGACCATCCAAAAGTGCCCCCAGAGGAAGGCTTTGGGTACAACTGAACTCCCCAGGGGAGCCTTTACGCAGCCCCACATGCAACTGGACCCTCCTTGTTCACTGTTTACGAGCAAACCTAAATATACCCCTAGCCACCATGGCAGAAGACTGAAAACTCGGGCTCCAGAAAATGCGTTTCAAGATCCATTCACCCATCCAGAAGTGTCCCCAAAGGAAGGCTTTGGGTACAACTGAACTCCCCAGGGGAGCCTTAACGCAGCCCCACATGCAACTGGACCCTCCGGGTTCGCTCTTTCACCGCAAGCCTAAATATAGCCCTAGCACGCCTGGCAGTTGACTGAAAGCTCGGGCCACAGAAAATGTGTTACGAGCCCCATTCGCCCATCCAAAAGTGCCCCCAAAGGAAGGCTTTGGCTTCATCTGAACTCCCCAGGAGAGCCTTTACGCAGCCCCACATGCAACTGGACCCTCCGTGTTCGCTCTTTACAGCAACCATAAATATAACCCTAGCCAGCATGGCAGAAGACTGAAAACTCAGGCCACAGAAAACGTGCTACAAGCCCCATTCGACCATCCAAAAGTGCCCCCAAAGGAAGGCTTTGGGTACAAGTGAACTCCCCAGGGGAACCTTTATGCAGCCCCACATGCAGCTGGACCCTCCTTGTTCACTGTTTACGAGCAACCCTAAATATACCCCTAGCCACCATGGCAGAAGACTGAAAACTCGGGCTCCAGAAAATGCGTTTCAAGCCCCATTCACCCATCCAGAAGTGCCCCCAAAGGAAGGCTTTGGGTCCAACTGAACTCCCCAGGGGAGCCTTTATGCAGCCCCACATGCAACTGGACCCTCCGGGTTCACTCTTTACAGCAACCCTAAATATAACCCTAGCCACCATGGCAGAAGACTGAAAACTCGGGCCACAGAAAAAGCGTTTCAAGCCCCTTTCGCCCATCCAGAAGTGCCCCCAAAGGAAGGCTTTGGGTACAAGTGAACTCCCCAGGGGAGCCTTTATGCAGCCCCACATGCAACTGGACCCTCCGTATTCGGTCTTTCACAGCAACCCTAAATATAACCCTGGCCCGCATGGCAGACGACTGAAAAATCGGGCCACAGAAAAAGTGCTACAAGCCCCATTTGACCATCCAAAAGTGCCCCCAAAGGAAGGCTTTGGGTACAACTGAACTCCCCAGGGGAGCCTTTATGCAGGCCCACACGCAACTGGACCCCCAGTGTTCGCTGTTTACAAGCAACCCTAAAAATAACCCTAGCCAGCATGGCAGAAGACTGAAAACTCGGGCCACAGAAAACGTGCTACAAGCCCCATTCGACCATCCAAAAGTGCCCCCAAAGGAAGGCTTTGGGTACAAGTGAACTCCCCAGGGGAGCCTTTATGCAGCCCCACATGCAGCTGGACCCTCCTTGTTCACTGTTTACGAGCAACCCTAAATATAGCCCTAGCCACCATGGCAGAAGACTGAAAACTCGGGCTCCAGAAAATGCGTTTCAAGCCCCATTCACCCATCCAGAAGTGCCCCCAAAGGAAGGCTTTGGGTACAAGTGAACTCCCCAGGGGAGCCTTTATGCAGCCCCACATGCAACTGGACCCTCCGGGTTCACTCTTTCACAGCAACCCTAAATATAACCCTGGACCGCACCGCAGTCGACTGAAAGCTCGGGCCACAGAAAATGTGTTACGAGCCCCATTCGCCCATCCAAAAGTGCCCCCAAAGGAAGGCTTTGGGTACATCTGAACTCCCCAGGGGAGCCTTTACGCAGCCCCACATGCAACTGGACCCTCCTTGTTCACTGTTTACGAGCAACCCTAAATATACCCCTAGCCACCATGGCAGAAGAGTGAAAATTCGAGCTCCAGGCAATGCGTTTCAAGCCCCATATACCCACCCAGAAGTGCCCCCAAAGGAAGGCTTTGGGTACAACTGGACTCCCCAGGGGAGCCTTAACGCAGCCCCACATGCAACTGGACCCTCCGTATTCGCTCTTTCACAGCAACCCTAAATATAACCCTGGCCAGCATGGCAGAAAACTGAAAACTCGGGCCCCAGAAAATGCGTTAAAAGCCTAATTCGCCCATCCAAAAGTGCCCCCAGAGGAAGGCTTTGGGTACAAGTGAACTCCCCAGGGGAGCCTTTATGCAGCCCCGCATGCAACTGGACCCTCCGGGTTTACTCTTTCACCGCAAGCCTAAATATAGCCCTAGCACGCCTGGCAGTCGACTGAAAGATCGGGCCACAGAAAATGTGTTACGAGCCCCATTCGCCCATCCAAAAGTGCCTCCAAAGGAAGGCTTTGGGTACATCTGAACTCCCCAGGGGAGCCTTTATGCAGCCCCACATGCAACTGGACCCTCCGGGTTCACTCTTTCACCGCAAGCCTAAATATAACCCTCGGCGCAATGGGAGAAGTCTGAAAAAGCGGGCCTCACAAAACGCATTGCGATTCCCCTTGGACCATCCAGAAGTGCTCCCAAAGGAAGGCTTTGGGTACAACTGGACTCCCCAGGGGAGCCTTAACGCAGCCCCACATGCAATTGGACCCTCCGTATTCGCTCTTTCACAGCAACCCTAAATATAGCCCTGGCCCGTCTAGCAGTCGACTTAAAACTCGGGCCACAGAAAATGTGTTACGCGCCCCATTCGCCCATCCAAAAGTGCCTCCAAAGGAAGGCTTTCGGTACATCTGAACTCCCCAGGGGAGCCTTTATGCAGCCCCACATGCAACTGGACCCTCCGTGTTTGCTCTTTACAGCAACCCTAAATATAACCCTAGCCAGCATGGCAGACGACTGAAAACTCTGGCCCCAGAAAACATGCTACAAGCCCCATTCGACCATCCAAAAGTGCCCCCAAAGGAAGGCTTTGGGTACAACTGAACTCCCCAGGGGAGCCTTTATGCAGGCCCATACGCAACTGGACCCCCCGTGTTCGCTGTTTACAAGCAACCCTAAATATAAAACTAGCCAGCATGGCAGAAAACTGAAAACTCGGGCCCCAGAAAACGTGCTACAAGCCCCATTCGCCCATCCAAAAGTGCCCCCAAAGGAAGGCTTTGGGTACATCTGAACTCCCCAGGGGAGCCTTTATGCAGGCCCATACGCAACTGGACCCCCCGTGTTCGCTGTTTACAAGCAACCCTAAATATAACACTAGCCAGCATGGCAGAAAACTGAAAACTCGGGCCACAGAAAAAGCGTTTCAAGCCCCTTTCGCACATCCAGAAGTGCCCCCAAAGGAAGGCTTTGGGTACAAGTGAACTCCCCAGGGGAGCCTTTATGCAGCCCCACATGTAACTGGACCCTCCGTATTCGCTCTTTCACAGCAACTCTAAATATAACCCTGGCCCGCATGGCAGACGACTGAAAAATCGGGCCACAGAAAACGTGCTACAAGCCCCATTCGACCATCCAAAAGTGCCCCAAAAGGAAGGCTTTGGGTACAAGTGAACTCCCCAGGGGAGCCTTTATGCAGCCCCACATGCAACTGGACCCTCCTTGTTCACTGTTTACGAGCAACCCTAAATATACCCCTAGCCACCATGGCAGAAGACTGAAAACTCGGGCTCCAGAAAATGCGTTTCAAGCCCCATTCACCCATCCAGAAGTGCCCCCAAAGGAAGGCTTTGGGTACAAGTGAACTCCCCAGGGGAGCCTTTATGCAGCCCCACATGCAACTGGACCCTCCGGGTTCACTCTTTCACCGCAAGCCTAAATATAGCCCTCGGCGCAATGGGAGAAGACTGAAAAAGCGGGCCTCAGAAAACGCATTGCGATTCCCCTTGGACCATGCAAAAGTGCCCCCAAAGGAAGGCTTTGGGTACAACTGGACTCCCCAGGGGAGCCTTAACGCAGCCCCACATGCAACTGGACCCTCCGTATGCGCTCTTTCACAGCAACCCTAAATATAGCCCTGGCCCGCCTGGCAGTCGACTGAAACCTCGGGCCCCAGAAAATGCGTTAAAAGCCTAATTCGCCCATCCAAAAGTGCCCCCAGAGGAAGGCTTTGGGTACAACTGAACTCCCCACGGGAGCCTTAACGCAGCCCCACATGCAACTGGACCCTCCGGGTTCACTCTTTCACAGCAACCCTAAATATAGCCCTGGCCCGCCTGGCAGTCGACTGAAAACTCGGGCCCCAGAAAATGCCTTAAAAGCCTAATTCGCCCATCCAAAAGTGCCCCCAGAGGAAGGCTTTGGGTACAACTGAACTCCCCAGGGGAGCCTTTACGCAGCCCCACATGCAACTGGACCCTCCTTGTTCACTGTTTACGAGCAAACCTAAATATACACCTAGCCACCATGGCAGAAGACTGAAAACTCGGGCTCCAGAAAATGCGTTTCAAGCCCCATTCACCCATCCAGAAGTGTCCCCAAAGGAAGGCTTTGGGTACAACTGAACTCCCCAGGGGAGCCTTAACGCAGCCCCACATGCAACTGGACCCTCCGGGTTCGCTCTTTCACCGCAAGCCTAAATATAGCCCTAGCACGCCTGGCAGTTGACTGAAAGCTCGGGCCACAGAAAATGTGTTACGAGCCCCATTCGCCCATCCAAAAGTGCCCCCAAAGGAAGGCTTTGGCTTCATCTGAACTCCCCAGGAGAGCCTTTACGCAGCCCCACATGCAACTGGACCCTCCGTGTTCGCTCTTTACAGCAACCATAAATATAACCCTAGCCAGCATGGCAGAAGACTGAAAACTCAGGCCACAGAAAACGTGCTACAAGCCCCATTCGACCATCCAAAAGTGCCCCCAAAGGAAGGCTTTGGGTACAAGTGAACTCCCCAGGGGAGCCTTTATGCAGCCCCACATGCAGCTGGACCCTCCTTCTTCACTGTTTACGAGCAACCCTAAATATACCCCTAGCCACCATGGCAGAAGACTGAAAACTCGGGCTCCAGAAAATGCGTTTCAAGCCCCATTCACCCATCCAGAAGTGCCCCCAAAGGAAGGCTTTGGGTCCAACTGAACTCCCCAGGGGAGCCTTTATGCAGCCCCACATGCAACTGGACCCTCCGTGTTCGCTCTTTACAGCAACCCTAAATATTACCCTAGCCAGCATGGCAGAAGACTGAAAACTCGGGCCACAGAAAAAGCGTTTCAAGCCCCTTTCGCCCATCCAGAAGTGCCCCCAAAGGAAGGCTTTGGGTACAAGTGAACTCCCCAGGGGAGCCTTTATGCAGCCCCACATGCAACTGGACCCTCCGTATTCGGTCTTTCACAGCAACCCTAAATATAACCCTGGCCCGCATGGCAGACGACTGAAAAATCGGGCCACAGAAAAAGTGCTACAAGCCCCATTTGACCATCCAAAAGTGCCCCCAAAGGAAGGCTTTGGGTACAACTGGACTCCCCAGGGGAGCCTTTATGCAGGCCCATACGCAACTGGACCCCCAGTGTTCGCTGTTTACAAGCAACCCTAAATATAACACTAGCCAGCATGGCAGAAAACTGAAAACTCGGGCTCCAGAAAATGCGTTTCAAGCCCCATTCACCCATCCAGAAGTGCCCCCAAAGGAAGGCTTTCGGTACATCTGAACTCCCCAGGGGAGCCTTTATGCAGCCCCACATGCAACTGGACCCTCCGTGTTTGCTCTTTACAGCAACCCTAAATATAACCCTAGCCAGCATGGCAGACGACTGAAAACTCTGGCCCCAGAAAACATGCTACAAGCCCCATTCGACCATCCAAAAGTGCCCCCAAAGGAAGGCTTTGGGTACAACTGAACTCCCCAGGGGAGCCTTTATGCAGGCCCATACGCAACTGGACCCCCCGTGTTCGCTGTTTACAAGCAACCCTAAATATAAAACTAGCCAGCATGGCAGAAAACTGAAAACTCGGGCCCCAGAAAACGTGCTACAAGCCCCATTCGCCCATCCAAAAGTGCCCCCAAAGGAAGGCTTTGGGTACATCTGAACTCCCCAGGGGAGCCTTTATGCAGGCCCATACGCAACTGGACCCCCCGTGTTCGCTGTTTACAAGCAACCCTAAATATAACACTAGCCAGCATGGCAGAAAACTGAAAACTCGGGCCACAGAAAAAGCGTTTCAAGCCCCTTTCGCACATCCAGAAGTGCCCCCAAAGGAAGGCTTTGGGTACAAGTGAACTCCCCAGGGGAGCCTTTATGCAGCCCCACATGTAACTGGACCCTCCGTATTCGCTCTTTCACAGCAACTCTAAATATAACCCTGGCCCGCATGGCAGACGACTGAAAAATCGGGCCACAGAAAACGTGCTACAAGCCCCATTCGACCATCCAAAAGTGCCCCAAAAGGAAGGCTTTGGGTACAAGTGAACTCCCCAGGGGAGCCTTTATGCAGCCCCACATGCAACTGGACCCTCCTTGTTCACTGTTTACGAGCAACCCTAAATATACCCCTAGCCACCATGGCAGAAGACTGAAAACTCGGGCTCCAGAAAATGCGTTTCAAGCCCCATTCACCCATCCAGAAGTGCCCCCAAAGGAAGGCTTTGGGTACAAGTGAACTCCCCAGGGGAGCCTTTATGCAGCCCCACATGCAACTGGACCCTCCGGGTTCACTCTTTCACCGCAAGCCTAAATATAGCCCTCGGCGCAATGGGAGAAGACTGAAAAAGCGGGCCTCAGAAAACGCATTGCGATTCCCCTTGGACCATGCAAAAGTGCCCCCAAAGGAAGGCTTTGGGTACAACTGGACTCCCCAGGGGAGCCTTAACGCAGCCCCACATGCAACTGGACCCTCCGTATGCGCTCTTTCACAGCAACCCTAAATATAGCCCTGGCCCGCCTGGCAGTCGACTGAAACCTCGGGCCCCAGAAAATGCGTTAAAAGCCTAATTCGCCCATCCAAAAGTGCCCCCAGAGGAAGGCTTTGGGTACAACTGAACTCCCCACGGGAGCCTTAACGCAGCCCCACATGCAACTGGACCCTCCGGGTTCACTCTTTCACAGCAACCCTAAATATAGCCCTGGCCCGCCTGGCAGTCGACTGAAAACTCGGGCCCCAGAAAATGCCTTAAAAGCCTAATTCGCCCATCCAAAAGTGCCCCCAGAGGAAGGCTTTGGGTACAACTGAACTCCCCAGGGGAGCCTTTACGCAGCCCCACATGCAACTGGACCCTCCTTGTTCACTGTTTACGAGCAAACCTAAATATACACCTAGCCACCATGGCAGAAGACTGAAAACTCGGGCTCCAGAAAATGCGTTTCAAGCCCCATTCACCCATCCAGAAGTGTCCCCAAAGGAAGGCTTTGGGTACAACTGAACTCCCCAGGGGAGCCTTAACGCAGCCCCACATGCAACTGGACCCTCCGGGTTCGCTCTTTCACCGCAAGCCTAAATATAGCCCTAGCACGCCTGGCAGTTGACTGAAAGCTCGGGCCACAGAAAATGTGTTACGAGCCCCATTCGCCCATCCAAAAGTGCCCCCAAAGGAAGGCTTTGGCTTCATCTGAACTCCCCAGGAGAGCCTTTACGCAGCCCCACATGCAACTGGACCCTCCGTGTTCGCTCTTTACAGCAACCATAAATATAACCCTAGCCAGCATGGCAGAAGACTGAAAACTCAGGCCACAGAAAACGTGCTACAAGCCCCATTCGACCATCCAAAAGTGCCCCCAAAGGAAGGCTTTGGGTACAAGTGAACTCCCCAGGGGAGCCTTTATGCAGCCCCACATGCAGCTGGACCCTCCTTCTTCACTGTTTACGAGCAACCCTAAATATACCCCTAGCCACCATGGCAGAAGACTGAAAACTCGGGCTCCAGAAAATGCGTTTCAAGCCCCATTCACCCATCCAGAAGTGCCCCCAAAGGAAGGCTTTGGGTCCAACTGAACTCCCCAGGGGAGCCTTTATGCAGCCCCACATGCAACTGGACCCTCCGTGTTCGCTCTTTACAGCAACCCTAAATATTACCCTAGCCAGCATGGCAGAAGACTGAAAACTCGGGCCACAGAAAAAGCGTTTCAAGCCCCTTTCGCCCATCCAGAAGTGCCCCCAAAGGAAGGCTTTGGGTACAAGTGAACTCCCCAGGGGAGCCTTTATGCAGCCCCACATGCAACTGGACCCTCCGTATTCGGTCTTTCACAGCAACCCTAAATATAACCCTGGCCCGCATGGCAGACGACTGAAAAATCGGGCCACAGAAAAAGTGCTACAAGCCCCATTTGACCATCCAAAAGTGCCCCCAAAGGAAGGCTTTGGGTACAACTGGACTCCCCAGGGGAGCCTTTATGCAGGCCCATACGCAACTGGACCCCCAGTGTTCGCTGTTTACAAGCAACCCTAAATATAACACTAGCCAGCATGGCAGAAAACTGAAAACTCGGGCTCCAGAAAATGCGTTTCAAGCCCCATTCACCCATCCAGAAGTGCCCCCAAAGGAAGGCTTTCGGTACATCTGAACTCCCCAGGGGAGCCTTTATGCAGCCCCACATGCAACTGGACCCTCCGTGTTTGCTCTTTACAGCAACCCTAAATATAACCCTAGCCAGCATGGCAGACGACTGAAAACTCTGGCCCCAGAAAACATGCTACAAGCCCCATTCGACCATCCAAAAGTGCCCCCAAAGGAAGGCTTTGGGTACAACTGAACTCCCCAGGGGAGCCTTTATGCAGGCCCATACGCAACTGGACCCCCTGTGTTCGCTGTTTACAAGCAACCCTAAATATAAAACTAGCCAGCATGGCAGAAAACTGAAAACTCGGGCCCCAGAAAACGTGCTACAAGCCCCATTCGCCCATCCAAAAGTGCCCCCAAAGGAAGGCTTTGGGTACATCTGAACTCCCCAGGGGAGCCTTTATGCAGGCCCATACGCAACTGGACCCCCCGTGTTCGCTGTTTACAAGCAACCCTAAATATAACACTAGCCAGCATGGCAGAAAACTGAAAACTCGGGCCACAGAAAAAGCGTTTCAAGCCCCTTTCGCACATCCAGAAGTGCCCCCAAAGGAAGGCTTTGGGTACAAGTGAACTCCCCAGGGGAGCCTTTATGCAGCCCCACATGTAACTGGACCCTCCGTATTCGCTCTTTCACAGCAACTCTAAATATAACCCTGGCCCGCATGGCAGACGACTGAAAAATCGGGCCACAGAAAACGTGCTACAAGCCCCATTCGACCATCCAAAAGTGCCCCAAAAGGAAGGCTTTGGGTACAAGTGAACTCCCCAGGGGAGCCTTTATGCAGCCCCACATGCAACTGGACCCTCCTTGTTCACTGTTTACGAGCAACCCTAAATATACCCCTAGCCACCATGGCAGAAGACTGAAAACTCGGGCTCCAGAAAATGCGTTTCAAGCCCCATTCACCCATCCAGAAGTGCCCCCAAAGGAAGGCTTTGGGTACAAGTGAACTCCCCAGGGGAGCCTTTATGCAGCCCCACATGCAACTGGACCCTCCGGGTTCACTCTTTCACCGCAAGCCTAAATATAGCCCTCGGCGCAATGGGAGAAGACTGAAAAAGCGGGCCTCAGAAAACGCATTGCGATTCCCCTTGGACCATGCAAAAGTGCCCCCAAAGGAAGGCTTTGGGTACAACTGGACTCCCCAGGGGAGCCTTAACGCAGCCCCACATGCAACTGGACCCTCCGTATGCGCTCTTTCACAGCAACCCTAAATATAGCCCTGGCCCGCCTGGCAGTCGACTGAAACCTCGGGCCCCAGAAAATGCGTTAAAAGCCTAATTCGCCCATCCAAAAGTGCCCCCAGAGGAAGGCTTTGGGTACAACTGAACTCCCCACGGGAGCCTTAACGCAGCCCCACATGCAACTGGACCCTCCGGGTTCACTCTTTCACAGCAACCCTAAATATAGCCCTGGCCCGCCTGGCAGTCGACTGAAAACTCGGGCCCCAGAAAATGCCTTAAAAGCCTAATTCGCCCATCCAAAAGTGCCCCCAGAGGAAGGCTTTGGGTACAACTGAACTCCCCAGGGGAGCCTTTACGCAGCCCCACATGCAACTGGACCCTCCTTGTTCACTGTTTACGAGCAAACCTAAATATACACCTAGCCACCATGGCAGAAGACTGAAAACTCGGGCTCCAGAAAATGCGTTTCAAGCCCCATTCACCCATCCAGAAGTGTCCCCAAAGGAAGGCTTTGGGTACAACTGAACTCCCCAGGGGAGCCTTAACGCAGCCCCACATGCAACTGGACCCTCCGGGTTCGCTCTTTCACCGCAAGCCTAAATATAGCCCTAGCACGCCTGGCAGTTGACTGAAAGCTCGGGCCACAGAAAATGTGTTACGAGCCCCATTCGCCCATCCAAAAGTGCCCCCAAAGGAAGGCTTTGGCTTCATCTGAACTCCCCAGGAGAGCCTTTACGCAGCCCCACATGCAACTGGACCCTCCGTGTTCGCTCTTTACAGCAACCATAAATATAACCCTAGCCAGCATGGCAGAAGACTGAAAACTCAGGCCACAGAAAACGTGCTACAAGCCCCATTCGACCATCCAAAAGTGCCCCCAAAGGAAGGCTTTGGGTACAAGTGAACTCCCCAGGGGAGCCTTTATGCAGCCCCACATGCAGCTGGACCCTCCTTCTTCACTGTTTACGAGCAACCCTAAATATACCCCTAGCCACCATGGCAGAAGACTGAAAACTCGGGCTCCAGAAAATGCGTTTCAAGCCCCATTCACCCATCCAGAAGTGCCCCCAAAGGAAGGCTTTGGGTCCAACTGAACTCCCCAGGGGAGCCTTTATGCAGCCCCACATGCAACTGGACCCTCCGTGTTCGCTCTTTACAGCAACCCTAAATATTACCCTAGCCAGCATGGCAGAAGACTGAAAACTCGGGCCACAGAAAAAGCGTTTCAAGCCCCTTTCGCCCATCCAGAAGTGCCCCCAAAGGAAGGCTTTGGGTACAAGTGAACTCCCCAGGGGAGCCTTTATGCAGCCCCACATGCAACTGGACCCTCCGTATTCGGTCTTTCACAGCAACCCTAAATATAACCCTGGCCCGCATGGCAGACGACTGAAAAATCGGGCCACAGAAAAAGTGCTACAAGCCCCATTTGACCATCCAAAAGTGCCCCCAAAGGAAGGCTTTGGGTACAACTGGACTCCCCAGGGGAGCCTTTATGCAGGCCCATACGCAACTGGACCCCCAGTGTTCGCTGTTTACAAGCAACCCTAAATATAACACTAGCCAGCATGGCAGAAAACTGAAAACTCGGGCTCCAGAAAATGCGTTTCAAGCCCCATTCACCCATCCAGAAGTGCCCCCAAAGGAAGGCTTTGGGTACATCTGAACTCCCCAGGGGAGCCTTAACGCAGCCCCACATGCAACTGGACCCTCCGGGTTCACTATTTCACAGCAACCCTAAATATAACCCTAGCCACCATGGCAGAAGACTGAAAACTCGGGCTCCAGAAAATGCGTTTCAAGCCCCATTCACCCATCCAGAAGTGCCCCCAAAGGAAGGCTTTGGGTACAACTGGACTCCCCAGGGGAGCCTTAACGCAGCCCCACATGCGACTGGACCCTCCGTATTCGCTCTTTCACAGCAACCCTAAATATAGCCTTGGCCCGCCTGGCAGTCGACTGAAAACTCGGGCTCCAGAAAATGCGTTTAAAGCCTAATTCGCCCATCCAAAAATGCCCCCAGAGGAAGGCTTTGGGTACAACTGAACTCCCCAGGGGAGCCTTAACGCAGCCCCACATGCAACTGGACCCTCCGGGTTCACTATTTCACAGCAACCCTAAATATAGCCCTGGCCCGCAAACAGACGACTGAAAAATCGGGCCCCAGAAAATGCGTTAAAAGCCTAATTCGCCCATCCAAAAGTGCCCCCAAAAGGAAGGCTTTGGGTACAACTGATCTCCCCAGGGGAGCCTTTACTCAGCGCCACATGAAACTGGATCCCCCGTGTTCGCTGTTTACAAGCAACCCTAAATATAACACTAGCCAGCATGGCAGAAAACTGAAAACTCGGGCCACAGAAAAAGCGTTTCAAGCCCCATTCACCCATCCAGAAGTGCCCCCAGAGGAAGGCTTTGGGAA
This sequence comes from Anas acuta, assembly GCF_963932015.1. NCBI lineage: Eukaryota > Metazoa > Chordata > Aves > Anseriformes > Anatidae > Anas > Anas acuta. The sequence goes on from NC_088995.1 coordinate 15,517,800, forward strand.
CAAGTGAACTCCCCAGGGGAGCCTTTATGCAGCCCCACATGCAACTGGACCCTCCGGGTTCACTCTTTCACCGCAAGCCTAAATATAGCCCTTGGCGCAATGGGAGAAGACTGAAAAAGCGGGCCTCAGAAAACGCATTGCGATTCCCCTTGGACCATGCAAAAGTGCCCCCAAAGGAAGGCTTTGGGTACAACTGGACTCCCCAGGGGAGCCTTAACGCAGCCCCACATGCAACTGGACCCTCCGTATTCGCTCTTTCACAGCAACCCTAAATATAGCCCTGGCCCGCCTGGCAGTCCACTGAAAACTCGGGCCCCAGAAAATGCGTTAAAAGCCTAATTCGCCCATCCAAAAGTGCCCCCAGAGGAAGGCTTTGGGTACAACTGAACTCCCCAGGGGAGCCTTTATGCAGCCCCACATGCAACTGGACCCTCCTTGTTCACTGTTTACAAGCAAACCTAAATATACACCTAGCCACCATGGCAGAAGACTGAAAACTCGGGCTCCAGAAAATGCGTTTCAAGCCCCATTCACCCATCCAGAAGTGTCCCCAAAGGAAGGCTTTGGGTACAACTGAACTCCCCAGGGGAGCCTTAACGCAGCCCCACATGCAACTGGACCCTCCGGGTTCGCTCTTTCACCGCAAGCCTAAATATAGCCCTAGCACGCCTGGCAGTTGACTGAAAGCTCGGGCCACAGAAAATGTGTTACGAGCCCCATTCGCCCATCCAAAAGTGCCCCCAAAGGAAGGCTTTGGCTTCATCTGAACTCCCCAGGAGAGCCTTTATGCAGCCCCACATGCAACTGGACCCTCCGTGTTCGCTCTTTCACCGCAAGCCTAAATATAGCCCTAGCACGCCTGGCAGTTGACTGAAAGCTCGGGCCACAGAAAATGTGTTACGAGCCCCATTCGCCCATCCAAAAGTGCCCCCAAAGGAAGGCTTTGGCTTCATCTGAACTCCCCAGGGGAGCCTTTATGCACCCCACATGCAGCTGGACCCTCCTTGTTCACTGTTTACGAGCAACCCTAAATATACCCCTAGCCACCATGGCAGAAGACTGAAAACTCGGGCTCCAGAAAATGCGTTTCAAGCCCCATTCACCCATCCAGAAGTGCCCCCAGAGGAAGGCTTTGGGTCCAACTGAACTCCCCAGGGGAGCCTTTATGCAGCCCCACATGCAACTGGACCCTCCGGGTTCACTCTTTCACCGCAAGCCTAAATATAGCCCTAGCCAGCATGGCAGAAAACTGAAAACTCGGGCCACAGAAAAAGCGTTTCAAGCCCCATTCACCCATCCAGAAGTGTCCCCAAAGGAAGGCTTTGGGTACATCTGAACTCCCCAGGGGAGCCTATACGCAGCCCCACATGCAACTGGACCCTCCGGGTTCGCTCTTTACAGCAACCCTAAATATAACCCTAGCCACCATGGCAGAAGACTGAAAACTCGGGCCACAGAAAAAGCGTTTCAAGCCCCTTTCGCCCATCCAAAAGTGCCCCCAAAGGAAGGCTTTGGGTACAACTGAACTCCCCAGGGGAGCCTTTATGCAGGCCCATACGCAACTGGACCCCCAGTGTTCGCTGTTTACAAGCAACCCTAAATATAACCCTAGCCAGCATGGCAGAAAACTGAAAACTCGGGCCACAGAAAAAGCGTTTCAAGCCCCATTCACCCATCCAGAAGTGTCCCCAAAGGAAGGCTTTGGGTACATCTGAACTCCCCAGGGGAGCCTTAACGCAGCCCCACATGCGACTGGACCCTCCGTATTCGCTCTTTCACAGCAACACTAAATATAGCCCTGGCCCGCCTGGCAGTCGACTGAAAACTCGGGCTCCAGAAAATGCGTTTAAAGCCTAATTCGCCCATCCAAAAGTGCCCCCAGAGGAAGGCTTTGGGTACAACTGAACTCCCCAGGGGAGCCTTAACGCAGCCCCACATGCAACTGGACACTCCGGGTTCACTATTTCACAGCAACCCTAAATATAGCCCTGGCCCGCCTGGCAGTCGACTGAAAACTCGGGCTCCAGAAAATGCGTTTCAAGCCCCATTCACCCATCCAGAAGTGTCCCCAAAGGAAGGCTTTGGGTACAACTGAACTCCCCAGGGGAGCCTTAACGCAGCCCCACATGCAACTGGACCCTCCGGGTTCGCTCTTTCACCGCAAGCCTAAATATAGCCCTAGCACGCCTGGCAGTTGACTGAAAGCTCGGGCCACAGAAAATGTGTTACGAGCCCCATTCGCCCATCCAAAAGTGCCCCCAAAGGAAGGCTTTGGCTTCATCTGAACTCCCCAGGAGAGCCTTTACGCAGCCCCACATGCAACTGGACCCTCCGTGTTCGCTCTTTACAGCAACCATAAATATAACCCTAGCCAGCATGGCAGAAGACTGAAAACTCAGGCCACAGAAAACGTGCTACAAGCCCCATTCGACCATCCAAAAGTGCCCCCAAAGGAAGGCTTTGGGTACAAGTGAACTCCCCAGGGGAGCCTTTATGCAGCCCCACATGCAGCTGGACCCTCCTTCTTCACTGTTTACGAGCAACCCTAAATATACCCCTAGCCACCATGGCAGAAGACTGAAAACTCGGGCTCCAGAAAATGCGTTTCAAGCCCCATTCACCCATCCAGAAGTGCCCCCAAAGGAAGGCTTTGGGTCCAACTGAACTCCCCAGGGGAGCCTTTATGCAGCCCCACATGCAACTGGACCCTCCGTGTTCGCTCTTTACAGCAACCCTAAATATTACCCTAGCCAGCATGGCAGAAGACTGAAAACTCGGGCCACAGAAAAAGCGTTTCAAGCCCCTTTCGCCCATCCAGAAGTGCCCCCAAAGGAAGGCTTTGGGTACAAGTGAACTCCCCAGGGGAGCCTTTATGCAGCCCCACATGCAACTGGACCCTCCGTATTCGGTCTTTCACAGCAACCCTAAATATAACCCTGGCCCGCATGGCAGACGACTGAAAAATCGGGCCACAGAAAAAGTGCTACAAGCCCCATTTGACCATCCAAAAGTGCCCCCAAAGGAAGGCTTTGGGTACAACTGGACTCCCCAGGGGAGCCTTTATGCAGGCCCATACGCAACTGGACCCCCAGTGTTCGCTGTTTACAAGCAACCCTAAATATAACACTAGCCAGCATGGCAGAAAACTGAAAACTCGGGCTCCAGAAAATGCGTTTCAAGCCCCATTCACCCATCCAGAAGTGCCCCCAAAGGAAGGCTTTGGGTACATCTGAACTCCCCAGGGGAGCCTTAACGCAGCCCCACATGCAACTGGACCCTCCGGGTTCACTATTTCACAGCAACCCTAAATATAACCCTAGCCACCATGGCAGAAGACTGAAAACTCGGGCTCCAGAAAATGCGTTTCAAGCCCCATTCACCCATCCAGAAGTGCCCCCAAAGGAAGGCTTTGGGTACAACTGGACTCCCCAGGGGAGCCTTAACGCAGCCCCACATGCGACTGGACCCTCCGTATTCGCTCTTTCACAGCAACCCTAAATATAGCCTTGGCCCGCCTGGCAGTCGACTGAAAACTCGGGCTCCAGAAAATGCGTTTAAAGCCTAATTCGCCCATCCAAAAATGCCCCCAGAGGAAGGCTTTGGGTACAACTGAACTCCCCAGGGGAGCCTTAACGCAGCCCCACATGCAACTGGACCCTCCGGGTTCACTATTTCACAGCAACCCTAAATATAGCCCTGGCCCGCAAACAGACGACTGAAAAATCGGGCCCCAGAAAATGCGTTAAAAGCCTAATTCGCCCATCCAAAAGTGCCCCCAAAAGGAAGGCTTTGGGTACAACTGATCTCCCCAGGGGAGCCTTTACTCAGCGCCACATGAAACTGGATCCCCCGTGTTCGCTGTTTACAAGCAACCCTAAATATAACACTAGCCAGCATGGCAGAAAACTGAAAACTCGGGCCACAGAAAAAGCGTTTCAAGCCCCATTCACCCATCCAGAAGTGCCCCCAGAGGAAGGCTTTGGGAACAAGTGAACTCCCCAGGGGAGCCTTTATGCAGCCCCACATGCAACTGGACCCTCCGGGTTCACTCTTTCACCGCAAGCCTAAATATAGCCCTTGGCGCAATGGGAGAAGACTGAAAAAGCGGGCCTCAGAAAACGCATTGCGATTCCCCTTGGACCATGCAAAAGTGCCCCCAAAGGAAGGCTTTGGGTACAACTGGACTCCCCAGGGGAGCCTTAACGCAGCCCCACATGCAACTGGACCCTCCGTATTCGCTCTTTCACAGCAACCCTAAATATAGCCCTGGCCCGCCTGGCAGTCCACTGAAAACTCGGGCCCCAGAAAATGCGTTAAAAGCCTAATTCGCCCATCCAAAAGTGCCCCCAGAGGAAGGCTTTGGGTACAACTGAACTCCCCAGGGGAGCCTTTATGCAGCCCCACATGCAACTGGACCCTCCTTGTTCACTGTTTACAAGCAAACCTAAATATACACCTAGCCACCATGGCAGAAGACTGAAAACTCGGGCTCCAGAAAATGCGTTTCAAGCCCCATTCACCCATCCAGAAGTGTCCCCAAAGGAAGGCTTTGGGTACAACTGAACTCCCCAGGGGAGCCTTAACGCAGCCCCACATGCAACTGGACCCTCCGGGTTCGCTCTTTCACCGCAAGCCTAAATATAGCCCTAGCACGCCTGGCAGTTGACTGAAAGCTCGGGCCACAGAAAATGTGTTACGAGCCCCATTCGCCCATCCAAAAGTGCCCCCAAAGGAAGGCTTTGGCTTCATCTGAACTCCCCAGGAGAGCCTTTATGCAGCCCCACATGCAACTGGACCCTCCGTGTTCGCTCTTTCACCGCAAGCCTAAATATAGCCCTAGCACGCCTGGCAGTTGACTGAAAGCTCGGGCCACAGAAAATGTGTTACGAGCCCCATTCGCCCATCCAAAAGTGCCCCCAAAGGAAGGCTTTGGCTTCATCTGAACTCCCCAGGAGAGCCTTTATGCAGCCCCACATGCAACTGGACCCTCCGTGTTCGCTCTTTACAGCAACCATAAATATAACCCTAGCCAGCATGGCAGAAGACTGAAAACTCAGGCCACAGAAAACGTGCTACAAGCCCCATTCGACCATCCAAAAGTGCCCCCAAAGGAAGGCTTTGGGTACAACTGAACTCCCCAGGGGAGCCTTTATGCACCCCACATGCAGCTGGACCCTCCTTGTTCACTGTTTACGAGCAACCCTAAATATACCCCTAGCCACCATGGCAGAAGACTGAAAACTCGGGCTCCAGAAAATGCGTTTCAAGCCCCATTCACCCATCCAGAAGTGCCCCCAGAGGAAGGCTTTGGGTCCAACTGAACTCCCCAGGGGAGCCTTTATGCAGCCCCACATGCAACTGGACCCTCCGGGTTCACTCTTTCACCGCAAGCCTAAATATAGCCCTAGCCAGCATGGCAGAAAACTGAAAACTCGGGCCACAGAAAAAGCGTTTCAAGCCCCATTCACCCATCCAGAAGTGTCCCCAAAGGAAGGCTTTGGGTACATCTGAACTCCCCAGGGGAGCCTATACGCAGCCCCACATGCAACTGGACCCTCCGGGTTCGCTCTTTACAGCAACCCTAAATATAACCCTAGCCACCATGGCAGAAGACTGAAAACTCGGGCCACAGAAAAAGCGTTTCAAGCCCCTTTCGCCCATCCAAAAGTGCCCCCAAAGGAAGGCTTTGGGTACAACTGAACTCCCCAGGGGAGCCTTTATGCAGGCCCATACGCAACTGGACCCCCAGTGTTCGCTGTTTACAAGCAACCCTAAATATAACCCTAGCCAGCATGGCAGAAAACTGAAAACTCGGGCCACAGAAAAAGCGTTTCAAGCCCCATTCACCCATCCAGAAGTGTCCCCAAAGGAAGGCTTTGGGTACATCTGAACTCCCCAGGGGAGCCTTAACGCAGCCCCACATGCGACTGGACCCTCCGTATTCGCTCTTTCACAGCAACCCTAAATATAGCCCTGGCCCGCCTGGCAGTCGACTGAAAACTCGGGCTCCAGAAAATGCGTTTAAAGCCTAATTCGCTAATTCAAAAGTGCCCCCAGAGGAAGTCTTTGGGTACAACTGAACTCCCCAGGGGAGCCTTAACGCAGCCCCACATGCAACTGGACCCTCCTTGTTCACTGTTTACGAGCAACCCTAAATATACCCCTAGCCACCATGGCAGAAGACTGAAAACTCGGGCTCCAGAAAATGCGTTTCAAGCCCCATTCACCCATCCAGAAGTGCCCCCAAAGGAAGGCTTTGGGTACAAGTGAACTCCCCAGGGGAGCCTTTATGCAGCCCCACATGCAACTGGACCCTCCGGGTTCACTCTTTCACCGCAAGCCTAAATATAGCCCTAGCACGCCTGGCAGTCGACTGAAAGCTCGGGCCACAGAAAATGTGTTACGAGCCCCATTCGCCCATCCAAAAGTGCCCCCAAAGGAAGGCTTTGGGTACAACTGAACTCCCCAGGGGAGCCTTTATGCAGCCCCACATGCAACTGGACCCTCCGGGTTCGCTCTTTACAGAAACCCTAAATAAAACCCTAGCCAGCATGGCAGAAGACTGAAAACGCGGGCCACAGAAAAAGCGTTTCAAGCCCCATTCACCCATCCAGAAGTGCCCCCAAAGGAAGGCTTTGGGTACAACTGAACTCCCCAGGGGAGCCTTTATGCAGCCCCACATGCAACTGGACCCTCCGGGTTCACTCTTTCACAGCAACCCTAAATATAGCCCTGGCCCGCCTGGCAGTCGACTGAAAACTCGGGCCCCAGAAAATGCGTTAAAAGCCTAATTCGCCCATCCAAAAGTGCCCCCAGTGGAAGGCTTTGGGTACAACTGGACTCCCCAGGGGAGCCTTAAGGCAGCCCCACATGCAACTGGACCCTCCGTATTCGCTCTTTCACAGCAACCCTAAATATAACCCTGGCCCGCATGGCAGACGACTGAAAAATCGGGCCCCAGAAAACGTGCTACAAGCCCCATTTGACCATCCAAAAGTGCCCCCAAAGGAAGGCTTTGGGTACAACTGAACTCCCCAGGGGAGCCTTTATGCAGGCCCATACGCAACTGGACCCTACGTGTTCGCTCTTTACAGAAACCCTAAATATAACCCTAGCCAGCATGGCAGAAAACTGAAAACTCGGGCTCCAGAAAATGCATTTCAAGCCCCATTCACCCATCCAGAAGTGCCCCCAAAGGAAGGCTTTGGGTACAACTGGACTCCCCAGGGGAGCCTTAACGCAGCCCCACATGCAACTGGACCCTCCGTATGCGCTCTTTCACAGCAACCCTAAATATAGCCCTGGCCCGCCTGGCAGTCGACTGAAAACTCGGGCTCCAGAAAATGTGTTATAAGCCCCATTCGCCCATCCAAAAGTGCCCCCAAAGGAAGGCTTTGGGTACATCTGAAGTCCCCAGGGGAGCCTTTATGCAGCCCCACATGCAACTAGTTCCTAGTGCGGCTAGCACACACGTCGCCCAGGAAAGCAGCGAGGGTGCTCGGAAAGGACAGCTGCCGCTCCGGGACCGTATAGTTGCCGAGAGAACGGAACACAGACTCCTGCTTCGCGGCAACGCTAGCAGCCACACCGTTTGTGGCCGCACAACCGTGTCTTGCGATCACTTTCGTCGAGCCGCCCAAGGCGGGACCCGGACCCCGGTGTGGCTAGCACACATGTCGTCCAGGACCGGAGCGTGGCTGTTCGGGATGGACGGCCGCCGCTCCGGACAGGACAGAAGCTTTCGTCTCGGGGACAACCAGCCCCCGAGCCAGAGGATGACAGCCTCTTGTTTCACGACACGGCTGCTACGCACGCAGCTCGTGGCCGGACCACTGTGTCGTGGGATTTCCTTCCCCGAGCCGCCCAAGACAGAACCCGGACCACAGTGCGGCTAGCACACACGTCGCCCAGGACCGAAGCCCAGGGTTCACATCCGGACGCCTGCCGCTCTGGAATGTCTGAGTCCCCGATCCCAGAGACGGCGTAACTCCTAGCCGTTGAACGAAAGCCTGACGCTTCGCGGCATGTCTGGCTTTCATGCCGCTCGTGGCCGGACAACCGTGTCTTGGGATCGTTGTCCCCAGTCCGCCCGAGACGGCACCCGGACCCCGGTGCGGCTAGCACACACGTCGCGCAGGACCGGAGCCTAGGGGCTCGGGAAGCCGGACCCACGCAGCCCGTAGAGGGACACACGTTTCCTGCGATCGAAATAGCGGAGCCGACAGAGGTTCGACCGGGTCCTAGTGCGGCTAGCACACACATCGCCCGGGACCGGAGCGTGGCTGTTCGGGAAGGACGGCCGCCGCTCCGGACAGGACAGAAGCTTTCGTCTCGGGGACAGCCAGCCCCCGAGCCAGAGGATGACAGCCTCTTGTTTCACGACACGGCTGCTACGCATGCAGCTCGTGGCCGGACCACTGTGTCGTGGGATCTCCTTCCCCGATTCGCCCAAGACAGAACCCGGAACCCAGTGCGGCTAGCACACACGTTGTCCAGGACCAAAGCCCAGGGTCCATATCCGGACGCCTGCCGCTCTGGACTGTCTGAATCCCCGGTCCCCGGCACTGCGTAACTCCGAGCCGCTGAACGACAGCCTCCACTTCTCGAAACGGCTGGCAGCCACAGCGCGTGTGGCCGCACAACCGTGTCTTGCGATCACTTTCGTCGAGCCGCCCAAGGCGGGACCCGGACCCCGGCGCGGTTAGCGTACACGTCGCCCAGGAAAGGAGCGAGGGTGCTCGGGACGGACGGCTGCCGCTCCGGGACGGATAGTTGCCAAGAGAACGGAACACAGTTTCCTGCTTCGCGGCAACGCTAGCAGCCACACCGCTTGTGGCCGCACAACCGTGTCTTGCGATCACTTTCGTCGAGCCGCCCTAGGCGGGACCCGGACCCCGGGGCGGCTAGCACACACGTCGTCCAGGACCGAAGCCCAGGGTCCACATACGGACGCCTGCCGCTCTGGACTGTCTGAATCCCCGGTCCCCGGCACTGCGTAACGCCGAGCCGCTGAACGACAGCCTCCACTTCTCGACACGGCTGGCAGCCACAGCGCTTGTGGCCGCACAACCGTGTCTTGCGATCACTTTCGTCGAGCCGCCCTAGGCGGGACCCGGACCCCGGGGCGGCTAGCACACACGTCGCCCAGGACCAAAGCCCAGTGTCCACATACGGACGCCTGCCGCTCTGGAATGTCTGAATCCCCGGTCCCAGGGACGGCGTAACTCCTAGCCGTTGAACGAAAGCCTGACGCTTCGCGGCAAGTCTGGCTTTCATGCCGCTCGTGGCCGGACAACCGTGTCTTGGGATCGTTGTCCCCAGTCCGCCCGAGACGGCACCCGGACTCCGGTGCGGCTAGCACACACGTCGCGCAGGACCGGAGCCTAGGGGCTCGGGAAGCCGGACCCACGCAGCCCGTAGAGGGACACACGTTTCCTGCGATCGAAATAGCGGAGCCGACAGAGGTTCGACCGGGTCCTAGTGCGGCTAGCACACACATCGCCCGGGACCGGAGCGTGGCTGTTCGGGAAGGACGGCCGCCGCTCCGCACAGGACAGAAGCTTTCGTCTCGGGGACAGCCAGCCCCCGAGCCAGAGGATGACAGCCTCTTGTTTCACGACACGGCTGCTACGCACGCAGCTCGTGGCCGGACCACTGTGTCGTGGGATCTCCTTCCCCGATTCGCCCAAGACAGAACCCGGACCCCAGTGCGGCTAGCACACACGTCGCCCAGCATAGGAGCGTGGTTGTTCGGGACGGACGGCTGCCGCTCCGTAGAGGACAGAACCCCATGTCCCCGCGACTGCCAGCCCACGAGCCGGCGGAGGACAGCCACACGCTTCGCGGCAAGGCTGGCAGGCACACCGCTTGTGGCGGGTCACCCGTATCTTGCGATCATTTTAGTCGAGCCGCCCAAGGCGGGACACGGACCCCGGTGCGGCTAGCACACACGTCGCGCAGGACCGGAGCCTAGGGGCTCGGGAAGCCGGACCCACGCAGCCCGTAGAGGGACACACGTTTCCTGCGATCGAAATAGCGGAGCCGACAGAGGTTCGACCGGGTCCTAGTGCGGCTAGCACACACATCGCCCGGGACCGGAGCGTGGCTGTTCGGGAAGGACGGCCGCCGCTCCGGACAGGACAGAAGCTTTCGTCTCGGGGACAGCCAGCCCCCGAGCCAGAGGATGACAGCCTCTTGTTTCACGAAACGGCTGCTACGCACGCAGCTCGTGGCCGGACCACTGTGTCGTGGGATCTCCTTCCCCGATTCGCCCAAGACAGAACCCGGACCCCAGTGCGGCTAGCACACACGTCGCCCAGCATAGGAGCGTGGTTGTTCGGGAAGGACGGCCGCCGCTCCGCACAGGACAGAAGCTTTCGTCTCGGGGACAGCCAGCCCCCGAGCCAGAGGATGACAGCCTCTTGTTTCTCGACACGGCTGCTACGCACGCAGCTCGTGGCCGGACCACTGTGTCGTGGGATCTCCTTCCCCGATTCGCCCAAGACAGAACCCGGACCCCAGTGCGGCTAGCACACACGTCGCCCAGCATAGGAGCGTGGTTGTTCGGGACGGACGGCTGCCGCTCCGTAGAGGACAGAACCCCATGTCCCCGCGACTGCCAGCCCACGAGCCGGCGGAGGACAGCCACACGCTTCGCGGCAAGGCTGGCAGGCACACCGCTTGTGGCGGGTCACCCGTATCTTGCGATCATTTTAGTCGAGCCGCCCAAGGCGGGACACGGACCCCGGTGCGGCTAGCACACACGTCGCGCAGGACCGGAGCCTAGGGGCTCGGGAAGCCGGACCCACGCAGCCCGTAGAGGGACACACGTTTCCTGCGATCGAAATAGCGGAGCCGACAGAGGTTCGACCGGGTCCTAGTGCGGCTAGCACACACATCGCTTGGGACCGGAGCGTGGCTGTTCGGGAAGGACGGCCGCCGCTCCGCACAGGACAGAAGCTTTCGTCTCGGGGACAGCCAGCCCCCGAGCCAGAGGATGACAGCCTCTTGTTTCACGAAACGGCTGCTACGCATGCAGCTCGTGGCCGGACCACTGTGTCGTGGGATGTCCTTCCCCGATTCGCCCAAGACAGAACCCGGACCCCAGTGCGGCTAGCACACACGTCGCCCAGGACCGAAGCCCAGGGTCCACATCCGGACGCCTGCCGCTCTGGACTGTCTGAATCCCCGGTCCCCGGCACTGCGTAACGCCGAGCCGCTGAACGACAGCCTCCACTTCTCGACACGGCTGGCAGCCACAGCGCTTGTGGCCGCACAACCGTGTCTTGCGATCACTTTCGTCGAGCCGCCCAAGGCGGGACCCGGACCCCGGCGCGGCTAGCATACACGTCGCCCAGGACCGAAGCCCAGGGTCCACATCCGGACGCCTGCCGCTCTGGAATGTCTGAATCCCCCGTCCCAGGGACGGCGTAACTCCTAGCCGTTGAACGAAAGCCTGACGCTTCGCGGCAAGTCTGGCTTTCATGCCGCTCGTGGCCGGACAACCGTGTCTTGGGATCGTTGTCCCCAGTCCGCCCGAGACGGCACCCGGATCCCGGTGCGGCTAGCACACACGTCGCGCAGGACCGGAGCCTAGGGGCTCGGGAAGCCGGACCCACGCAGCCCGTAGAGGGACACACGTTTCCTGCGATCGAAATAGCGGAGCCGACAGAGGTTCGACCGGGTCCTAGTGCGGCTAGCACACACATCGCTTGGGACCGGAGCGTGGCTGTTCGGGAAGGACGGCCGCCGCTCCGCACAGGACAGAAGCTTTCGTCTTGGGGAAAACCAGCCCCCGAGCCAGAGGATGACAGCCTCTTGTTTCACGGCACGGCTGTTACGCATGCAGCTCGTGGCCGGACCACTGTGTCGTGGGATGTCCTTCCCCGAGCCGCCCAAGACAGAACCCGGACCACAGTGCGGCTAGCACACACGTCGCCCAGCATAGGAGCGTGGTTGTTCGGGAAGGACGGCCGCCGCTCCGCACAGGACAGAAGCTTTCGTCTCGAGGTAAACCAGCCCCCGAGCCAGAGGACGACAGCCTCTTGTTTCACGAAACGGCTGCTACGCACGCAGCTCGTGGCCGGACCACTGTGTCGTGGGATCTCCTTCCCCGAGCCGCCCAAGACAGAACCCGGACCCCAGTGCGGCTAGCACACACGTCGCCCAGGACCGAAGCCTAGGGTCCACATACGGACGCCTGCCGCTCTGGACTGTCTGAATCCCCGGTCCCCGGCACTGCGTAACGCCGAGCCGCTGAACGACAGCCTCCACTTCTCGACACGGCTGGCAGCCACAGCGCTTGTGGCCGCACAACCGTGTCTTGCGATCACTTTCGTCGAGCCGCCCAAGGCGGGACCCGGACCCCGGCGCGGCTAGCATACACGTCGCCCAGGACCGAAGCCCAGGGTCCACATCCGGACGCCTGCCGCTCTGGAATGTCTGAATCCCCCGTCCCAGGGACGGCGTAACTCCTAGCCGTTGAACGAAAGCCTGACGCTTCGCGGCAAGTCTGGCTTTCATGCCGCTCGTGGCCGGACAACCGTGTCTTGGGATCGTTGTCCCCAGTCCGCCCGAGACGGCACCCGGACCCCGGTGCGGCTAGCACACACGTCGCGCAGGACCGGAGCCTAGGGGCTCGGGAAGCCGGACCCACGCAGCCCGTAGAGGGACACACGTTTCCTGCGATCGAAATAGCGGAGCCGACAGAGGTTCGACCGGGTCCTAGTGCGGCTAGCACACACATCGCTTGGGACCGGAGCGTGGCTGTTCGGGAAGGACGGCCGCCGCTCCGCACAGGACAGAAGCTTTCGTCTCGGGGACAGCCAGCCCCCGAGCCAGAGGATGACAGCCTCTTTTTTCACGACACGGCTGCTACGCACGCAGGTCGTGGCCGGACCACTGTGTCGTGGGATCTCCTTCCCCGATTCGCCCAAGACAGAACCCGGACCCCAGTGCGGCTAGCACACACGTCGCCCAGCATAGGAGCGTGGTTGTTCGGGACGGACGGCTGCCGCTCCGTAGAGGACAGAACCCCATGTCCCCGCGACTGCCAGCCCACGAGCCGGCGGAGGACAGCCACACGCTTCGCGGCAAGGCTGGCAGGCACACCGCTTGTGGCGGGTCACCCGTATCTTGCGATCATTTTAGTCGAGCCGCCCAAGGCGGGACACGGACCCCGGTGCGGCTAGCACACACGTCGCGCAGGACCGGAGCCTAGGGGCTCGGGAAGCCGGACCCACGCAGCCCGTAGAGGGACACACGTTTCCTGCGATCGAAATAGCGGAGCCGACAGAGGTTCGACCGGGTCCTAGTGCGGCTAGCACACACATCGCCCGGGACCGGAGCGTGGCTGTTCGGGAAGGACGGCCGCCGCTCCGCACAGGACAGAAGCTTTCGTCTCGGGGACAGCCAGCCCCCGAGCCAGAGGATGACAGCCTCTTGTTTCACGAAACGGCTGCTACGCATGCAGCTCGTGGCCGGACCACTGTGTCGTGGGATGTCCTTCCCCGATTCGCCCAAGACAGAACCCGGACCCCAGTGCGGCTAGCACACACGTCGCCCAGGACCGAAGCCCAGGGTCCACATCCGGACGCCTGCCGCTCTGGACTGTCTGAATCCCCGGTCCCCGGCACTGCGTAACGCCGAGCCGCTGAACGACAGCCTCCACTTCTCGACACGGCTGGCAGCCACAGCGCTTGTGGCCGCACAACCGTGTCTTGCGATCACTTTCGTCGAGCCGCCCAAGGCGGGACCCGGACCCCGGCGCGGCTAGCATACACGTCGCCCAGGACCGAAGCCCAGGGTCCACATCCGGACGCCTGCCGCTCTGGAATGTCTGAATCCCCCGTCCCAGGGACGGCGTAACTCCTAGCCGTTGAACGAAAGCCTGACGCTTCGCGGCAAGTCTGGCTTTCATGCCGCTCGTGGCCGGACAACCGTGTCTTGGGATCGTTGTCCCCAGTCCGCCCGAGACGGCACCCGGATCCCGGTGCGGCTAGCACACACGTCGCGCAGGACCGGAGCCTAGGGGCTCGGGAAGCCGGACCCACGCAGCCCGTAGAGGGACACACGTTTCCTGCGATCGAAATAGCGGAGCCGACAGAGGTTCGACCGGGTCCTAGTGCGGCTAGCACACACATCGCTTGGGACCGGAGCGTGGCTGTTCGGGAAGGACGGCCGCCGCTCCGCACAGGACAGAAGCTTTCGTCTTGGGGAAAACCAGCCCCCGAGCCAGAGGATGACAGCCTCTTGTTTCACGGCACGGCTGTTACGCATGCAGCTCGTGGCCGGACCACTGTGTCGTGGGATGTCCTTCCCCGAGCCGCCCAAGACAGAACCCGGACCACAGTGCGGCTAGCACACACGTCGCCCAGCATAGGAGCGTGGTTGTTCGGGAAGGACGGCCGCCGCTCCGCACAGGACAGAAGCTTTCGTCTCGAGGTAAACCAGCCCCCGAGCCAGAGGACGACAGCCTCTTGTTTCACGAAACGGCTGCTACGCACGCAGCTCGTGGCCGGACCACTGTGTCGTGGGATCTCCTTCCCCGAGCCGCCCAAGACAGAACCCGGACCCCAGTGCGGCTAGCACACACGTCGCCCAGGACCGAAGCCTAGGGTCCACATACGGACGCCTGCCGCTCTGGACTGTCTGAATCCCCGGTCCCCGGCACTGCGTAACGCCGAGCCGCTGAACGACAGCCTCCACTTCTCGACACGGCTGGCAGCCACAGCGCTTGTGGCCGCACAACCGTGTCTTGCGATCACTTTCGTCGAGCCGCCCAAGGCGGGACCCGGACCCCGGCGCGGCTAGCATACACGTCGCCCAGGACCGAAGCCCAGGGTCCACATCCGGACGCCTGCCGCTCTGGAATGTCTGAATCCCCCGTCCCAGGGACGGCGTAACTCCTAGCCGTTGAACGAAAGCCTGACGCTTCGCGGCAAGTCTGGCTTTCATGCCGCTCGTGGCCGGACAACCGTGTCTTGGGATCGTTGTCCCCAGTCCGCCCGAGACGGCACCCGGACCCCGGTGCGGCTAGCACACACGTCGCGCAGGACCGGAGCCTAGGGGCTCGGGAAGCCGGACCCACGCAGCCCGTAGAGGGACACACGTTTCCTGCGATCGAAATAGCGGAGCCGACAGAGGTTCGACCGGGTCCTAGTGCGGCTAGCACACACATCGCTTGGGACCGGAGCGTGGCTGTTCGGGAAGGACGGCCGCCGCTCCGCACAGGACAGAAGCTTTCGTCTCGGGGACAGCCAGCCCCCGAGCCAGAGGATGACAGCCTCTTTTTTCACGACACGGCTGCTACGCACGCAGGTCGTGGCCGGACCACTGTGTCGTGGGATCTCCTTCCCCGATTCGCCCAAGACAGAACCCGGACCCCAGTGCGGCTAGCACACACGTCGCCCAGCATAGGAGCGTGGTTGTTCGGGACGGACGGCTGCCGCTCCGTAGAGGACAGAACCCCATGTCCCCGCGACTGCCAGCCCACGAGCCGGCGGAGGACAGCCACACGCTTCGCGGCAAGGCTGGCAGGCACACCGCTTGTGGCGGGTCACCCGTATCTTGCGATCATTTTAGTCGAGCCGCCCAAGGCGGGACACGGACCCCGGTGCGGCTAGCACACACGTCGCGCAGGACCGGAGCCTAGGGGCTCGGGAAGCCGGACCCACGCAGCCCGTAGAGGGACACACGTTTCCTGCGATCGAAATAGCGGAGCCGACAGAGGTTCGACCGGGTCCTAGTGCGGCTAGCACACACATCGCCCGGGACCGGAGCGTGGCTGTTCGGGAAGGACGGCCGCCGCTCCGCACAGGACAGAAGCTTTCGTCTCGGGGACAACCAGCCCCCGAGACAGAGGATGACAGCCTCTTGTTTCACGAAACGGCTGCTACGCATGCAGCTCGTGGCCGGACCACTGTGTCGTGGGATGTCCTTCCCCGATTCGCCCAAGACAGAACCCGGACCCCAGTGCGGCTAGCACACACGTCGCCCAGGACCGAAGCCCAGGGTCCACATCCGGACGCCTGCCGCTCTGGACTGTCTGAATCCCCGGTCCCAGGGACGGCGTAACGCCGAGCCGCTGAACGACAGCCTCCACTTCTCGACACGGCTGGCAGCCACAGCGCTTGTGGCCGCACAACCGTGTCTTGCGATCACTTTCGTCGAGCCGCCCAAGGCGGGACCCGGACCCCGGCGCGGCTAGCATACACGTCGCCCAGGACCGAAGCCCAGGGTCCACATCCGGACGCCTGCCGCTCTGGAATGTCTGAATCCCCCGTCCCAGGGACGGCGTAACTCCTAGCCGTTGAACGAAAGCCTGACGCTTCGCGGCAAGTCTGGCTTTCATGCCGCTCGTGGCCGGACAACCGTGTCTTGGGATCGTTGTCCCCAGTCCGCCCGAGACGGCACCCGGACCCCGGCGTGGCTAGCATACACGTCGCCCAGGACCGAAGCCCAGGGTCCACATCCGGACGCCTGCCGCTCTGGAATGTCTGAATCCCCCGTCCCAGGGACGGCGTAACTCCTAGCCGTTGAACGAAAGCCTGACGCTTCGCGGCAAGTCTGGCTTTCATGCCGCTCGTGGCCGGACAACCGTGTCTTGGGATCGTTGTCCCCAGTCCGCCCGAGACGGCACCCGGACCCCGGTGCGGCTAGCACACACGTCGCGCAGGACCGGAGCCTAGGGGCTCGGGAAGCCGGACCCACGCAGCCCGTAGAGGGACACACGTTTCCTGCGATCGAAATAGCGGAGCCGACAGAGGTTCGACCGGGTCCTAGTGCGGCTAGCACACACATCGCTTGGGACCGGAGCGTGGCTGTTCGGGAAGGACGGCCGCCGCTCCGCACAGGACAGAAGCTTTCGTCTTGGGGAAAACCAGCCCCCGAGCCAGAGGATGACAGCCTCTTGTTTCACGGCACGGCTGTTACGCATGCAGCTCGTGGCCGGACCACTGTGTCGTGGGATGTCCTTCCCCGAGCCGCCCAAGACAGAACCCGGACCACAGTGCGGCTAGCACACACGTCGCCCAGCATAGGAGCGTGGTTGTTCGGGAAGGACGGCCGCCGCTCCGCACAGGACAGAAGCTTTCGTCTCGAGGTAAACCAGCCCCCGAGCCAGAGGACGACAGCCTCTTGTTTCACGAAACGGCTGCTACGCACGCAGCTCGTGGCCGGACCACTGTGTCGTGGGATCTCCTTCCCCGAGCCGCCCAAGACAGAACCCGGACCCCAGTGCGGCTAGCACACACGTCGCCCAGGACCGAAGCCCAGGGTCCACATCCGGACGCCTGCCGCTCTGGAATGTCTGAATCCCCCGTCCCAGGGACGGCGTAACTCCTAGCCGTTGAACGAAAGCCTGACGCTTCGCGGCAAGTCTGGCTTTCATGCCGCTCGTGGCCGGACAACCGTGTCTTGGGATCGTTGTCCCCAGTCCGCCCGAGACGGCACCCGGACCCCGGTGCGGCTAGCACACACGTCGCGCAGGACCGGAGCCTAGGGGCTCGGGAAGCCGGACCCACGCAGCCCGTAGAGGGACACACGTTTCCTGCGATCGAAATAGCGGAGCCGACAGAGGTTCGACCGGGTCCTAGTGCGGCTAGCACACACATCGCCCGGGACCGGAGCGTGGCTGTTCGGGAAGGACGGCCGCCGCTCCGCACAGGACAGAAGCTTTCGTCTCGGGGACAGCCAGCCCCCGAGCCAGAGGATGACAGCCTCTTGTTTCACGACACGGCTGCTACGCACGCAGCTCGTGGCCGGACCACTGTGTCGTGGGATCTCCTTCCCCGATTCGCCCAAGACAGAACCCGGACCCCAGTGCGGCTAGCACACACGTCGCCCAGCATAGGAGCGTGGTTGTTCGGGACGGACGGCTGCCGCTCCGTAGAGGACAGAACCCCATGTCCCCGCGACTGCCAGCCCACGAGCCGGCGGAGGACAGCCACACGCTTCGCGGCAAGGCTGGCAGGCACACCGCTTGTGGCGGGTCACCCGTATCTTGCGATCATTTTAGTCGAGCCGCCCAAGGCGGGACACGGACCCCGGTGCGGCTAGCACACACGTCGCGCAGGACCGGAGCCTAGGGGCTCGGGAAGCCGGACCCACGCAGCCCGTAGAGGGACACACGTTTCCTGCGATCGAAATAGCGGAGCCGACAGAGGTTCGACCGGGTCCTAGTGCGGCTAGCACACACATCGCCCGGGACCGGAGCGTGGCTGTTCGGGAAGGACGGCCGCCGCTCCGCACAGGACAGAAGCTTTCGTCTCGGGGACAACCAGCCCCCGAGACAGAGGATGACAGCCTCTTGTTTCACGAAACGGCTGCTACGCATGCAGCTCGTGGCCGGACCACTGTGTCGTGGGATGTCCTTCCCCGATTCGCCCAAGACAGAAGCCGGACCCCAGTGCGGCTAGCACACACGTCGCCCAGGACCGAAGCCCAGGGTCCACATCCGGACGCCTGCCGCTCTGGACTGTCTGAATCCCCGGTCCCAGGGACGGCGTAACGCCGAGCCGCTGAACGACAGCCTCCACTTCTCGACACGGCTGGCAGCCACAGCGCTTGTGGCCGCACAACCGTGTCTTGCGATCACTTTCGTCGAGCCGCCCAAGGCGGGACCCGGACCCCGGCGCGGCTAGCATACACGTCGCCCAGGACCGAAGCCCAGGGTCCACATCCGGACGCCTGCCGCTCTGGAATGTCTGAATCCCCCGTCCCAGGGACGGCGTAACTCCTAGCCGTTGAACGAAAGCCTGACGCTTCGCGGCAAGTCTGGCTTTCATGCCGCTCGTGGCCGGACAACCGTGTCTTGGGATCGTTGTCCCCAGTCCGCCCGAGACGGCACCCGGACCCCGGCGCGGCTAGCATACACGTCGCCCAGGACCGAAGCCCAGGGTCCACATCCGGACGCCTGCCGCTCTGGAATGTCTGAATCCCCCGTCCCAGGGACGGCGTAACTCCTAGCCGTTGAACGAAAGCCTGACGCTTCGCGGCAAGTCTGGCTTTCATGCCGCTCGTGGCCGGACAACCGTGTCTTGGGATCGTTGTCCCCAGTCCGCCCGAGACGGCACCCGGACCCCGGTGCGGCTAGCACACACGTCGCGCAGGACCGGAGCCTAGGGGCTCGGGAAGCCGGACCCACGCAGCCCGTAGAGGGACATACGTTTCCTGCGATCGAAATAGCGGAGCCGACAGAGGTTCGACCGGGTCCTAGTGCGGCTAGCACACACATCGCTTGGGACCGGAGCGTGGCTGTTCGGGAAGGACGGCCGCCGCTCCGCACAGGACAGAAGCTTTCGTCTTGGGGAAAACCAGCCCCCGAGCCAGAGGATGACAGCCTCTAGTTTCACGGCACGGCTGTTACGCATGCAGCTCGTGGCCGGACCACTGTGTCGTGGGATGTCCTTCCCCGATTCGCCCAAGAAAGAACCCGGACCCCAGTGCGGCTAGCACACACGTCGCCCAGCATAGGAGCGTGGTTGTTCGGGAAGGACGGCCGCCGCTCCGCACAGGACAGAAGCTTTCGTCTCGAGGTAAACCAGCCCCCGAGCCAGAGGACGACAGCCTCTTGTTTCACGAAACGGCTGCTACGCACGCAGCTCGTGGCCGGACCACTGTGTCGTGGGATCTCCTTCCCCGAGCCGCCCAAGACAGAACCCGGACCCCAGTGCGGCTAGCACACACGTCGCCCAGCATAGGAGCGTGGTTGTTCGGGACGGACGGCTGCCGCTCCGTAGAGGACAGAACCCCTTGGCCCCGCGACTGCCAGCCCACGAGCCGGCGGAGGACAGCCACACGCTTCGAGGCAAGGCTGGCAGGCACACCGCTTGTGGCGGGTCACCCGTATCTTGCGATCATTTTAGTCGAGCCGCCCAAGGCGGGACACGGACCCCGGTGCGGCTAGCACACACGTCGCGCAGGACCGGAGCCTAGGGGCTCGGGAAGCCGGACCCACGCAGCCCGTAGAGGGACACACGTTTCCTGCGATCGAAATTGCGGAGCCGACAGAGGTTCGACCGGGTCCTAGTGCGGCTAGCACACACATCGCCCGGGACCGGAGCGTGGCTGTTCGGGAAGGACGGCCGCCGCTCCGCACAGGACAGAAGCTTTCGTCTCGGGGACAGCCAGCCCCCGAGCCAGAGGATGACAGCCTCTTGTTTCACGAAACGGCTGCTACGCACGCAGCTCGTGGCCGGACCACTGTGTCGTGGGATCTCCTTCCCCGATTCGCCCAAGACAGAACCCGGACCCCAGTGCGGCTAGCACACACGTCGCCCAGGACCGAAGCCCAGGGTCCACATCCGGACGCCTGCCGCTCTGGACTGTCTGAATCCCCGGTCCCAGGGACGGCGTAACTCCGAGCCGCTGAACGACAGCCTCCAATTCTCGACACGGCTGGCAGCCACAGCGCGTGTGGCCGGACAACCGTGTCTTGCTATCACTTTCCTCGAGCCGCACAAGGCGGGACCCGGACACCGGTGCGGCTAGCACACACGTCGCCCAGGACCAAAGCCCAGTGTCCACATCCGGACGCCTGCCGCTCTGGAATGTCTGAATCCCCGGTCCCAGGGACGGCGTAACTCCTAGCCGTTGAACGAAAGCCTGACGCTTCGCGGCAAGTCTGGCTTTCATGCCGCTCGTGGCCGGACAACCGTGTCTTGGGATCGTTGTCCCCAGTCCGCCCGAGACGGCACCCGGACTCCGGTGCGGCTAGCACACACGTCGCGCAGGACCGGAGCCTAGGGGCTCGGGAAGCCGGACCCACGCAGCCCGTAGAGGGACACACGTTTCCTGCGATCGAAATAGCGGAGCCGACAGAGGTTCGACCGGGTCCTAGTGCGGCTAGCACACACATCGCCCGGGACCGGAGCGTGGCTGTTCGGGAAGGACGGCCGCCGCTCCGCACAGGACAGAAGCTTTCGTCTCGGGGACAGCCAGCCCCCGAGCCAGAGGATGACAGCCTCTTGTTTCACGACACGGCTGCTACGCACGCAGGTCGTGGCCGGACCACTGTGTCGTGGGATCTCCTTCCCCGATTCGCCCAAGACAGAACCCGGAACCCAGTGCGGCTAGCACACACGTCGCCCAGCATAGGAGCGTGGTTGTTCGGGACGGACGGCTGCCGCTCCGTAGAGGACAGAACCCCATGTCCCCGCGACTGCCAGCCCACGAGCCGGTGGAGGACAGCCACACGCTTCGCGGCAAGGCTGGCAGGCACACCGCTTGTGGCGGGTCACCCGTATCTTGCGATCATTTTAGTCGAGCCGCCCAAGGCGGGACACGGACCCCGGTGCGGCTAGCACACACGTCGCGCAGGACCGGAGCCTAGGGGCTCGGGAAGCCGGACCCACGCAGCCCGTAGAGGGACACACGTTTCCTGCGATCGAAATAGCGGAGCCGACAGAGGTTCGACCGGGTCCTAGTGCGGCTAGCACACACATCGCCCGGGACCGGAGTGTGGCTGTTCGGGAAGGACGGCCGCCGCTCCGCACAGGACAGAAGCTTTCGTCTCGGGGACAGCCAGCCCCCGAGCCAGAGGATGACAGCCTCTTGTTTCACGACACGGCTGCTACGCATGCAGCTCGTGGCCGGACCACTGTGTCGTGGGATCTCCTTCCCCGATTCGCCCAAGACAGAACCCGGAACCCAGTGCGGCTAGCACACACGTCGCCCAGCATAGGAGCGTGGTTGTTCGGGAAGGACGGCCGCCGCTCCGCACAGGACAGAAGCTTTCGTCTCGAGGTAAACCAGCCCCCGAGCCAGAGGATGACAGCCTCTTGTTTCACGACACGGCTGCTACGCATGCAGCTCGTGGCCGGACCACTGTGTCGTGGGATCTCCTTCCCCGAGCCGCCCAAGACAGAACCCGGACCCCAGTGCGGCTAGCACACACGTCGTCCAGGACCAAAGCCCAGGGTCCATATCCGGACGCCTGCTGCTCTGGACTGTCTGAATCCCCGGTCTCCGCCACTTCGTAACTCCGAGCCGCTGAACGACAGCCTCCACTTCTCGACACGGCTGGCAGCCACAGCGCTTGTGGCCGCACAACCGTGTCTTGCGATCACTTTCGTCGAGCCGCCCAGGGTGGGACCCGGACCCCGGCGCGGCTAGCGTACACGTCGCCCAGGAAAGGAGCGAGGGTGCTCGGGACGGACGGCTGCCGCTCCGGGACGGATAGTTGCCAAGAGAACGGAACACAGCTTCCTGCTTCGCGGCAACGCTAGCAGCCACACCGCTTGTGGCCGCACAACAGTGTCTTGCGATCACTTTCGTCGACCCGCCCAAGGCGGGACCCGGACCCCGGCGCGGCTAGCATACACGTCGCCCAGGACCGAAGCCCAGGGTCCACATCCGGACGCCTGCCGCTCTGGAATGTCTGAATCCCCCGTCCCAGGGACGGCGTAACTCCTAGCCGTTGAACGAAAGCCTGACGCTTCGCGGCAAGTCTGGCTTTCATGCCGCTCGTGGCCGGACAACCGTGTCTTGGGATCGTTGTCCCCAGTCCGCCCGAGACGGCACCCGGACTCCGGTGCGGCTAGCACACACGTCGCGCAGGACCGGAGCCTAGGGGCTCGGGAAGCCGGACCCACGCAGCCCGTAGAGGGACACACGTTTCCTGCGATCGAAATAGCGGAGCCGACAGAGGTTCGACCGGGTCCTAGTGCGGCTAGCACACACATCGCCCGGGACCGGAGCGTGGCTGTTCGGGAAGGACGGCCGCCGCTCCGCACAGGACAGAAGCTTTCGTCTCGGGGACAGCCAGCCCCCGAGCCAGAGGATGACAGCCTCTTGTTTCACGACACGGCTGCTACGCACGCAGCTCGTGGCCGGACCACTGTGTCGTGGGATCTCCTTCCCCGATTCGCCCAAGACAGAACCCGGACCCCAGTGCGGCTAGCACACACGTCGCCCAGCATAGGAGCGTGGTTGTTCGGGACGGACGGCTGCCGCTCCGTAGAGGACAGAACCCCATGTCCCCGCGACTGCCAGCCCACGAGCCGGCGGAGGACAGCCACACGCTTCGCGGCAAGGCTGGCAGGCACACCGCTTGTGGCGGGTCACCCGTATCTTGCGATCATTTTAGTCGAGCCGCCCAAGGCGGGACACGGACCCCGGTGCGGCTAGCACACACGTCGCGCAGGACCGGAGCCTAGGGGCTCGGGAAGCCGGACCCACGCAGCCCGTAGAGGGACACACGTTTCCTGCGATCGAAATAGCGGAGCCGACAGAGGTTCGACCGGGTCCTAGTGCGGCTAGCACACACATCGCCCGGGACCGGAGCGTGGCTGTTCGGGAAGGACGGCCGCCGCTCCGCACAGGACAGAAGCTTTCGTCTCGGGGACAACCAGCCCCCGAGACAGAGGATGACAGCCTCTTGTTTCACGAAACGGCTGCTACGCATGCAGCTCGTGGCCGGACCACTGTGTCGTGGGATGTCCTTCCCCGATTCGCCCAAGACAGAACCCGGACCCCAGTGCGGCTAGCACACACGTCGCCCAGGACCGAAGCCCAGGGTCCACATCCGGACGCCTGCCGCTCTGGACTGTCTGAATCCCCGGTCCCCGGCACTGCGTAACGCCGAGCCGCTGAACGACAGCCTCCACTTCTCGACACGGCTGGCAGCCACAGCGCTTGTGGCCGCACAACCGTGTCTTGCGATCACTTTCGTCGACCCGCCCAAGGCGGGACCCGGACCCCGGCGCGGCTAGCATACACGTCGCCCAGGACCGAAGCCCAGGGTCCACATCCGGACGCCTGCCGCTCTGGAATGTCTGAATCCCCCGTCCCAGGGACGGCGTAACTCCTAGCCGTTGAACGAAAGCCTGACGCTTCGCGGCAAGTCTGGCTTTCATGACGCTCGTGGCCGGACAACCGTGTCTTGGGATCGTTGTCCCCAGTCCGCCCGAGACGGCACCCGGACCCCGGTGCGGCTAGCACACACGTCGCGCAGGACCGGAGCCTAGGGGCTCGGGAAGCCGGACCCACGCAGCCCGTAGAGGGACACACGTTTCCTGCGATCGAAATAGCGGAGCCGACAGAGGTTCGACCGGGTCCTAGTGCGGCTAGCACACACATCGCTTGGGACCGGAGCGTGGCTGTTCGGGAAGGACGGCCGCCGCTCCGCACAGGACAGAAGCTTTCGTCTCGGGGACAGCCAGCCCCCGAGCCAGAGGATGACAGCCTCTTGTTTCACGACACGGCTGCTACGCACGCAGCTCGTGGCCGGACCACTGTGTCGTGGGATCTCCTTCCCCGATTCGCCCAAGACAGAACCCGGACCCCAGTGCGGCTAGCACACACGTCGCCCAGGACCGAAGCCCAGGGTCCACATCCGGACGCCTGCCGCTCTGGACTGTCTGAATCCCCGGTCCCAGGGACGGCGTAACTCCGAGCCGCTGAACGACAGCCTCCAATTCTCGACACGGCTGGCAGCCACAGCGCGTGTGGCCGGACAACCGTGTCTTGCTATCACTTTCCTCGAGCCGCACAAGGCGGGACCCGGACACCGGTGCGGCTAGCACACACGTCGCCCAGGACCAAAGCCCAGTGTCCACATCCGGACGCCTGCCGCTCTGGAATGTCTGAATCCCCGGTCCCAGGGACGGCGTAACTCCTAGCCGTTGAACGAAAGCCTGACGCTTCGCGGCAAGTCTGGCTTTCATGCCGCTCGTGGCCGGACAACCGTGTCTTGGGATCGTTGTCCCCAGTCCGCCCGAGACGGCACCCGGACTCCGGTGCGGCTAGCACACACGTCGCGCAGGACCGGAGCCTAGGGGCTCGGGAAGCCGGACCCACGCAGCCCGTAGAGGGACACACGTTTCCTGCGATCGAAATAGCGGAGCCGACAGAGGTTCGACCGGGTCCTAGTGCGGCTAGCACACACATCGCCCGGGACCGGAGCGTGGCTGTTCGGGAAGGACGGCCGCCGCTCCGCACAGGACAGAAGCTTTCGTCTCGGGGACAGCCAGCCCCCGAGCCAGAGGATGACAGCCTCTTGTTTCACGACACGGCTGCTACGCACGCAGGTCGTGGCCGGACCACTGTGTCGTGGGATCTCCTTCCCCGATTCGCCCAAGACAGAACCCGGAACCCAGTGCGGCTAGCACACACGTCGCCCAGCATAGGAGCGTGGTTGTTCGGGACGGACGGCTGCCGCTCCGTAGAGGACAGAACCCCATGTCCCCGCGACTGCCAGCCCACGAGCCGGTGGAGGACAGCCACACGCTTCGCGGCAAGGCTGGCAGGCACACCGCTTGTGGCGGGTCACCCGTATCTTGCGATCATTTTAGTCGAGCCGCCCAAGGCGGGACACGGACCCCGGTGCGGCTAGCACACACGTCGCGCAGGACCGGAGCCTAGGGGCTCGGGAAGCCGGACCCACGCAGCCCGTAGAGGGACACACGTTTCCTGCGATCGAAATAGCGGAGCCGACAGAGGTTCGACCGGGTCCTAGTGCGGCTAGCACACACATCGCCCGGGACCGGAGTGTGGCTGTTCGGGAAGGACGGCCGCCGCTCCGCACAGGACAGAAGCTTTCGTCTCGGGGACAGCCAGCCCCCGAGCCAGAGGATGACAGCCTCTTGTTTCACGACACGGCTGCTACGCATGCAGCTCGTGGCCGGACCACTGTGTCGTGGGATCTCCTTCCCCGATTCGCCCAAGACAGAACCCGGAACCCAGTGCGGCTAGCACACACGTCGCCCAGCATAGGAGCGTGGTTGTTCGGGAAGGACGGCCGCCGCTCCGCACAGGACAGAAGCTTTCGTCTCGAGGTAAACCAGCCCCCGAGCCAGAGGATGACAGCCTCTTGTTTCACGACACGGCTGCTACGCATGCAGCTCGTGGCCGGACCACTGTGTCGTGGGATCTCCTTCCCCGAGCCGCCCAAGACAGAACCCGGACCCCAGTGCGGCTAGCACACACGTCGTCCAGGACCAAAGCCCAGGGTCCATATCCGGACGCCTGCTGCTCTGGACTGTCTGAATCCCCGGTCTCCGCCACTTCGTAACTCCGAGCCGCTGAACGACAGCCTCCACTTCTCGACACGGCTGGCAGCCACAGCGCTTGTGGCCGCACAACCGTGTCTTGCGATCACTTTCGTCGAGCCGCCCAGGGTGGGACCCGGACCCCGGCGCGGCTAGCGTACACGTCGCCCAGGAAAGGAGCGAGGGTGCTCGGGACGGACGGCTGCCGCTCCGGGACGGATAGTTGCCAAGAGAACGGAACACAGCTTCCTGCTTCGCGGCAACGCTAGCAGCCACACCGCTTGTGGCCGCACAACAGTGTCTTGCGATCACTTTCGTCGACCCGCCCAAGGCGGGACCCGGACCCCGGCGCGGCTAGCATACACGTCGCCCAGGACCGAAGCCCAGGGTCCACATCCGGACGCCTGCCGCTCTGGAATGTCTGAATCCCCCGTCCCAGGGACGGCGTAACTCCTAGCCGTTGAACGAAAGCCTGACGCTTCGCGGCAAGTCTGGCTTTCATGCCGCTCGTGGCCGGACAACCGTGTCTTGGGATCGTTGTCCCCAGTCCGCCCGAGACGGCACCCGGACTCCGGTGCGGCTAGCACACACGTCGCGCAGGACCGGAGCCTAGGGGCTCGGGAAGCCGGACCCACGCAGCCCGTAGAGGGACACACGTTTCCTGCGATCGAAATAGCGGAGCCGACAGAGGTTCGACCGGGTCCTAGTGCGGCTAGCACACACATCGCCCGGGACCGGAGCGTGGCTGTTCGGGAAGGACGGCCGCCGCTCCGCACAGGACAGAAGCTTTCGTCTCGGGGACAGCCAGCCCCCGAGCCAGAGGATGACAGCCTCTTGTTTCACGACACGGCTGCTACGCACGCAGCTCGTGGCCGGACCACTGTGTCGTGGGATCTCCTTCCCCGATTCGCCCAAGACAGAACCCGGACCCCAGTGCGGCTAGCACACACGTCGCCCAGCATAGGAGCGTGGTTGTTCGGGACGGACGGCTGCCGCTCCGTAGAGGACAGAACCCCATGTCCCCGCGACTGCCAGCCCACGAGCCGGCGGAGGACAGCCACACGCTTCGCGGCAAGGCTGGCAGGCACACCGCTTGTGGCGGGTCACCCGTATCTTGCGATCATTTTAGTCGAGCCGCCCAAGGCGGGACACGGACCCCGGTGCGGCTAGCACACACGTCGCGCAGGACCGGAGCCTAGGGGCTCGGGAAGCCGGACCCACGCAGCCCGTAGAGGGACACACGTTTCCTGCGATCGAAATAGCGGAGCCGACAGAGGTTCGACCGGGTCCTAGTGCGGCTAGCACACACATCGCCCGGGACCGGAGCGTGGCTGTTCGGGAAGGACGGCCGCCGCTCCGCACAGGACAGAAGCTTTCGTCTCGGGGACAACCAGCCCCCGAGACAGAGGATGACAGCCTCTTGTTTCACGAAACGGCTGCTACGCATGCAGCTCGTGGCCGGACCACTGTGTCGTGGGATGTCCTTCCCCGATTCGCCCAAGACAGAACCCGGACCCCAGTGCGGCTAGCACACACGTCGCCCAGGACCGAAGCCCAGGGTCCACATCCGGACGCCTGCCGCTCTGGACTGTCTGAATCCCCGGTCCCCGGCACTGCGTAACGCCGAGCCGCTGAACGACAGCCTCCACTTCTCGACACGGCTGGCAGCCACAGCGCTTGTGGCCGCACAACCGTGTCTTGCGATCACTTTCGTCGACCCGCCCAAGGCGGGACCCGGACCCCGGCGCGGCTAGCATACACGTCGCCCAGGACCGAAGCCCAGGGTCCACATCCGGACGCCTGCCGCTCTGGAATGTCTGAATCCCCCGTCCCAGGGACGGCGTAACTCCTAGCCGTTGAACGAAAGCCTGACGCTTCGCGGCAAGTCTGGCTTTCATGCCGCTCGTGGCCGGACAACCGTGTCTTGGGATCGTTGTCCCCAGTCCGCCCGAGACGGCACCCGGACCCCGGTGCGGCTAGCACACACGTCGCGCAGGACCGGAGCCTAGGGGCTCGGGAAGCCGGACCCACGCAGCCCGTAGAGGGACACACGTTTCCTGCGATCGAAATAGCGGAGCCGACAGAGGTTCGACCGGGTCCTAGTGCGGCTAGCACACACATCGCCCGGGACCGGAGCGTGGCTGTTCGGGAAGGACGGCCGCCGCTCCGCACAGGACAGAAGCTTTCGTCTCGGGGACAGCCAGCCCCCGAGCCAGAGGATGACAGCCTCTTGTTTCACGACACGGCTGCTACGCACGCAGCTCGTGGCCGGACCACTGTGTCGTGGGATCTCCTTCCCCGATTCGCCCAAGACAGAACCCGGACCCCAGTGCGGCTAGCACACACGTCGCCCAGCATAGGAGCGTGGTTGTTCGGGACGGACGGCTGCCGCTCCGTAGAGGACAGAACCCCATGTCCCCGCGACTGCCAGCCCACGAGCCGGCGGAGGACAGCCACACGCTTCGCGGCAAGGCTGGCAGGCACAACGCTTGTGGCGGGTCACCCGTATCTTGCGATCATTTTAGTCGAGCCGCCCAAGGCGGGACACGGACCCCGGTGCGGCTAGCACACACGTCGCGCAGGACCGGAGCCTAGGGGCTCGGGAAGCCGGACCCACGCAGCCCGTAGAGGGACACACGTTTCCTGCGATCGAAATAGCGGAGCCGACAGAGGTTCGACCGGGTCCTAGTGCGGCTAGCACACACATCGCCCGGGACCGGAGCGTGGCTGTTCGGGAAGGACGGCCGCCGCTCCGCACAGGACAGAAGCTTTCGTCTCGGGGACAACCAGCCCCCGAGACAGAGGATGACAGCCTCTTGTTTCACGAAACGGCTGCTACGCATGCAGCTCGTGGCCGGACCACTGTGTTGTGGGATGTCCTTCCCCGATTCGCCCAAGACAGAACCCGGACCCCAGTGCGGCTAGCACACACGTCGCCCAGGACCGAAGCCCAGGGTCCACATCCGGACGCCTGCCGCTCTGGACTGTCTGAATCCCCGGTCCCCGGCACTGCGTAACGCCGAGCCGCTGAACGACAGCCTCCACTTCTCGACACGGCTGGCAGCCACAGCGCTTGTGGCCGCACAACCGTGTCTTGCGATCACTTTCGTCGAGCCGCCCAAGGCGGGACCCGGACCCCGGCGCGGCTAGCATACACGTCGCCCAGGACCGAAGCCCAGGGTCCACATCCGGACGCCTGCCGCTCTGGAATGTCTGAATCCCCCGTCCCAGGGACGGCGTAACTCCTAGCCGTTGAACGAAAGCCTGACGCTTCGCGGCAAGTCTGGCTTTCATGCCGCTCGTGGCCGGACAACCGTGTCTTGGGATCGTTGTCCCCAGTCCGCCCGAGAC
Organism: Anas acuta; assembly: GCF_963932015.1. Lineage (NCBI taxonomy): Eukaryota > Metazoa > Chordata > Aves > Anseriformes > Anatidae > Anas > Anas acuta. Next base: position 15,547,139 of record NC_088995.1, read on the forward strand.
GGCACCCGGACCCCGGTGCGGCTAGCACACACGTCGCGCAGGACCGGAGCCTAGGGGCTCGGGAAGCCGGACCCACGCAGCCCGTAGAGGGACACACGTTTCCTGCGATCGAAATAGCGGAGCCGACAGAGGTTCGACCGGGTCCTAGTGCGGCTAGCACACACATCGCTTGGGACCGGAGCGTGGCTGTTCGGGAAGGACGGCCGCCGCTCCGCACAGGACAGAAGCTTTCGTCTTGGGGAAAACCAGCCCCCGAGCCAGAGGATGACAGCCTCTTGTTTCACGGCACGGCTGTTACGCATGCAGCTCGTGGCCGGACCACTGTGTCGTGGGATGTCCTTCCCCGAGCCGCCCAAGACAGAACCCGGACCACAGTGCGGCTAGCACACACGTCGCCCAGCATAGGAGCGTGGTTGTTCGGGAAGGACGGCCGCCGCTCCGCACAGGACAGAAGCTTTCGTCTCGAGGTAAACCAGCCCCCGAGCCAGAGGACGACAGCCTCTTGTTTCACGAAACGGCTGCTACGCACGCAGCTCGTGGCCGGACCACTGTGTCGTGGGATCTCCTTCCCCGAGCCGCCCAAGACAGAACCCGGACCCCAGTGCGGCTAGCACACACGTCGCCCAGGACCGAAGCCTAGGGTCCACATACGGACGCCTGCCGCTCTGGACTGTCTGAATCCCCGGTCCCCGGCACTGCGTAACGCCGAGCCGCTGAACGACAGCCTCCACTTCTCGACACGGCTGGCAGCCACAGCGCTTGTGGCCGCACAACCGTGTCTTGCGATCACTTTCGTCGAGCCGCCCAAGGCGGGACCCGGACCCCGGCGCGGCTAGCATACACGTCGCCCAGGACCGAAGCCCAGGGTCCACATCCGGACGCCTGCCGCTCTGGAATGTCTGAATCCCCCGTCCCAGGGACGGCGTAACTCCTAGCCGTTGAACGAAAGCCTGACGCTTCGCGGCAAGTCTGGCTTTCATGCCGCTCGTGGCCGGACAACCGTGTCTTGGGATCGTTGTCCCCAGTCCGCCCGAGACGGCACCCGGACCCCGGTGCGGCTAGCACACACGTCGCGCAGGACCGGAGCCTAGGGGCTCGGGAAGCCGGACCCACGCAGCCCGTAGAGGGACACACGTTTCCTGCGATCGAAATAGCGGAGCCGACAGAGGTTCGACCGGGTCCTAGTGCGGCTAGCACACACATCGCCCGGGACCGGAGCGTGGCTGTTCGGGAAGGACGGCCGCCGCTCCGCACAGGACAGAAGCTTTCGTCTCGGGGACAGCCAGCCCCCGAGCCAGAGGATGACAGCCTCTTGTTTCACGACACGGCTGCTACGCACGCAGCTCGTGGCCGGACCACTGTGTCGTGGGATCTCCTTCCCCGATTCGCCCAAGACAGAACCCGGACCCCAGTGCGGCTAGCACACACGTCGCCCAGCATAGGAGCGTGGTTGTTCGGGACGGACGGCTGCCGCTCCGTAGAGGACAGAACCCCATGTCCCCGCGACTGCCAGCCCACGAGCCGGCGGAGGACAGCCACACGCTTCGCGGCAAGGCTGGCAGGCACAACGCTTGTGGCGGGTCACCCGTATCTTGCGATCATTTTAGTCGAGCCGCCCAAGGCGGGACCCGGACCCCGGTGCGGCTAGCACACACGTCGCGCAGGACCGGAGCCTAGGGGCTCGGGAAGCCGGACCCACGCAGCCCGTAGAGGGACACACGTTTCCTGCGATCGAAATAGCGGAGCCGACAGAGGTTCGACCGGGTCCTAGTGCGGCTAGCACACACATCGCCCGGGACCGGAGCGTGGCTGTTCGGGAAGGACGGCCGCCGCTCCGCACAGGACAGAAGCTTTCGTCTCGGGGACAACCAGCCCCCGAGACAGAGGATGACAGCCTCTTGTTTCACGAAACGGCTGCTACGCATGCAGCTCGTGGCCGGACCACTGGGTCGTGGGATGTCCTTCCCCGATTCGCCCAAGACAGAACCCGGACCCCAGTGCGGCTAGCACACACGTCGCCCAGGACCGAAGCCCAGGGTCCACATCCGGACGCCTGCCGCTCTGGACTGTCTGAATCCCCGGTCCCAGGGACGGCGTAACGCCGAGCCGCTGAACGACAGCCTCCACTTCTCGACACGGCTGGCAGCCACAGCGCTTGTGGCCGCACAACCGTGTCTTGCGATCACTTTCGTCGAGCCGCCCAAGGCGGGACCCGGACCCCGGCGCGGCTAGCATACACGTCGCCCAGGACCGAAGCCCAGGGTCCACATCCGGACGCCTGCCGCTCTGGAATGTCTGAATCCCCCGTCCCAGGGACGGCGTAACTCCTAGCCGTTGAACGAAAGCCTGACGCTTCGCGGCAAGTCTGGCTTTCATGCCGCTCGTGGCCGGACAACCGTGTCTTGGGATCGTTGTCCCCAGTCCGCCCGAGACGGCACCCGGACCCCGGCGCGGCTAGCATACACGTCGCCCAGGACCGAAGCCCAGGGTCCACATCCGGACGCCTGCCGCTCTGGAATGTCTGAATCCCCCGTCCCAGGGACGGCGTAACTCCTAGCCGTTGAACGAAAGCCTGACGCTTCGCGGCAAGTCTGGCTTTCATGCCGCTCGTGGCCGGACAACCGTGTCTTGGGATCGTTGTCCCCAGTCCGCCCGAGACGGCACCCGGACCCCGGTGCGGCTAGCACACACGTCGCGCAGGACCGGAGCCTAGGGGCTCGGGAAGCCGGACCCACGCAGCCCGTAGAGGGACATACGTTTCCTGCGATCGAAATAGCGGAGCCGACAGAGGTTCGACCGGGTCCTAGTGCGGCTAGCACACACATCGCTTGGGACCGGAGCGTGGCTGTTCGGGAAGGACGGCCGCCGCTCCGGACAGGACAGAAGCTTTCGTCTTGGGGAAAACCAGCCCCCGAGCCAGAGGATGACAGCCTCTAGTTTCACGGCACGGCTGTTACGCATGCAGCTCGTGGCCGGACCACTGTGTCGTGGGATGTCCTTCCCCGATTCGCCCAAGAAAGAACCCGGACCCCAGTGCGGCTAGCACACACGTCGCCCAGCATAGGAGCGTGGTTGTTCGGGAAGGACGGCCGCCGCTCCGCACAGGACAGAAGCTTTCGTCTCGAGGTAAACCAGCCCCCGAGCCAGAGGACGACAGCCTCTTGTTTCACGAAACGGCTGCTACGCACGCAGCTCGTGGCCGGACCACTGTGTCGTGGGATCTCCTTCCCCGAGCCGCCCAAGACAGAACCCGGACCCCAGTGCGGCTAGCACACACGTCGCCCAGCATAGGAGCGTGGTTGTTCTGGACGGACGGCTGCCGCTCCGTAGAGGACAGAACCCCTTGGCCCCGCGACTGCCAGCCCAGGAGCCGGCGGAGGACAGCCACACGCTTCGAGGCAAGGCTGGCAGGCACAACGCTTGTGGCGGGTCACCCGTATCTTGCGATCATTTTAGTCGAGCCGCCCAAGGCGGGACACGGACCCCGGTGCGGCTAGCACACACGTCGCGCAGGACCGGAGCCTAGGGGCTCGGGAAGCCGGACCCACGCAGCCCGTAGAGGGACACACGTTTCCTGCGATCGAAATTGCGGAGCCGACAGAGGTTCGACCGGGTCCTAGTGCGGCTAGCACACACATCGCCCGGGACCGGAGCGTGGCTGTTCGGGAAGGACGGCCGCCGCTCCGGACAGGACAGAAGCTTTCGTCTCGGGGACAGCCAGCCCCCGAGCCAGAGGATGACAGCCTCTTGTTTCACGACACGGCTGCTACGCACGCAGCTCGTGGCCGGACCACTGTGTCGTGGGATCTCCTTCCCCGATTCGCCCAAGACAGAACCCGGACCCCAGTGCGGCTAGCACACACGTCGCCCAGCATAGGAGCGTGGTTGTTCGGGACGGACGGCTGCCGCTCCGTAGAGGACAGAACCCCATGTCCCCGCGACTGCCAGCCCACGAGCCGGCGGAGGACAGCCACACGCTTCGCGGCAAGGCTGGCAGGCACACCGCTTGTGGCGGGTCACCCGTATCTTGCGATCATTTTAGTCGAGCCGCCCAAGGCGGGACACGGACCCCGGTGCGGCTAGCACACACGTCGCGCAGGACCGGAGCCTAGGGGCTCGGGAAGCCGGACCCACGCAGCCCGTAGAGGGACACACGTTTCCTGCGATCGAAATAGCGGAGCCGACAGAGGTTCGACCGGGTCCTAGTGCGGCTAGCACACACATCGCCCGGGACCGGAGCGTGGCTGTTCGGGAAGGACGGCCGCCGCTCCGCACAGGACAGAAGCTTTCGTCTCGGGGACAACCAGCCCCCGAGACAGAGGATGACAGCCTCTTGTTTCACGAAACGGCTGCTACGCATGCAGCTCGTGGCCGGACCACTGGGTCGTGGGATGTCCTTCCCCGATTCGCCCAAGACAGAACCCGGACCCCAGTGCGGCTAGCACACACGTCGCCCAGGACCGAAGCCCAGGGTCCACATCCGGACGCCTGCCGCTCTGGACTGTCTGAATCCCCGGTCCCAGGGACGGCGTAACGCCGAGCCGCTGAACGACAGCCTCCACTTCTCGACACGGCTGGCAGCCACAGCGCTTGTGGCCGCACAACCGTGTCTTGCGATCACTTTCGTCGAGCCGCCCAAGGCGGGACCCGGACCCCGGCGCGGCTAGCATACACGTCGCCCAGGACCGAAGCCCAGGGTCCACATCCGGACGCCTGCCGCTCTGGAATGTCTGAATCCCCCGTCCCAGGGACGGCGTAACTCCTAGCCGTTGAACGAAAGCCTGACGCTTCGCGGCAAGTCTGGCTTTCATGCCGCTCGTGGCCGGACAACCGTGTCTTGGGATCGTTGTCCCCAGTCCGCCCGAGACGGCACCCGGACCCCGGCGCGGCTAGCATACACGTCGCCCAGGACCGAAGCCCAGGGTCCACATCCGGACGCCTGCCGCTCTGGAATGTCTGAATCCCCCGTCCCAGGGACGGCGTAACTCCTAGCCGTTGAACGAAAGCCTGACGCTTCGCGGCAAGTCTGGCTTTCATGCCGCTCGTGGCCGGACAACCGTGTCTTGGGATCGTTGTCCCCAGTCCGCCCGAGACGGCACCCGGACCCCGGTGCGGCTAGCACACACGTCGCGCAGGACCGGAGCCTAGGGGCTCGGGAAGCCGGACCCACGCAGCCCGTAGAGGGACATACGTTTCCTGCGATCGAAATAGCGGAGCCGACAGAGGTTCGACCGGGTCCTAGTGCGGCTAGCACACACATCGCTTGGGACCGGAGCGTGGCTGTTCGGGAAGGACGGCCGCCGCTCCGCACAGGACAGAAGCTTTCGTCTCGGGGACAGCCAGCCCCCGAGCCAGAGGATGACAGCCTCTTGTTTCACGACACGGCTGCTACGCATGCAGCTCGTGGCCGGACCACTGTGTCGTGGGATGTCCTTCCCCGATTCGCCCAAGAAAGAACCCGGACCCCAGTGCGGCTAGCACACACGTCGCCCAGCATAGGAGCGTGGTTGTTCGGGAAGGACGGCCGCCGCTCCGCACAGGACAGAAGCTTTCGTCTCGAGGTAAACCAGCCCCCGAGCCAGAGGACGACAGCCTCTTGTTTCACGAAACGGCTGCTACGCACGCAGCTCGTGGCCGGACCACTGTGTCGTGGGATCTCCTTCCCCGAGCCGCCCAAGACAGAACCCGGACCCCAGTGCGGCTAGCACACACGTCGCCCAGCATAGGAGCGTGGTTGTTCTGGACGGACGGCTGCCGCTCCGTAGAGGACAGAACCCCTTGGCCCCGCGACTGCCAGCCCAGGAGCCGGCGGAGGACAGCCACACGCTTCGAGGCAAGGCTGGCAGGCACAACGCTTGTGGCGGGTCACCCGTATCTTGCGATCATTTTAGTCGAGCCGCCCAAGGCGGGACACGGACCCCGGTGCGGCTAGCACACACGTCGCGCAGGACCGGAGCCTAGGGGCTCGGGAAGCCGGACCCACGCAGCCCGTAGAGGGACACACGTTTCCTGCGATCGAAATTGCGGAGCCGACAGAGGTTCGACCGGGTCCTAGTGCGGCTAGCACACACATCGCCCGGGACCGGAGCGTGGCTGTTCGGGAAGGACGGCCGCCGCTCCGGACAGGACAGAAGCTTTCGTCTCGGGGACAGCCAGCCCCCGAGCCAGAGGATGACAGCCTCTTGTTTCACGACACGGCTGCTACGCACGCAGCTCGTGGCCGGACCACTGTGTCGTGGGATCTCCTTCCCCGATTCGCCCAAGACAGAACCCGGACCCCAGTGCGGCTAGCACACACGTCGCCCAGCATAGGAGCGTGGTTGTTCGGGACGGACGGCTGCCGCTCCGTAGAGGACAGAACCCCATGTCCCCGCGACTGCCAGCCCACGAGCCGGCGGAGGACAGCCACACGCTTCGCGGCAAGGCTGGCAGGCACACCGCTTGTGGCGGGTCACCCGTATCTTGCGATCATTTTAGTCGAGCCGCCCAAGGCGGGACACGGACCCCGGTGCGGCTAGCACACACGTCGCGCAGGACCGGAGCCTAGGGGCTCGGGAAGCCGGACCCACGCAGCCCGTAGAGGGACACACGTTTCCTGCGATCGAAATAGCGGAGCCGACAGAGGTTCGACCGGGTCCTAGTGCGGCTAGCACACACATCGCCCGGGACCGGAGCGTGGCTGTTCGGGAAGGACGGCCGCCGCTCCGCACAGGACAGAAGCTTTCGTCTCGGGGACAGCCAGCCCCCGAGCCAGAGGATGACAGCCTCTTGTTTCACGACACGGCTGCTACGCATGCAGCTCGTGGCCGGACCACTGTGTCGTGGGATCTCCTTCCCCGATTCGCCCAAGACAGAACCCGGAACCCAGTGCGGCTAGCACACACGTCGCCCAGCATAGGAGCGTGGTTGTTCGGGAAGGACGGCCGCCGCTCCGCACAGGACAGAAGCTTTCGTCTCGAGGTAAACCAGCCCCCGAGCCAGAGGATGACAGCCTCTTGTTTCACGACACGGCTGCTACGCATGCAGCTCGTGGCCGGACCACTGTGTCGTGGGATCTCCTTCCCCGAGCCGCCCAAGACAGAACCCGGACCCCAGTGCGGCTAGCACACACGTCGCCCAGGACCGAAGCCCAGGGTCCACATCCGGACGCCTGCCGCTCTGGACTGTCTGAATCCCCGGTCCCTGGCACTGCGTAACGCCGAGCCGCTGAACGACAGCCTCCACTTCTCGACACGGCTGGCAGCCACAGCGCGCGTGGCCGCACAACCGTGTCTTGCGATCACTTTCGTCGAGCCGCCCAGGGTGGGACCCGGACCCCGGCGCGGCTAGCGTACACGTCGCCCAGGAAAGGAGCGAGGGTGCTCGGGACGGACGGCTGCCGCTCCGGGACGGATAGTTGCCAAGAGAACGGAACACAGCTTCCTGCTTCGCGGCAACGCTAGCAGCCACACCGCTTGTGGCCGCACAACAGTGTCTTGCGATCACTTTCGTCGAGCCGCCCAAGGCGGGACCCGGACCCCGGCGCGGCTAGCATACACGTCGCCCAGGACCGAAGCCCAGGGTCCACATCCGGACGCCTGCCGCTCTGGAATGTCTGAATCCCCCGTCCCAGGGACGGCGTAACTCCTAGCCGTTGAACGAAAGCCTGACGCTTCGCGGCAAGTCTGGCTTTCATGCCGCTCGTGGCCGGACAACCGTGTCTTGGGATCGTTGTCCCCAGTCCGCCCGAGACGGCACCCGGACCCCGGTGCGGCTAGCACACACGTCGCGCAGGACCGGAGCCTAGGGGCTCGGGAAGCCGGACCCACGCAGCCCGTAGAGGGACACACGTTTCCTGCGATCGAAATAGCGGAGCCGACAGAGGTTCGACCGGGTCCTAGTGCGGCTAGCACACACATCGCCCGGGACCGGAGCGTGGCTGTTCGGGAAGGACGGCCGCCGCTCCGCACAGGACAGAAGCTTTCGTCTCGGGGACAGCCAGCCCCCGAGCCAGAGGATGACAGCCTCTTGTTTCACGACACGGCTGCTACGCACGCAGCTCGTGGCCGGACCACTGTGTCGTGGGATCTCCTTCCCCGATTCGCCCAAGACAGAACCCGGACCCCAGTGCGGCTAGCACACACGTCGCCCAGCATAGGAGCGTGGTTGTTCGGGACGGACGGCTGCCGCTCCGTAGAGGACAGAACCCCATGTCCCCGCGACTGCCAGCCCACGAGCCGGCGGAGGACAGCCACACGCTTCGCGGCAAGGCTGGCAGGCACACCGCTTGTGGCGGGTCACCCGTATCTTGCGATCATTTTAGTCGAGCCGCCCAAGGCGGGACACGGACCCCGGTGCGGCTAGCACACACGTCGCGCAGGACCGGAGCCTAGGGGCTCGGGAAGCCGGACCCACGCAGCCCGTAGAGGGACACACGTTTCCTGCGATCGAAATAGCGGAGCCGACAGAGGTTCGACCGGGTCCTAGTGCGGCTAGCACACACATCGCCCGGGACCGGAGCGTGGCTGTTCGGGAAGGACGGCCGCCGCTCCGCACAGGACAGAAGCTTTCGTCTCGGGGACAACCAGCCCCCGAGACAGAGGATGACAGCCTCTTGTTTCACGAAACGGCTGCTACGCATGCAGCTCGTGGCCGGACCACTGTGTCGTGGGATGTCCTTCCCCGATTCGCCCAAGACAGAACCCGGACCCCAGTGCGGCTAGCACACACGTCGCCCAGGACCGAAGCCCAGGGTCCACATCCGGACGCCTGCCGCTCTGGACTGTCTGAATCCCCGGTCCCCGGCACTGCGTAACGCCGAGCCGCTGAACGACAGCCTCCACTTCTCGACACGGCTGGCAGCCACAGCGCTTGTGGCCGCACAACCGTGTCTTGCGATCACTTTCGTCGAGCCGCCCAAGGCGGGACCCGGACCCCGGCGCGGCTAGCATACACGTCGCCCAGGACCGAAGCCCAGGGTCCACATCCGGACGCCTGCCGCTCTGGAATGTCTGAATCCCCCGTCCCAGGGACGGCGTAACTCCTAGCCGTTGAACGAAAGCCTGACGCTTCGCGGCAAGTCTGGCTTTCATGCCGCTCGTGGCCGGACAACCGTGTCTTGGGATCGTTGTCCCCAGTCCGCCCGAGACGGCACCCGGACCCCGGTGCGGCTAGCACACACGTCGCGCAGGACCGGAGCCTAGGGGCTCGGGAAGCCGGACCCACGCAGCCCGTAGAGGGACACACGTTTCCTGCGATCGAAATAGCGGAGCCGACAGAGGTTCGACCGGGTCCTAGTGCGGCTAGCACACACATCGCTTGGGACCGGAGCGTGGCTGTTCGGGAAGGACGGCCGCCGCTCCGCACAGGACAGAAGCTTTCGTCTCGGGGACAGCCAGCCCCCGAGCCAGAGGATGACAGCCTCTTGTTTCACGACACGGCTGCTACGCACGCAGGTCGTGGCCGGACCACTGTGTCGTGGGATCTCCTTCCCCGATTCGCCCAAGACAGAACCCGGACCCCAGTGCGGCTAGCACACACGTCGCCCAGCATAGGAGCGTGGTTGTTCGGGACGGACGGCTGCCGCTCCGTAGAGGACAGAACCCCATGTCCCCGCGACTGCCAGCCCACGAGCCGGCGGAGGACAGCCACACGCTTCGCGGCAAGGCTGGCAGGCACACCGCTTGTGGCGGGTCACCCGTATCTTGCGATCATTTTAGTCGAGCCGCCCAAGGCGGGACACGGACCCCGGTGCGGCTAGCACACACGTCGCGCAGGACCGGAGCCTAGGGGCTCGGGAAGCCGGACCCATGCAGCCCGTAGAGGGACACACGTTTCCTGCGATCGAAATAGCGGAGCCGACAGAGGTTCGACCGGGTCCTAGTGCGGCTAGCACACACATCGCCCGGGACCGGAGCGTGGCTGTTCGGGAAGGACGGCCGCCGCTCCGCACAGGACAGAAGCTTTCGTCTCGGGGACAACCAGCCCCCGAGCCAGAGGATGACAGCCTCTTGTTTCACGAAACGGCTGCTACGCATGCAGCTCGTGGCCGGACCACTGTGTCGTGGGATGTCCTTCCCCGATTCGCCCAAGACAGAACCCGGACCCCAGTGCGGCTAGCACACACGTCGCCCAGGACCGAAGCCCAGGGTCCACATCCGGACGCCTGCCGCTCTGGACTGTCTGAATCCCCGGTCCCCGGCACTGCGTAACGCCGAGCCGCTGAACGACAGCCTCCACTTCTCGACACGGCTGGCAGCCACAGCGCTTGTGGCCGCACAACCGTGTCTTGCGATCACTTTCGTCGAGCCGCCCAAGGCGGGACCCGGACCCCGGCGCGGCTAGCATACACGTCGCCCAGGACCGAAGCCCAGGGTCCACATCCGGACGCCTGCCGCTCTGGAATGTCTGAATCCCCCGTCCCAGGGACGGCGTAACTCCTAGCCGTTGAACGAAAGCCTGACGCTTCGCGGCAAGTCTGGCTTTCATGCCGCTCGTGGCCGGACAACCGTGTCTTGGGATCGTTGTCCCCAGTCCGCCCGAGACGGCACCCGGACCCCGGTGCGGCTAGCACACACGTCGCGCAGGACCGGAGCCTAGGGGCTCGGGAAGCCGGACCCACGCAGCCCGTAGAGGGACACACGTTTCCTGCGATCGAAATAGCGGAGCCGACAGAGGTTCGACCGGGTCCTAGTGCGGCTAGCACACACATCGCTTGGGACCGGAACGTGGCTGTTCGGGAAGGACGGCCGCCGCTCCGCACAGGACAGAAGCTTTCGTCTCGGGGACAGCCAGCCCCCGAGCCAGAGGATGACAGCCTCTTGTTTCACGACACGGCTGCTACGCACGCAGGTCGTGGCCGGACCACTGTGTCGTGGGATCTCCTTCCCCGATTCGCCCAAGACAGAACCCGGACCCCAGTGCGGCTAGCACACACGTCGCCCAGCATAGGAGCGTGGTTGTTCGGGACGGACGGCTGCCGCTCCGTAGAGGACAGAACCCCATGTCCCCGCGACTGCCAGCCCACGAGCCGGCGGAGGACAGCCACACGCTTCGCGGCAAGGCTGGCAGGCACACCGCTTGTGGCGGGTCACCCGTATCTTGCGATCATTTTAGTCGAGCCGCCCAAGGCGGGACACGGACCCCGGTGCGGCTAGCACACACGTCGCGCAGGACCGGAGCCTAGGGGCTCGGGAAGCCGGACCCATGCAGCCCGTAGAGGGACACACGTTTCCTGCGATCGAAATAGCGGAGCCGACAGAGGTTCGACCGGGTCCTAGTGCGGCTAGCACACACATCGCCCGGGACCGGAGCGTGGCTGTTCGGGAAGGACGGCCGCCGCTCCGCACAGGACAGAAGCTTTCGTCTCGAGGTAAACCAGCCCCCGAGCCAGAGGATGACAGCCTCTTGTTTCACGACACGGCTGCTACGCATGCAGCTCGTGGCCGGACCACTGTGTCGTGGGATGTCCTTCCCCGATTCGCCCAAGACAGAACCCGGACCCCAGTGCGGCTAGCACACACGTCGCCCAGGACCGAAGCCCAGGGTCCACATCCGGACGCCTGCCGCTCTGGACTGTCTGAATCCCCGGTCCCCGGCACTGCGTAACGCCGAGCCGCTGAACGACAGCCTCCACTTCTCGACACGGCTGGCAGCCACAGCGCTTGTGGCCGCACAACCGTGTCTTGCGATCACTTTCGTCGAGCCGCCCAAGGCGGGACCCGGACCCCGGCGCGGCTAGCATACACGTCGCCCAGGACCGAAGCCCAGGGTCCACATCCGGACGCCTGCCGCTCTGGAATGTCTGAATCCCCCGTCCCAGGGACGGCGTAACTCCTAGCCGTTGAACGAAAGCCTGACGCTTCGCGGCAAGTCTGGCTTTCATGCCGCTCGTGGCCGGACAACCGTGTCTTGGGATCGTTGTCCCCAGTCCGCCCGAGACGGCACCCGGACCCCGGTGCGGCTAGCACACACGTCGCGCAGGACCGGAGCCTAGGGGCTCGGGAAGCCGGACCCACGCAGCCCGTAGAGGGACACACGTTTCCTGCGATCGAAATAGCGGAGCCGACAGAGGTTCGACCGGGTCCTAGTGCGGCTAGCACACACATCGCTTGGGACCGGAGCGTGGCTGTTCGGGAAGGACGGCCGCCGCTCCGCACAGGACAGAAGCTTTCGTCTTGGGGAAAACCAGCCCCCGAGCCAGAGGATGACAGCCTCTTGTTTCACGGCACGGCTGTTACGCATGCAGCTCGTGGCCGGACCACTGTGTCGTGGGATGTCCTTCCCCGAGCCGCCCAAGACAGAACCCGGACCACAGTGCGGCTAGCACACACGTCGCCCAGCATAGGAGCGTGGTTGTTCGGGAAGGACGGCCGCCGCTCCGCACAGGACAGAAGCTTTCGTCTCGAGGTAAACCAGCCCCCGAGCCAGAGGACGACAGCCTCTTGTTTCACGAAACGGCTGCTACGCACGCAGCTCGTGGCCGGACCACTGTGTCGTGGGATCTCCTTCCCCGAGCCGCCCAAGACAGAACCCGGACCCCAGTGCGGCTAGCACACACGTCGCCCAGGACCGAAGCCTAGGGTCCACATACGGACGCCTGCCGCTCTGGACTGTCTGAATCCCCGGTCCCCGGCACTGCGTAACGCCGAGCCGCTGAACGACAGCCTCCACTTCTCGACACGGCTGGCAGCCACAGCGCTTGTGGCCGCACAACCGTGTCTTGCGATCACTTTCGTCGAGCCGCCCAAGGCGGGACCCGGACCCCGGCGCGGCTAGCATACACGTCGCCCAGGACCGAAGCCCAGGGTCCACATCCGGACGCCTGCCGCTCTGGAATGTCTGAATCCCCCGTCCCAGGGACGGCGTAACTCCTAGCCGTTGAACGAAAGCCTGACGCTTCGCGGCAAGTCTGGCTTTCATGCCGCTCGTGGCCGGACAACCGTGTCTTGGGATCGTTGTCCCCAGTCCGCCCGAGACGGCACCCGGACCCCGGTGCGGCTAGCACACACGTCGCGCAGGACCGGAGCCTAGGG